>NC_135082.1:16045000-16365000 GCF_051107435.1 Chaetodon auriga | reverse complement strand
TGCTACCCTCAGCTTCCAAGTGAGCTGAAGGAGAACTAACTGCAAGCCCCCCCTCATCACTCAGAGAGGAAGACCGATGCCTCGATTTCTTAAATAAATCCAGTGAGGCTGACTTGCCTTTAGTAGACACACTGAGTCCAGGATCACCCTCTAATTCTAAGTTCCCACCCATCAGTTTCCCAGTATGTACAGTTATGTCTTTAGAGACCTTACCACCTTTTCCACTTGCACTCAATTCTACCTCTGATCCCCGAAGGTCACCTGCACTGCTGCCCTTTGCTTTTGATTTGCCAAACAATTTTGGAATCTTTACCTTTACTTTGCCTTCTCTGTGTCTCAGTTCTGGACTGGGGACTTCAATATTTTGTGAACTGACTTGGCAACTAACAGATGGAGACTGTATGTTTAAACCACCACTAGCAGCAAGTCCTGATTCAACATGTCCTCCACGTTGCTGCCCTTCCAGCTGTGGCAAAGCAATACCAAATTTTGGTACCTTCATTTTGGGAAATGTTACTGTACCCTCTGGGTAATGAAGACCACCACTTGCACTGCCCACTGAAACACCTGTGTCAAACTCAGCACCACCTTTTACATTTATTTTGGGGCCTTTAAAACCTGCTGACACTGTTGCCTCTTCTTGTCTGTTCAGATTTGTATCAATATCACCAGCAGAAAAGTTCACATTTGGCATTTTGGGTGTCTTTAATTTCACATCTGGCCCTTCTAAACTAACATTTGGACTGCCAGTGGTGGTGTTCAAATCCATATCAGATGATTTCAAGCCCTCTGATAAAGATCCATCACCTTTCAGTTTTGGTGATTTGATATCTAATTCCACATCAGGAAAATGAAGCTTGCCAAAAAGAGGCTTCTTGACCTTTGTTCCTTTGACATGGATATTTGGTGTGTCTATATCAAAGTTCATTGCTGATGTTTCTATGTCAAGATCAGGTTTCTTTGCCTTTCCTTTCACCTTAGGAAGTTTAAATTTACCCTTTTTCCCTCTTACGTCAATATCAATATCAGGAGCATCAAGACTTGCTTCAGTATCTGGGAGACTAACTTCTGTTTTTGAACCCTTTGCTCCCACATTGAACATGGGTGTTTTAACAGTAACTGATTCAGGCCCCTCCACGTCAGGAGATTTCATTCCAAACTTGGGACCCTTGAACTTGGGAAATGTAACACCTGTCTTTACAGGATCAACAGAAACATCTTTCATACTGATGGTGGGTACTGCGATGTGAGCATTTGGGCCTTTGATATCTTCCTTGAATTTGGGCATGGATGCATCCATCTTTCCTTTGACTTGAGGCCCTTTTACATTGATATTGAGAGCAGGTGCTTTGACATCAACATTAGATTTTGGAGGATTTATGTCAATTTTAGGTATTTCACACCCACCCACTGTCACTCCACTTCCTTCAAAATCAACCTCAGGACCTTTGATGTCAACATTAGTTGTTTTTATGTCTCCCTTTATCATTGGCATGGATACATCCACATCACCTTTGAGTTTTGGACCTTTCAGATTGAAATCCACATCTGGCATGGAAAGTTTCGGTCCTGAGATACTTGGCATGCTGAATTTGGGTCCTTTCAGTTTTGCATCAGGTCCTTGAATGTCAACCTCTGGTCCTTTCATGTCTACATCAGGTGCTTTGACATCAATGCTTGTCTTTGGAAGATTGATATCAACGTCTGGGCCTTCCACTTTTGGGCCCTTGAAGCCAAATGATGGCATTTTGATCTTGGGCATTTCAAATCCACCTGTTGGCCCTTCAATATCAACCTCTGGGCCTTTGATGTCAACTTTAGGTGTTTTTATGTCTCCTTCTACCTTTGGAACAGACACATCCACATCACCTTTGAGTTTGGGACCTTTCAAATTGAAATCCACATCTGGCATGGAAAGTTTCGGTCCTGAAATAGTTGGCATGTTGAATTTGGGTCCTTTAATTTTACCACTTGGACTCTCAATGTCAACATCTGGTCCTTTCACATTCAATTCAGAGGCTTTAATATCAATATCAGCTCTTGGGAGGCTGACGTCAACCTCTGGCCCTTCAACATTTGGGCCTTTCACTCCAAATGATGGCATTTTAAATTTAGGCATTTTAAATCCTCCTTTGTGGCCATTCATGTCAACATCTGGTCCTTCAACATTAAACTTAGGAGCTTCTATGTCTCCCTCACACTTTGGAGCTGACACATCCACATCTCCCTTTAATTTCGGTCCTTTCACACTCAAATCCCAATCAGGCAACGTGGGCCCTGATATGGATGGAAGCTTAAATTTCGGTCCTTTCAGTTTTGCATCAGGTCCTTCAATGTCAAACTCTGGTCCTTTCATGTCAACATCAGGTGCTTTCACATCAATGGTTGCCTGTGGTAAATTGACATCAACTTCTGGCCCTTCAACATTTGGACCTTTCATCCCAAATGATGGCATTTTAAATTTAGGCAGTTTCAATCCTCCTTTGTGGCCCTCTATGTCAATATCTGGTCCTTCAATATCGACCTTTGGAGCTGATATATCCATATCACCTTTGAGTTTTGGACCTTTCAGATTGAAATCCACATCTGGCATGGAAAGTTTCGGTCCTGAGATATTTGGCATGCTGAATTTGGGTCCTTTCAGTTTTGCATCAGGTCCTTCAATGCCAACCTCTGGTCCTGTAATGTCAACATCAGGTGCTTTGACGTCAATGTTTGCCTTCGGGAGATTGATATCAACATCTGGGCCTTCCACTTTTGGACCCTTGAAGCCAAATGATGGCATTTTGATCTTGGGCATTTCAAATCCACCCTTTGGCCCTTCAATATCAACCTCTGGACCTTTGATGTCAACTTTAGGTGTTTTTATGTCTCCATGTACCTTTGGACCTGACACATCCACATCACCTTTGAGTTTTGGGCCTTTCAGATTGAAATCCATATCTGGCATGGAAATTTTCGGTCCTGACATACTTGGCATGCTGAATTTGGGTCCTTTAATTTTACCACTTGGAGCTTCACCATCAAAGTCTGGTCCTTTAATATCCAGATCATGGGCTTTAATATCAATATTAGCTTTTGGGAGGTTGACATCAACTTCGGGCCCTTCAACATTTGGACCCTTCATTCCAAATGATGGCATTTTAAATTTCGGCAGTTTCAATCCTCCTTTGTGGCCCTCTATTTCAACATCTGGTCCTTCTACATCGACCTTTGGAGCTGACACATCCACATCACCTTTGAGTTTTGGACCTTTCAGATTGAAATCCACATCTGGCATGGAAAGTTTCGGTCCTGAGATAGTTGGCATGCTGAATTTGGGTCCTTTCAGTTTTGCATCAGGTCCTTCAATGTCAAGCTCTGGTCCTTTAATGTCAACATCAGGTGCTTTGACATCAATGTTTGCTTTGGGAAGATTGATATCAACATCTGGGCCTTCCACTTTCGGACCCTTGAAGCCAAATGATGGCATTTTGATCTTGGGCATTTCAAATCCACCCTTTGGCCCTTCGATATCAACCTCTGGGCCTTTGATGTCAACTTTAGGTGTTTTTATGTCTCCCTCTAGCTTTGGTGCTGACACATCTATGTCACCTTTGAGTTTTGGACCTTTCAGATTGAAATCCACATCTGGCATGGAAATTTTCGGCCCTGAGATAGTTGGCATGCTGAATTTTGGTCCTTTAATTTTACCACTTGGACTCTCAATGTCAAAGTCTGGTCCTTTAATATCTAATTCAGGGGCTTTAATATCAATGTCAGCTTTTGGGAGGTTGACGTCAATGTCTGGGCCTTCAACATTTGGACCTTTCATCCCAAATGATGGCATTTTAAATTTAGGCATTTTAAATCCTCCTTTGTGGCCCTCAATGTCAACATCTGGTCCTTCAATATCAACCTGGGGGGCTGCAGCGTCAGCCTCAATCTTTGGAAGTGACACATCTACATCTCCTTTGAGTTTGGGCCCTTTCAGACTCATATCCCAATCAGGCAACTTGGGTGCTGATATGGATGGAAGCTTAAATTTGGGACCTTTCAGTTTTGCATCAGGTCCTTCAATGTCAAGCTCTGGTCCTTTCATGTCAACATCAGGTACTTTCATGTCAATGTTTGCCTTCGGGAGGTTGATATCAACATCTGGGCCTTCCACTTTTGGACCCTTGAAGCCAAATGATGGCATTTTGATTTTGGGCACTTCAAATCCACCCTTTGGTCCTTCAATATCAACCTCTGGGCCTGTTATGTCAACTTTAGGTGTTTTTATGTCTCCCCCTACCTTTGGAGCTGACACATCCACATCACCTTTGAGTTTTGGACCTTTCAGATTGAAATCCATATCTGGCATGGAAATTTTCGGTCCTGAGATAGTTGGCATGCTGAATTTTGGTCCTTTAATTTTACCACTTGAACTTTCAATGGAAAGATCTGGCCCTTTCAAATCCATTTCTGGGGCATTAACGTCAATGTCAGTTTTTGGGAGAGTGACGTCAACATCTGGCCCTTCAACATTTGGACCTTTCATCCCAAATGATGGCATTTTAAATTTAGGCATTTTAAATCGTCCTTTGTGGCCTTCGAAGTCTGCATCGGGTCCTTCAATATCTACCTCTGGTCCTTTCATGTTGACATCAGGAACTTTCATGTCAATGTTTGCCTTTGGAAGAGTGATATCAACGTCTGGGCCTTCCACTTTCGGACCCTTGAAGCCAAATGATGGCATTTTGATCTTGGGCATTTCAAATCCACCCTTTGGCCCTTCGATATCAACCTCTGGGCCTGTTATGTCAACTTTAGGTGTTTTTATGTCTCCCTCTACCTTTGGAGCTGACACATCCACATCACCTTTGAGTTTTGGACCTTTCAGGTTGAAATCCATATCTGGCATGGAAATTTTCGGTCCTGAGATAGTTGGCATGCTGAATTTGGGTCCTTTAATTTTACCACTTGGACTCTCAATGGAAAGATCTGGCCCTTTCAAATCCAGTTCTGGGGCTTTAATGTCAATATCAGCTTTTGGGAGGTTGACGTCAACTTCTGGCCCTTCAACATTTGGACTTTTCATCCCAAATGATGGCATTTTGAATTTAGGCATTTTAAATCGTCCTTTGTGGCCCTCAATGTCAACATCTGGTCCTTCAACATTGACCATTGGAGCTTCCATGTCTCCCTCAAATTTAGGAAGTGACACATCCACATCTCCCTTTACTTTGGGTCCTTTCAGACTCAAATCCCAATCAGGCAACGTGGGCCCTGATATGGATGGAAGCTTAAATTTCGGTCCTTTCACTTTTGCATCAGGTCCTTGAATGTCTACCTCTGGTCCTTTCATGTCGACATCAGGTACTTTCACATCAATGTTGGCCTTCGGGAGATTGATATCAACATCTGGGCCTTCCACTTTTGGACCCTTGAAGCCAAATGATGGCATTTTAATCTTGGGCATTTCAAATCCACCCTTTGGCCCTTCAATATCAACCTCTGGGCCTTTTAAGCCAACTTCTGGTGTTCTTATATCTCCTTCGATCTTTGGAACTGACACATCCACATCACCTTTGAGTTTTGGACCTTTCAGATTGAAATCCATATCTGGCATGGAAATTTTTGGTCCTGAGATAGTTGGCATCTTAAATTTGGGTCCTTTAATTTTACCACTTGGACCCTCAGCGTCAAATTCTGGTCCTTCAATATCCAGATCCGGGGCTGTAATATCAATATCAGCTTTGGGGAGATTGACGTCAACTTCTGGCCCTTCAACATTTGGACTTTTCATCCCAAATGATGGCATTTTAAATTTTGGCAGTTTCAATCCCCCTTTGTGGCCCTCAATGTCAACATCTGGTCCTTCAATATCGACCTTTGGAGCTGACACATCCACATCACCTTTGAGTTTTGGACCTTTCAGATTGAAATCCACATTTGGCATGGAAAGTTTTGGTCCTGAGATATTTGGCATGCTGAATTTGGGTCCTTTCAGTTTTGCATCAGGTCCTTCAATGTCAAGCTCTGGTCCTTTAATGTCAACATCAGGCGTTTTGACATCAATGTTTGCCTTCGGGAGGTTGATATCAAAATCTGGGCCTTCCACTTTCGGACCCTTGAAGCCAAATGATGGCATTTTGATCTTGGGCATTTCAAATCCACCCTTTGGCCCTTCAATATCAACCTCTGGGCCTGTTATGTCAACTTTAGGTGTTTTTATGTCTCCCTCTAGCTTTGGTGCTGACACATCTATGTCACCTTTCAGTTTTGGACCTTTCAGATTGAAATCCACATCAGGCATGGAAATTTTTGGTCCTGAGATACTTGGCATGCTGAATTTTGGTCCTTTAATTTTACCACTTGGACTCTCAATGTCAAAGTCTGGTCCTTTAATATCCAGATCAGGTGCTTTGACATCAATATCAGCTTTTGGGAGGTTGACGTCAACTTCTGGCGCTTCAACATTTGGACCTTTCATCCCAAATGAGGGCATTTTAAATTTCGGCAGTTTCAATCCTCCTTTGTGGCCTTCTATATCAACATCTGGTCCTTCAACATCGAGCTTTGGAGCAGACATATCTACATCGCCTTTGAGTTTTGGACCTTTCAAATTGAAATCCACATCTGGCATGGAAAGTTTCGGTCCTGAGATACTTGGCATGCTGAATTTGGGTCCTTTCAGTTTTGCATCAGGTCCGTCAATGTCAAGCTCTGGTCCTTTAATGTCAACTTCAGGTGCTTTGACATCAATCTTTGCCTTCGGGAGATTGATATCAACATCTGGGCCTTCCACTTTTGGACCCTTGAAGCCAAATGATGGCATTTTGATCTTGGGCATTTCAAATCCTCCCTTTGGCCCTTCAATATCAATCTCTGGGCCTTTTAGGTCAACTTTGGGTGTTTTTATGTCTCCCTCTAGCTTTGGACCTGACACATCCACATCACCTTTGAGTTTGGGACCTTTCAGATTGAAATCCACATCTGGCATGGAAATTTTTGGTCCTGAAATAGTTGGCATGCTGAATTTAGGTCCTTTAAATTTGCCACTTGGAGCCTCAATGTCAAAGTCTGGTCCTTTAATATCAAGATCAGGTGCTTTAATATCAATATCAGCTTTTGGGAGGTTGACATCAACTTCTGGCCCTTCAACATTTGGACCTTTCATCCCGAATGATGGCATTTTAAATTTAGGCAGTTTCAACCCTCCTTTGTGGCCTTCTATATCAACATCTGGTCCTTCAACATCGAGCTTTGGAGCAGACATATCTACATCGCCTTTGAGTTTTGGACCTTTCAAATTGAAATCCACATCTGGCATGGAAAGTTTCGGTCCTGAGATACTTGGCATGCTGAATTTGGGTCCTTTCAGTTTTGCATCAGGTCCTTCAATGTCAAGCTCTGGTCCTTTAATGTCAACATCAGGTGCTTTGACATCAATATTTGCTTTGGGAACATTGACATCAACATCTGGGCCTTCCACTTTCGTACCCTTGAAGCCAAATGATGGCATTTTGATCTTGGGCATTTCAAATCCACCCTTTGGGCCTTCAATATCAACCTCTGGGCCTGTTATGTCAACTTTAGGTGTTTTTATGTCTCCCTCTACCTTTGGTGCTGATACATCCATACCACCTTTGAGTTTTGGACCTTTCAGATTGAAATCCACATCGGGCATGGAAAGTTTCGGTCCTGAGATAGTTGGCATGCTGAATTTGGGTCCTTTAATTTTACCACTTGGAGCCTCAACGTCAAAATCTGGTCCTTTAATATCCAGATCAGGTGCTTTAATATCAATATCAGCTTTTGGGAGGTTGACGTCGACTTCTGGCCCTTCAACATTTGGACCTTTCATCCCGAATGATGGCATTTTAAATTTCGGCAGTTTCAATCCTCCTTTGTGGCCCTCAATGTCAACATCTGGTCCATCAATATCGAGCTTTGGAGCTGACACATCCACATCGCCTTTCAGTTTTGGACCTTTCAGATTGAAATCCACATCTGGCATGGAAAGTTTCGGTCCTGAGATACTTGGCATGCTGAATTTGGGTCCTTTTAGTTTTGCATCAGACCCTTCAATGTCAAGCTCTGGTCCTTTAATGTCAACATCAGGTGCTTTCATGTCAATCTTTGCCTTCGGGAGATTGACATCAACATCTGGGCCTTCCACTTTTGGACCCTTGAAGCCAAATGATGGCATTTTGATCTTGGGCATTTCAAATCCACCCTTTGGCCCTTCAATATCAACCTCTGGGCCTGCTATGTCAACTTCTGGTGTTTTTATGTCTCCCTTTAGCTTTGGAGCTGACACATCCACATCACCTTTGAGTTTTGGACCTTTCAGATTGAAATCCATATCTGGCATGGAAAGTTTCGGTCCAGAGATAGTTGGCATGCTGAATTTGGGTCCTTTAATTTTACCACTTGGAGCCTCAATGTCAAAGTCTGGTCCTGTAATATCCAGATCAGGGGCTTTAATATCAATGTCAGCTTTTGGGAGGTTGACGTCGACTTCTGGCCCTTCAACATTTGGACCTTTTATCCCGAATGATGGCATTTTAAATTTAGGCAGTTTCAATCCTCCTTTGTGGCCCTCAATGTCAACATCTGGTCCATCAACATCGACCTTTGGTGCTGACATATCCACATCACCTTTGAGTTTTGGACCTTTCAGATTGAAATCCACATCTGGCATGGAAAGTTTCGGTCCTGATATAGTTGGCATGCTGAATTTGGGCCCTTTCAGTTTTGCATCAGGTCCTTCAATGTCAACATCAGGTGCTTTGACATCAATGTTTGCCTTCGGGAGATTGATATCAATATCTGGGCCTTCCACTTTCGGACCCTTGAAGCCAAATGATGGCATTTTGATCTTGGGCATTTCAAATCCACCCTTTGGCCCTTCAATATCAATCTCTGGGCCTTTCATGTCAACTTTAGGTGTTGTTATATCTCCTTCGATCTTTGGAACTGACACATCCACATCACTTTTGAGTTTGGGACCTTTCAGGTTGAAATCCATATCTGGCATGGAAATTTTCGGTCCTGAGATAGTTGGCATTTTGAATTTTGGTCCTTTAATTTTGCCACTTGGACCCTCAACGTCAATGTCTGGTCCTTTAATATCCAGATCAGGCGTTTTAATATCAATATCAGCTTTTGAGAGGTTGACATCAACTTCTGGCCCTTCGACATTTGGACCTTTCATTCCAAATGATGGCATTTTAAATTTAGGCAGTTTGAATCCTCCTTTGTGGCCCTCAATGTCAACATCTGGTCCTTCAACATCAACCTCTGGAGCTTCTATGTTTCCTTCTACCTTTGGAGCTGACACATCCACATCACCTTTGAGTTTTGGACCTTTCAGATTGAAATCCACATCTGGCATGGAAAGTTTGGGTCCTGAGATACTTGGCATGCTGAATTTGGGTCCTTTTAGTTTTGCATCAGGTCCTTCAATGTCAACTTCTGGTCCTTTAATGTCAACATCAGGTGTTTTCATGTCAATGTTTGCCTTCGGGAGATTGATATCAACATCTGGGCCTTCGACTTTCGGACCCTTGAAGCCAAATGATGGCATTTTGATCTTGGGCATTTCAAATCCACCTTTCGGTCCTTCAATATCAACCTCTGGGCCTTTGATGTCAACTTTAGGCGATTTTATGTCTCCCTCTAGCTTTGGTGCTGACACATCCACATCACCTTTGAGTTTTGGACCTTTAAGATTGAAATCCACATCTGGCATGGAAAGTTTCGGTCCTGAGATAGTTGGCATGCTGAATTTGGGTCCTTTCAGTTTTGCATCAGGCCCTTCAATGTCAAAGTCTGGTCCTTTAATGTCAACATCAGGTGCTTTGACATCAATGTTTGCCTTCGGGAGGTTGATATCTACATCTGGGCCTTCTACTTTCGGACCCTTGAAGCCAAATGTTGGCATTTTGATTTTGGGCATTTCAAATCCACCCTTTGGCCCTTCAATATCAACCTCTGGGCCTTTTATGTCAACTTTAGTTGTTTTTATGTCTCCTTCGATCTTTGGAGCTGACACATCCACATCACCTTTCAGTTTTGGACCTTTCAGATTGAAATCCACATCTGGCATGGAAATTTTCGGTCCTGAGATATTTGGCATCTTGAACTTTGTTCCCTTGATTTTACCACTGGGACTCTCAAGGTCAGCATCTGGCACTTCAATGTTAACTTCAGGAGCTTCTATATCTCCCTCAATCTTAGGACCTTTCACCTTCACATCTCCCTTCAGTTTGGGTCCTTTCAGATTTATGTCCCAGTCCGGCATCTTTGGTGCTGCTATGTCTCCTTCAATCTTTGGAACTGACATATCCAAATTACCTTTGACTTTCGGACCTTTGACATTGAAATCTACGTCCGGAATGGAAAGTTTCGGACCGGAAATAGTTGGCATTTTCATTTTTGTTCCTTTAATTTTGCCATCAGGGTTCTCAATTTTAACTTCTGGTCCTTCAATCTCAACCTCTGGAGATTTTACATCAATTCCAGCTTTGGGAAGGTTAACATCAATTTCTGGCATTTCTACCTTCGGGCTTTTGAAACCAAATTTTGGTATCTTGAATTTGGATCCTTTTGTCTTTGGACCAGTCACCCCCAGGTTAACATCAAGACCTTCAGAGCTACCAGTCATTCCTTTCATGCTGATATCCCCTTTTACCATTTTGACATCGGTTTCTGGAGTCCTTATCTTTGGACCCTTGAATCCAAACTTTGGCATTTTGAATTTAGTCTTCCTTGTGCCAGTTTCTGGTACATCAATTGTGACATCTGGTCCCTCAAGTTCAGTTTTTGGTAACTGAATATCCCCTTTCAAATCCCCTTTCAATTTTGGCCCCTTCAAGTTGATGTCAACATCTGGCAATGATATCTTTGGTCCAGATAATTTTGGTAACTTCACTTTTGGACCATGAAGTTGCCCCTCTGGAGATTCAAAATCTATGTTGGGGCCTTTAATCTCTACCTGAGGTGTTTTTATGTCTCCCTCAATCGTTGCCCCTTTGCATTTTGCATCCGGTCCTTCAATGTCAAACTCTGGTCCTTTAATGTTAACATCAGGTGCTTTGACATCAATGTTTGCCTTCGGGAGATTGATATCAACATCTGGGCCTTCCACTTTCGGACCCTTGAAGCCAAATGATGGCATTTTGATCTTGGGCATTTCAAATCCTCCCTTTGGCCCTTCAATATCAATCTCTGGAGCTTTTAGGTCAACTTTAGGTGTTTTTATGTCTCCCTCTAGCTTTGGAAGTGATACATCCACATCACCTTTGAATTTTGGACCTTTCAGATTGAAATCCACATCTGGCATGGAAAGTTTCGGTCCTGAGATACTTGGCATGCTGAATTTGGGTCCTTTCAGTTTTGCATCAGGTCCTTCAATGTCAACCTCTGGTGCTTTAATGTCGACATCAGGTGCTTTGACATCAATGTTTGCCTTCGGAAGATTGATATCAACATCTGGGCCTTCCACTTTTGGACCCTTGAAGCCAAATGATGGCATTTTGATCTTGGGCAGTTCAAATCCACCCTTTGGCCCTTCAATATCAATCTCTGGGCCTTTGATGTCAACTTTAGGTATTTTTACATCTCCCTCTACCTTTGGAGCTGACACATCCACATCACCTTTGAGTTTCGGACCTTTCAGATTGAAATCCACATCTGGCATGGAAAGTTTCGGTCCTGAGATACTTGGCATGCTGAATTTGGGTCCTTTCAGTTTTGCATCAGGTCCTTCAATGTCAAGCTCTGGTCCATTAATGTCAACATCAGGTGCTTTGACATCAATGTTTGCCTTTGGGAGATTGATATCAACATCTGGGCCTTCCACTTTCGGACTCTTGAAGCCAAACTTTGGCATTTTGATCTTGGGCATTTCAAATCCACCCTTTGGCCCTTCAATATCAATCTCTGGGCCTTTGATGTCAGCTTTAGGTATTTTTATATCTCCCTCTACCTTTGGAGTTGACACATCCACATCACCTTTGAGTTTTGGACCTTTCAGGTTGAAATCCACATCTGGCATGGAAAGTTTCGGTCCTGAGATACTTGGCATGCTGAATTTGGGTCCTTTCAGTTTTGCATCAGGCCCTTCAATGTCAAGCTCTGGTCCTTTAATGTCAACATCAGGTGCTTTGACATCAATGTTTGCCTTTGGGAGATTGATATCAACATCTGGGCCTTCGACTTTCGGACTCTTGAAGCCAAACTTTGGCATTTTGATCTTGGGCATTTCAAATCCACCCTTTGGCCCTTCAATATCAATCTCTGGGCCTTTGATGTCAGCTTTAGGTATTTTTATATCTCCCTCTACCTTTGGAGTTGACACATCCACATCACCTTTGAGTTTTGGACCTTTCAGGTTGAAATCCACATCTGGCATGGAAAGTTTCGGTCCTGAGATACTTGGCATGCTGAATTTGGGTCCTTTCAGTTTTGCATCAGGCCCTTCAATGTCAAGCTCTGGTGTTTTAATGTCAACTTCAGGTGCTTTGACATCAATGTTTGCTTTTGGGAGATTGACATCAACATCTGGGCCTTCAATTTTCCCACTCTTGAAGCCAAGTGATGGCATTTTGATCTTGGGCATTTCAAATCCACCCTTTGGCCCTTTAATATCAACCTCTGGGCCTTTGATGTCAACTTTAGGTGTTTTTATGTCTCCCTCTAGCTTTGGCGCTGACACATCCACATCACCTTTCAGTTTTGGACCTTTCAGATTGAAATCCACATCTGGCATGGAAAGTTTCGGTCCTGAGATAGTTGGCATGCTGAATTTGGGTCCTTTCAGATTTGCATCAGGTCCTTCAATGTCAAGCTCTGGTCCTTTAATGTCAGCATCAGGTGCTTTGACATCAATGTTTGCCTTCGGGAGATTGATATCAACATCTGGGCCTTCCACTTTCGGACCCTTGAAGCCAAATTTTGGCATTTTGATCTTGGGCATTTCAAATCCACCCTTTGGCCCTTCAATATCAACCTCTGGGCCTTTCATGTCAACTTTAGGTATTTTTATGTCTCCCTCTACCTTTGGAGCTGACACATCCACATCACCTTTGAGTTTTGGACCTTTCAGATTGAAATCCACATCTGGCATGGAAAGTTTCGGTCCTGAGATACTTGGCATGCTGAGTTTGGGTCCTTTCAGTTTTGCATCAGGTCCTTCAATGTCAAGCTCTGGTGCTTTAATGTCAACTTCAGGTGCTTTGACATCAATGTTTGCTTTTGGGAGATTGACATCAACATCTGGGCCTTCAATTTTCCCACTCTTGAAGCCAAGTGATGGCATTTTGATCTTGGGCATTTCAAATCCTCCCTTTGGTCCTTTAATATCAACCTCTGGGCCTTTGATGTCAACTTTAGGTGTTTTTATGTCTCCCTCTAGCTTTGGCGCTGACACATCCACATCACCTTTCAGTTTTGGACCTTTCAGATTGAAATCCACATCTGGCATGGAAATTTTCGGTCCTGAGATCGTTGGCATGCTGAATTTGGGTCCTTTCAGTTTTGCATCAGGTCCTTCAATGTCAAGCTCTGGTCCTTTAATGTCAACATCAGGTGCTTTGACATCAATGTTTGCCTTCGGGAGATTGATATCAACATCTGGGCCTTCCACTTTTGGACCCTTGAAGCCAAATTTTGGCATTTTGATCTTGGGCATTTCAAATCCACCCTTTGGCCCTTCAATATCAACCTCTGGGCCTTTGATGTCAGCTTTCGGTATTTTTATGTCTCCCTCTACCTTTGGAGCTGACACATCCACATCACCTTTGAGTTTTGGGCCTTTAAGATTCAAATCCACATCTGGCATGGAAAGTTTCGGTCCTGAGATACTTGGCATGCTGAATTTGGGTCCTTTCAGTTTTGCATCAGGTCCTTCAATGTCAAGCTCTGGTGCTTTAATGTCAACTTCAGGTGCTTTGACATCAATGTTTGCTTTTGGGAGATTGACATCAACATCTGGGCCTTCAATTTTCCCACTCTTGAAGCCAAATGTTGGCATTTTGATCTTGGGCATTTCAAATCCTCCCTTTGGCCCTTTAATATCAACCTCTGGGCCTTTGATGTCAACTTTAGGTGTTTTTATGTCTCCCTCTAGCTTTGGCGCTGACACATCCACATCACCTTTCAGTTTTGGACCTTTCAGATTGAAATCCACATCTGGCATGGAAATTTTCGGTCCTGAGATCGTTGGCATGCTGAATTTGGGTCCTTTCAGTTTTGCATCAGGTCCTTCAATGTCAACCTCTGGTCCTTTAATGTCAACATCAGGTGCTTTGACATCAATGTTTCCCTTCGGGAGATTGATATCAACATCTGGGCCTTCCACTTTCGGACCCTTGAAGCCAAATTTTGGCATTTTGATCTTGGGCATTTCAAATCCACCCTTTGGCCCTTCAGTATCAACCTCTGGCCCTTTGATGTCAACTTTCGGTATTTTTATATCTCCCTCTACCTTTGGAGCTGACACATCCACATCACCTTTGAGTTTTGGACCTTTAAGATTGAAATCCACATCTGGCATGGAAAGTTTCGGTCCTGAGATAGTTGGCATGCTGAGTTTGGGTCCTTTCAGTTTTGCATCAGGTCCTTCTATGTCAACCTCTGGTGCTTTGATGTCAACTTCAGGTGCTTTGACATCAATGTTTGCTTTTGGGAGATTGACATCAACATCTGGGCCTTCAATTTTCCCACTCTTGAAGCCAAATTTTGGCATTTTGATCTTGGGCATTTCAAATCCACCCTTTGGCCCTTCAATATCAACCTCTGGGCCTTCCATGTCAACTTTCGGTATTTTTATGTCTCCCTCTACCTTTGGAGCTGACACATCCACATCACCTTTGAGTTTTGGACCTTTAAGATTGAAATCCACATCTGGCATGGAAAGTTTCGGTCCTGAGATACTTGGCATGCTGAATTTGGGTCCTTTCAGTTTTGCATCAGGTCCTTCTATGTCAACCTCTGGTGCTTTAATGTCAACTTCAGGTGCTTTGACATCAATGTTTGCTTTTGGGAGATTGACATCAACATCTGGGCCTTCAATTTTCCCACTCTTGAAGCCAAATGTTGGCATTTTGATCTTGGGCATTTCAAATCCTCCCTTTGGCCCTTTAATATCAACCTCTGGGCCTTTGATGTCAACTTTAGGTGTTTTTATGTCTCCCTCTAGCTTTGGCACTGACACATCCACATCACCTTTCAGTTTTGGACCTTTCAGATTGAAATCCACATCTGGCATGGAAAGTTTCGGTCCTGAGATAGTTGGCATGCTGAGTTTGGGTCCTTTCAGTTTTGCATCAGGTCCTTCAATGTCAACCTCTGGTGTTTTAATGTCAACTTCAGGTGCTTTGACATCAATGTTTGCTTTTGGGAGATTGACATCAACATCTGGGCCTTCAATTTTCCCACTCTTGAAGCCAAATTTTGGCATTTTGATCTTGGGCATTTCAAATCCACCCTTTGGCCCTTCAATATCAACCTCTGGGCCTTCCATGTCAACTTTCGGTATTTTTATGTCTCCCTCTACCTTTGGAGCTGACACATCCACATCACCTTTGAGTTTTGGACCTTTAAGATTGAAATCCACATCTGGCATGGAAAGTTTCGGTCCTGAGATACTTGGCATGCTGAATTTGGGTCCTTTCAGTTTTGCATCAGGTCCTTCAATGTCAAGCTCTGGTGCTTTAATGTCAACTTCAGGTGCTTTGACATCAATGTTTGCTTTTGGGAGATTGACATCAACATCTGGGCCTTCAATTTTCCCACTCTTGAAGCCAAGTGATGGCATTTTGATCTTGGGCATTTCAAATCCTCCCTTTGGCCCTTTAATATCAACCTCTGGGCCTTTGATGTCAACTTTAGGTGTTTTTATGTCTCCCTCTAGCTTTGGCACTGACACATCCACATCACCTTTCAGTTTTGGACCTTTAAGATTCAAATCCACATCTGGCATGGAAATTTTCGGTCCTGAGATAGTTGGCATGCTGAGTTTGGGTCCTTTCAGTTTTGCATCAGGTCCTTCAATGTCAACCTCTGGTGCTTTAATGTCAACTTCAGGTGCTTTGATATCAATGTTTGCTTTTGGGAGATTGACATCAACATCTGGGCCTTCAATTTTCCCACTCTTGAAACCAAATGTTGGCATTTTGATCTTGGGCATTTCAAATCCACCCTTTGGCCCTTCAATATCAACCTCTGGGCCTTTGATGTCAACTTTAGGTGTTTTTATGTCTCCCTCTACCTTTGGAGCTGACACATCCACATCACCTTTCATTTTTGGACCTTTAAGATTCAAATCCACATCTGGCATGGAAAGTTTCGGTCCTGAGATAGTTGGCATGCTGAGTTTGGGTCCTTTCAGTTTTGCATCAGGCCCTTCAATGTCAAGCTGTGGTCCTTTAATGTCAACATCAGGTGCTTTGACATCAATGTTTGCCTTCGGGAGATTGACATCAACATCTGGGCCTTCCACTTTCGTACCCTTGAAGCCAAATTTTGGCATTTTGATCTTGGGCATTTCAAATCCACCCTTTGGCCCTTCAATATCAAGCTCTGGTCCTTTCATGTCAACATCAGGTGCTTTGACATCAATTTTTGACTTCGGGAGATTGATATCAACATCTGGGCCTTCCACTTTCGGACCCTTGAAGCCAAATGTTGGCATTTTGATCTTGGGCATTTCAAATCCACCCTTTGGCCCTTCAATATCAATCTCTGGGCCTTTGATGTCAGCTTTAGGTATTTTTATATCTCCCTCTACCTTTGGAACTGACACATCCACATCTCCTTTCAGTTTCTGACCTTTAAGATTCAAATCCACATCTGGCATGGAAAGTTTCGGTCCTGAGATACTTGGCATGCTGAGTTTGGGTCCTTTCAGTTTTGCATCAGGCCCTTCAATGTCAAGCTCTGGTGCTTTAATGTCAACTTCAGGTGCTTTGACATCAATGTTTGCTTTTGGGAGATTGACATCAACATCTGGGCCTTCAATTTTCCCACTCTTGAAGCCAAATGTTGGCATTTTGATCTTGGGCATTTCAAATCCTCCCTTTGGCCCTTTAATATCAACCTCTGGGCCTTTGATGTCAACTTTAGGTATTTTTATATCTCCCTCTACCTTTGGAACTGACACATCCACATCTCCTTTCAGTTTCTGACCTTTAAGATTCAAATCCACATCTGGCATGGAAAGTTTCGGTCCTGAGATACTTGGCATGCTGAGTTTGGGTCCTTTCAGTTTTGCATCAGGCCCTTCAATGTCAAGCTCTGGTGCTTTAATGTCAACTTCAGGTGCTTTGACATCAATGTTTGCCTTCGGGAGATTGATATCAACATCTGGGCCTTCCACTTTCGGACCCTTGAAGCCAAATGATGGCATTTTGATCTTGGGCATTTCAAATCCACCCTTTGGCCCTTCAATATCAATCTCTGGGCCTTTGATGTCAGCTTTAGGGATTTTTATATCTCCCTCTACCTTTGGAGCTGACACATCCACATCTCCTTTCAGTTTCTGACCTTTAAGATTCAAATCCACATCTGGCATAGAAAGTTTCGGTCCTGAGATAGTTGGCATGCTGAGTTTGGGTCCTTTCAGTTTTGCATCAGGTCCTTCAATGTCAAGCTCTGGTCCTTTAATGTCAACATCAGGTGCTTTGACATCAATGTTTGCCTTTGGGAGATTGATATCAACATCTGGGCCTTCCACTTTCGGACTCTTGAAGCCAAATGATGGCATTTTGATCTTGGGCATTTCAAATCCACCCTTTGGCCCTTCAATATCAATCTCTGGGCCTTTGATGTCAGCTTTAGGTATTTTTATATCTCCCTCTACCTTTGGAGTTGACACATCCACATCTCCTTTCAGTTTTTGACCTTTTAGATTCAAATCCACATCTGGCATGGAAATTTTCGGTCCTGAGATAGTTGACATGCTGAATTTGGGTCCTTTCAGTTTTGCATCAGGTCCTTCAATGTCAAGCTCTGGTCCTTTCATGTCGATATCGGGAACTTTCACGTCAATGTTTGCCTTCGGAAGATTGATAGCAACGCCTGGGCCTTCCACTTTTGTGCCCTTGAAGCCAAATGATGGTGTTTTGATCTTGGGTATTTCAACTCCACCCTTTGTCCCTTTAATATCAATCTCTGGGCCTTCGATGTCAGCTTTAGGTGCAGTTATGTCTCCTTCAATGTTTGGAGCTGACACATCCACTTCACCTTTGAGTTTGGCGTCTTTCAGATTGACATCCACATCTGGTATGGAAATTTTCGGTCCTGAGATAGTTGGCATCTTTATTTCCATTCCTTTAATTTTACCACTGGGACTCTCAATGTCAGCACCTGCCACTGCAATGTTTACTTCAGGAACTTCTGTATCACCCTCAATCTTGGGATATTTCACATTCACATCTCCCTTCTGTTTAGTACCTTTCAGATTGATATCAGCATCTTGTATCTTTGGACCTTTTATTGATGTTGTTTTAATTGTAGGTCCTTTGAGTTTCACATCAGAGCCTTCATTATCAGTCACTAGAGCTTTAATTTCAACTTCAGGCGTGGCTACATTAATTTCAGCTTTCGGAACATTGAGATCAAATGATGACATTTTGACTTTTTTAATTTCAACATCTCCATTTGTCCTTTTAATGTCAACTGGTGTTTTTATGTCTCCTTTACTCTTTGGAACTGGTATAGCCAGATCACCTTCAAGTTTTGGACCTTTCAGTCCAGTGGATGTCATTGTGGATTTTGGCTGGTTGAATCCACCCTCAGGTCCCTTCATGCCAATGTCCACTTTGGAAGCTTTTATGTCCACATCTGGAATTACAACATGAACCTTGGACACTTTAATGTCATCCTCCTGAGGCATTTTGAAATCCCCTTCTTTTGCCTCAATGTTTCTTGTTGGACCTTTCATGTCCACTTTGGGTGACTTTATTTTTCCCTCAATATTTGGCACTGTTACATCAAGATTTTCTTCTACCTTAGAACCCTTCAGGTTTACATTTATATCTCGGTCAGCATCACCACCAAGTTTAATGTCAACACTAGTTCCATCTTTCTTGAGTCCTTTCATTTCAGTCACAGGCATCTTGATTGTTGACATTTTTATGCCACTCACAGTGTCCTCAGTTTCATAGCCTGGAACATCAGTGTCTATTCCAGATGCTTTTATTCCTCCCTTTGTGCGTGGTAGGTTGATATCCATACTTGCCATTGAAATCTTGCCTGGAGCTGTTGAATATCCTGAGGTAAAATTGCCTAACGTAATTTTTGAACCTTCTACTGTGCCACCTCTCAATTCAGTGTCAATACCTCTGGAACTTCCAACCAGTCTGACATTCGGATTATCAACACTGCCTGATCCCTTTGCCTGCTGGTGACTGGTGGTACTTTCAAATACCTTCACCTTTGTCCTGTCACCTAAACTGGTGTCATCACTCCTCTCCTTTGTTTTTTCCATGGAGGAAGTCAAAATCTGCATGCTCTTTCCTGGTAAAGATGGACTGATTGATCCTCTGTTCTTATCAGTGGAGGTTACCTCTGCACCTCCCACTCCTATTGTAATATGCTTACTACCAGTGTTTGTGCTGTCACTTAGTGTCATGCTTGTTCCTGACACCTGAATGCTTCTGTCTCCTTGCTCTCCACTTCCTCTTGAGATATCAAAGCTTCCCTGGCCTGTACCCCCAAATTTAGGTCCTTTGAATCTGATGCCTGTACCTCTTTCTGCCTCTCTTGTCATTGTTGCAGTCTGAATTCCCCCACTGCCCCAGTGTGTCTCTATGGAGCTAATTTGTGGCCCAGTGTAAGAGACATTGCTTGACTCAAAAACTCCCTCTTCTGCTCCCACTTTACCTGAAGGGCTGCCATGTGAGATTCTGATACGAGGAGAATCATCTCCAGATTCGTGCCTTAGCCCCTTGAACTCTGGGCTTGAAAGTTCAAGCTGCTCACTTATGCCACTCGGCATATCCACAGTGTAGGTCGTAATGCGGCGGGTGATAGTAGTAATTGTGCTCCCATCACTGCTTGTGCTGCTGTGCCGCTCTGTGCGAACATCTACTCCCTCTGCAAGGTCTTCAGACTTCAGCCTTGGTTTAATTTTTTTTGTGTATATTCTCTTATAGTCCTCATCATCTCCACTCTGTTGATTTAAAAAGACAGGAAGGCATGTAACATAGAAGTGTTATTATATCATGTATTGTGCTCAGCAGCTTCCCTATAAACAAATCAGTGATCATGTAATTTAAAAAAAAGAACTTACAAGGATGATGTCTGGACTGGAACCTCCAAACCGGGTCTTCCCTTCCCACGTCAGGGTGCCCATTGGTGAGCGACATGGTGTGCTCAAGGGAGAGAGGCAAGGGGATTTGTCTCCTTTGTTTTGTAATTTCAGTCCAACTTTGTGGCGGTTCAATGTCTTCAGCAATTCAGCTGTTTCTTCTGAGCTCATGTTATCAAAGTAGACAGTGGCACCTACAATCTGGTCACCTATGAATTCAGTCGAGACAGCAACAAAAATGTTGGTTAAAAAATACAAGAAATTAGTCATTTTGTAGGTGAGACAAATTTGACTTCATGTTTTATGATTTGAGAAAAAAAACGAAAATGCCACCTTCATATACTTTTCCAGACCGTGCTGCAGGTGACTCTCCTTTCACTTCCTTGACGAAGATCTCTCCTCCACTTGTCTGTTCAATTGTCAGTCCAGTTTTGTCTGGACCTTCCCAATCTGGAAAGAGCACCTCCCTGGTCTCCTCCTCTTCAGCCATCTGTTAACATAACCACACAAAGTATGGGTTTGAGAGAAAAAACACAAGGTAGTCGGCAAGAACTTATACTATATGCATTTGCAACACAGTATACAGGATGAAATAAGGAAAGGACAAGGGCTTTATTGTGACTTTAACTTCATGAAATACCTTGTTTTTTCCTTTCGTCTATTTAAGCCCTGGTGTGTCGAAAACGCTATCTTGGTTTTCCTGCATAAAGAAATTGCAACAACCATTTAGACAAAATCATGACCAATAAGGCATCAAAAAAGACATCAGAAAATGTTCATCCTGAAGACAAATCCTATATTTGCATTAATTAAACATTTACTAACACTGTAGGTCTACTACCTTGTAAGACCCAATGGTGAACACTAGATGGTGTTAAAACCATCTCTAACGCTCTAACCCTCCCCTCCTCCAATTTGGTTGGAGACAGACCACACCCTGCCCTGAGGAAAGCACCACAATCCTGCGCCGACACCCATGCTCCAATGTCAATAGACAGAACAATGACGTTTAAAGCTTTGTAAGGCCTTGCCTTATGAAAACACACAGAGGAGGTGGAGAAACGCACAGTAACACATATACTGGTGTGTAACCGCACGTCCTCTCTCACAGATCCATTTCAAAGATAGTAGTACAAAAATAAGTACACATTTGTATATGCTCACACACAATGCACTATGACTACAACTATATCACAAAGTTGACCACTTTCAAGATGTATGCAATGCAAAAGCACATATAATGTTACTTACTGGGTGCGGTCATCAGACTTTACTAAATATTGCTCTCTATCAGCTCCGATCAACCAAATTTACAGACATGGTTTCGCTTTTTTTTAGTGTCTAGCTTTATGCATACTGTAGTAAACACATGTGCAACCAACACAAAAATAGTTTATTTATATAATTCTCAGACCTGCCTTTTCAAATACGCTGACCAGTCCTCCCCACACAACCTCTTTGAAACACGCAACTCATTGTTTCATTGATGCCTGACTCTCCACAACCCACACCTTCACTTACACAAAGCTGTCTAAGCCATGTGTGTCCAACTAGCAATGGTTTTCATGTTTTTGCATTGCATGCATTTGGCAATTTTTTTTTCCAGATGTCCAAAGTGACAGTTTCCCTTACATATGCACACATCAGGAACAATTTGGAGTTCAAAGTCCTGTTCAAAGATACTGTTCATGCACAAGACAAGACCAGATGTTGCATGTACTTGAAGACACGTGGACCAAAGCACCGGAACTATAGCCACCCAGCCATTTAATGGTTCAGTCGATGAACCAACAATTCATTTTCCAGAGGGCCCCCTGACTACAGAGAATATAGATAATTATAAGTGGAACTGTAGTAGAAAAAGCTGTCTGCTATACAAAACAACACAGATTGCTTTTCTAAATTGTTTCCTTTAAAAAGGCAAGGTCGTTCAGCATGTGTATCCAATGCCTCAGCATTTGGCTTGATTATAACAAGAATAACCAAGCCAATATTCAATAATACTGAATGTTTTTGCACTAAAAGATATTTCACAGTGAAACACTGACGAAGCTGTATGATCACACACATTTATAAGAGAATTACTCTGCTGTTGCCTGGTATAGCACACAACATCAAACTGTGTAGTCATTCAGTAAGTTTCAACAAATTGTCTATTTGCCTGTAATCAGCCAGTATAAATGGCAAAAGCTTATCCATGAGATGGCACAAAAGAGAGAGGATATGAGTCATAGTGGTGATTGGTTGCCTGTGTTTTTATGGGGACGGACTGGAGAACAGCTTGGAAAGGGAGCATAGAGGATTCTTACTAGTTGTATCGCTCTGCCCCATACTTATTCAGAGTATTTCAAGATATAACTTCTTGGTGGTCAGCCAAGCACTTCATACATGGAGGGGGGGTCAATTATGCCCTTTTCCACTTGATATACAAGTGTTTTATTTTGTTTGTATTATCTAATTTCCTTCACTTGGCTTGTCTTGGTTCTGTCTTTAGTGATGCAGACCAAGACCATTATTTAAGGGGACAGTGTGTTGTCACACTTCTGAGATAATGCATAACAAGCTGAGAGTTATCGTTTAATTTGCATATACTTGAATACATAACAAAATAAGAACAACTCATAAGAAACTGCCTCAACTAGCTGCTAACATGTCAATTGAAATAAATAAGAAGTCAGTTGGCAGGAAGAATGTAATGTTATGATTGTAGTTGTAAAGCTGGATTTCCATTTGATCAATTTAATCTGAAAATAATTAGTAAAAATCACACTTAAACATTTTTCCATACTATTTTGCACCTCTACAAATAACATAATTACACCAGTAAGCCACAGATTCTCTTGCCAATTCACTGAAGCTGCCTGACTGTTGTCAAAGATAACAAGCTGCTGGGAACAAGAGGAACCTGAGGGAAAGATAAAGAAACAGCTGTTTCAAAGGAGTTTGTAACAAGCACCGCTCAGTCAACAGCCATCTGCCACTCTTGCCACACTGGAGATGTACAGTGTATTAAACAAATGATAAGGTTAGAAGAAAACGACACTGTTGTTTTGGCTGGCTCCCTGAGATGCCAAACAATAGGCTGTAAATCTAGGTGGCACATGTGGTTTGTGTGTGTGTGTGTGTGTGTGTGTGTGTGTGTGTGTGTGTGTGTGAGAGAGAGAGAGAGAGAGAGAGAGAGAGAGAGAGAGAGAGAGAGAGAGAGAGACCTGTTTTTCTCCTGATATAATTGTGTCTCTCAACCATTAGCACGTCAGAATTTTTTCCAAAGTTAGGGTGTGTGAGAAAGGATTAATAAACAGACAGTTTGGAATGTAGAATGATTTGCAAACTGGTCTCCCTGGTTTGCTGGACTCTGTCCAAGGGCACACAGCAAGCAATACACCAATTAACGCAAGTCAATAAATAGACTGGTCCTGCGTGATTGGGAATACTGGAAAATGCTTGCAATGCTTTGAGGTAATGTTAAGCCCTCTCTCTAAAATAGCCTTTTGCAGACACTCAGAACTGATTAACAAGAACCATGGCCACTGAGAGTGATAATAGCAGATATAAGGATGCTGCCGTTTATGCCAAAGATGATGCCAACCGCTCGTAGGCATCAACCTGATCTCCCCTCCTTCCTTCCTTCCTGCTTCTTTCTATCTCATTGTCTCTGTCGGTGACTTGACTGAAGCTAGTAACATGAATCTATTAAGAACTCAAGCCTCACACCTTACATTATCCACAACATTATATGTATTAAACACAGCTGAAATGTGTGAGTATGCAGGGCAAAAACAAGGCAGTTTACCCACTTAACTCATGTGTGCACCTGCTACTGCAAGTTATAGTGTCTTAACCATACCCTTCTGATCCTAGCCAAAGGGTATTTAGACTGAAGGGAAGAATTTGTATTTTCCACATGAGAGACAATGTAGCTCATCTTACACATCCGCCTCCTCCCTTATGAAGCATTTTAAATCTCAAACTTATTGTTGGCTGGATTCTGTTTTAAGGGAAAAAAGAGGATCACAGAGAGGAGGGAAAGGCAACATCCATGTTTTCATAAAAAATCCCAGAGAGCAAGGGCCAGAAAAAGTGTTGTTATTAATTTCTCCACCTGTCACCCAAAGGGACAACTTCAGGACACAACTCCCCTCCCTATCCATCCATCTATTTTCATACATAATTACCTTTCACATGTAAACTTATTTTTCTCTTCTCACATTTTACCCTCAAGCTGAGGCTCTCCATAACTTTCTGACCTGTCCTTGTTCACACAGCTTTGACATATTTCTGGCAGCAAGCTGAAGGGAGGAGCCGAGGCTCACAGCAACATAGGAGGGAAGGAAGGAACTTAAAGAGAGGGAGGGAAGTTTGAAGTGAGTGAGATAGCAAGTGGGAAAGGGAGAGGAATGGTTGTGAGGTAACAGTAAGAGGGGGAAGAAAACAAACAAGTCAAAATGAAAATATGGGGCTAATAATGAAGACCTTCCTACGCAGCTTACAACACTACGCTGTGCATAAGGCATCCTGAATATTTACTCTCTGTCATCATTCTTTTTGAAACTCAGACAAGCTTAGAATATGCCCTAACACAGCACAACCTATTTTGGACCTGGAGCACAGAGGGACAATTAACTTGATCAAGATCATATGATTAGATATGGATAGAGTTGTAAACAGATGCTAAATAAGTAAGCCTCTGTTCTCAGGATCATAAGACAGAGAGGCAGTCTGTGACTCAAAGCGATCAGGCAACATGATAATCAGCCACCCCTCTCTTATTTCGCATTCATTTCTCTGACCTTCCTGATAGTGGCGTCCTTGATATCACATTAAATTTGATTAGTGATGTCATCAAACACATATCTGAAGAACATACAAAATGAGATATTTTAAGAAGCATTGAAGGTAACTATGGAGGAAATGAGGGCAAAGGGAAACAGATGAGCTTGTTTATCTATCATGTTTTATTATGGCCTGGTATGCGTGTTGAGAAAGGGGGGGATGTGTGGACAGCCAGCCAGACAAAGGCTTCTGTTAACTACAGTGCAACCACAAAGCATTTCTGGATACGCCTTCTTAAGGCCTATCATTGGCCTGCATACGGTTTGGGTTTGGTGTTGCTTCTTTTGCTAGCTCTCCTTACAACTCCTAAGAAATAAATTGTCCACAGCTGCTGACTACAAACAGTTAAAACAGTATGAGCTTGGCAGGCCATTGACAGGGCTGTTTCATAAGAAGGGGAAAGGGGTTCGAGCGGAACAGGTGGTGTCTGGGGGAGGAAGGAGGGGTGCAAAGAGGAGTCATAGGGAGCAGAAGCAGCCAAGTGTCAGGTTTCCACAAGGCAGGCCTTTCACAGCTGAATGGCAGTGGCATGACCTTCCAGGTTCAAAGGAGGCTTTGCAACAAACATTCCAACAGAGGTTTGGCGTCTGGCTGCATAATACAACGCTGTTCTAAGGTGACACTGACTAGATGGCTTTGGAGTGATGTTTTATAAGAAATTTTGTTTTCTTTCCTTTGCTTAACCAGTAATAGATGTGTTGTGTGGATTTCCTGTATTATGTCTAAGGACACTTACCTTGGATTGCTCAAGCAAGGCCAAGGGCTTCAGTCTGATGCTGTGGTTCTTGTATTCTTGACTTCTGTTGATGCAAAAACATAGTAATAAGATTAGATTTAAAAAATTACTGAAATGAGTATTTTAAGGATCCTGTCAATGCATTTTACTGTTATCGTGGATACTACAAAAGAAGCCTATCTTGAAGTCATCATGCTGTTCTCTTACACAATAGCAAGCATGTTTCTGTCGTATGAGTGGCAGATAACCTCCAAACAGTATTCTGCAGTTACAGTCAGGAGTTACTCAAGGTATTTTAGTCTACATGTTCAATGGACCCTCCATGACCAATCAGAGCCTTCAGAGTCTTTAATAATTAACCAACCAATGGTTGCAGTATTGACCCTTGCAAGTAATGAAGCAAAAGACAAGCTTTAAGTAAAAAAAATCCAGCTACTTGTTTAGTGTGGCCCTCAACTCTACAAATAGGAAGATAAGATGGACACAGTAACACACCATTTATCCAAGATCCAGTTCCAGAAATTTGAAATTAAAATTAAGCAAATCCAGTTCTATTCTAAAAGGAAATGTATTCTAAAATATGCTTGGGAATTCCTCTGCTCTGGTTTCCACTGGAGTATAACAGCAGAAATGGGCAACCATATCAGCCAGTATAGCAATAATATGTTGCTGTGTATTCATCGTTGGAGTGTCATTCTACATTCCAAGTCAATCTTACTTTTACCCGCTGTGACTAGCCCAAAATATTACAGGACTTACTAGGATTATTGCTTCAACCCACCAGCATATTGTGAAACAAAGCCTTCTCTTTTTCAGTCCTAGTACAAACAGAACCAGACTTGATATGTGTGCAGACAGGCATCTACCGGTGGGAACATGTCCCTCTGAAAAATTCTTCTGAGACGGGCTGTCCAACCCAATCATTTACCTCCCCCTCCCCAGTCCCCCATGTTCAATAAACTAAATTGCTCATTATTGTGTTGAAAAGCCTGTTTGTGTGAGTGAAAACTTTTCTAAACAGTGTGACTTTAAATATCTATACTAAACACTACATACTAGAGAGAGAAAGTGAGTAAAAATTAAAACCTGGAACATTTCTGCAAAGCATGTAAAATTCTCTAAAGTTTTGCCAAAGAATGCATTGTTGTTCAGTGCTTTTTGAATGGGTCCTATACTGAAGTAGATTGGACGTAGCTGAGATAAATGTCAGGCCGTACGTGGTTGTCATTATGTTTGTGTAGGGAGACTTGTGCCACAGCAGCTGTGTACACTCTCTAGCCCATACTCTTGTTACAGAGACGTATTAATCAGACTGCCATGTCAGGATCCATTCAGGTAAAGGTCTGACTGAATGACATTGGTACGTTTTTCAAAGGGTCAGTCTTAAGGGATTGTGAATTTGACTTTATCACTGATATCCAAAACAAAATCAGATACAAGGTATGTGAGATCTCCAACTGTGAACGAGATCACATAATTTTGTAAAAAAAAAACAAAAAAAAAAACATTAAAAAAATAAGAAAAATAATAATCTAATGCAAGTACGCTTTTTAACGATGTTCAAACCCAAAGATAACAAATGGGTGCCCCATCTTCTGTTTTCAATACCTTGGTGAGACCACACCGATAAACACAGACACAGGCGTGCACAGTCAGAACAAGTGCAGTCACCAACAGTGAGGAAAGAAAATAAAAGCACATGCCGTGGTGCATGGGTAGAAATACCGGTCCACAGTCCACGAGGCAGATCGCATCGCTTTTCCTATGTGCTGTGCTTGCAGAGGGGGTAGCTCAGTACACAGCCCCACCCAGGCCTCCAGTCACACACATTCCTTGATAGAGCCGTCAGGCCAGCTGGAAGGGAGCCCGGCCTCTCCCCGCAGTGACTAACTCCAAAGAAATGTCCTCTTTCTCTCAGACTCAGCTTCATTCTATACCGCCCACCCTGCACCCTGCCTGAGTGTCCACCCCCCTGTAGTCAGTCCACCACACCCCCCAACCTTCAGGTTTTTTCCTCAAATAAACAAGAACACAAACATTCAGTCAGAAATGCACAGTTAATGTGCACCCTGAGTCACACTTTCTCAACTGAAGGCTGAAAAGTAGCACAGGCTTGGCTGAACAGATCCCATATTCGTCATTGCTGTTGTTGTTGTCATTTTAGCTGGTGGCACCTGTTTACTAGGAAGATACAACAGACGGAACTTTCCATTGTACTGCTGAGCATTGGCTCCCTACCCTCTCTTTCTTTCAACTGTTGATGCCTTGAGGACACATACCTTGACAGTTTGACTGACATAGTTTCTGTTTAATTAAGTCACAGTACACTGGAAGCTGATCACAGTGACTTTGGTTAATCAGTCTGGTTGATTGCCAAATCCAATCAATTTGATGAACAGAAAACGGGTACTGTGTGACAATGATTAAAGCTCAACCATAAGTGAATCAGGCACAGCAGGGCTGGTGAGTGATGACATTTCATTATGAACCAATAAAAATGCCTCAGTGCAGAGAGGCAACGGGGGAGATAGGAGCAGTGACCAGATCAGTCATGTTGTCAAAACAGAATAGACTCCCTGTTCTTCTGTCTCCATTGTAGTTTGACGCAGTAAGTGCAACAAATACAAAAAGAAACGCAGCAGGCCCCAGCGTAGGTTCACTCTTGCCTTAAAACGCAGATAGGATATGCATGTGTGACGCATATAAAAGGAATGCACATCAAAATAAATGGTTCTTTTTTGCACTCCATAGTCCACATAGCCCTAAACCAAACCACAAGGCCTGCATGAGACCAAAGCCTGCCCACTGACGCCAACTTGGCCTGCTGTTGATTAAACCATTGTGACTTTGGCAGGAGTCATGCACAAAATGGAAAAACTGAGGAAAACTGTACGAGATCACAAACAGGACCAGGGGTTGCATTGAGAATACATTTCAACTATGTCTTGATTTTCATATAAATCATATTTTAGTCTCATGTTCACATGAGGGCAGAAAAGAAAGGGTCTATGCTATATGAGACAGTAAGTTCCAGATAACTCATGGCCCCTGTCATTACTCATTGTTCTCTATTACACCCCTAGACATCCATGGAGGGAGGATCTCACTTTGAATTTCCTCTCCTGGGGGTTCTTCCATTTTTTTCCAATGTGCAAAGGTTTTAAGGGGAGTTTTTTCTTGTCATCTCAGGAACTTGGGCTGCATCATGAACTGTTGTTCTTGCAGGACTCCCACTGAGACATTCTATGTAATATTGGGCCATGCAAAAATTAAACAAAACATGCTGGATGTTACTGAAGATCTGAAATGGGAAGTGATCCTGTGGTGGTGCCTACAGGCAGTTTCAGAGCAAAGAAAACTGAGCGACTAACAAAGAGAAAATAGGATGAAGGGAGGCAGAGCTGCAGGATAACTGACTGGAGGATGTTAATTTTGAACTGGCGTAACTAGTTACACCAGGGAGAGACAAAGAGAAGGAAGAAAGGCACTTACACAGTTCTGCCACACAAATAAGAGATCACAGTAGGTTTACAGACATCCACAGCAACCTTATATGGGTTATATGGCCAAGTAACTGTTCATCAGTAACTTCAGCTCAATTTAGTTTGGCTTGGTTAGGGTTGTTTCTGCCTTCTACAGCTGCTAGTTGAACAAGAACAAATGCAAGTCTATTCATGGAGCAAGAGGCAAGAAGGTTAAGAGGAGGGCTATAAGGCAACCATAGCAGCAGAGTATATATAGAGAGACATAAGAAGCCCTTCGCTGTAGAACTTGCCGCACGAGCACAACATGAGGATATGTATTCATACTTAGCATTAAGACCACACCAGAGTAGTGCAGAGTTGTTTATAACAAGAGAGAGTGTTGGATTGTGATGAGTGCCATCCTTGAGTATCTTGTGCCAGATAAAGAAAACCTAAACAAAGCCGAATGTATTTCTAAATTTACATTCCAAGCCTTGCTGCCCTGACATTTTGGCTGCCTCATTCCAAATAGAGTTTTTGTAACAGATGCTTCGTGTCATTCCTTGCACTGGGCAACGTAACGGCACTTGTGGGGGTTGGGGTGTAGGTCAGACCGTTAGTAGGTAGGCGGTGCATTACTGCAACATTTATCTAAGATTTATTGTTTTGGGGTGTTTTGCAGATGTTTGGCAGAGCAGTGGGGAATGTTATTGGCTTATCAGAAAAAAAAGATTCACACCCTTTTTAAATTCCATGCTTGAAGCTGCAGTAAACAAGTCTGAATTGAATGCGTACGCATAGGTGTGACTTACAGGGGTATTACGTGTGATTTTTGATGACCATCTCGTCATACTTCTCACATTACTATATCTCAACAATAAGGCAAGAAATGCTAAAGATAGGTGCTTCCCAGAGCGTCCTGAGGCCACACTGAAACATTCCAAACCAGCACTGGATGGACAAGAAAGGAGTGGCTGCTGGGTGGATTGCCTAGAAAGACTTTCGAAAATCGAAGGCGACAGTTACATGTTTATTTGTAGCTAGATGACTGGACGGGTTGTGTATTTACAAATTCGCTGTTGTTTTATTTAACCAATCTCTAGGGTGAGACTTTAGCGCTCATGCTGGGACTTCAGGATGTCCGAGAGTCCAGTGTTTCTCCTCAAAGAATGCCAAGTGTGAAAAAAAAATAAACTGCAGTTTGATTGCAATCACACACACCCTTCTTCCAGCTTACTCACTACATCCACGTCCCTCGTTTCACCTCTCCACGCTGTCCCTCCTTCCAAACACCCACTCAACAAACCCCTGAGGAAATGGCAGAGGAAGTGTGCTAGAAACCAGTTTCTTTTCCGTTTCACATTGGCATGGCTGACTAACGCCACTCCTCTCATCTGTGCTGCCAGTCAACAGGGCAAGAATACATAGTGGCTCTTGTAGAGTGCTGTGATAAATATCTTAACATGGTCAAGCGAAGACTCCAAACAGTCATGAGGCATGTCCTGTTCTTCAGGCAAGTAAAGTTGCTGTTTGTCACATGGGTGACAAGTGCAACAAAATCAGCGTTGAGTGGCACTGCTTATGTCGGCGATGACGACTGAGCAAGGTTTGATCAATAAAGCTTCCTTAAAATTTTGCAGTGTGGTTTTTGGAATTCCAAATGACCTACATTACTGAAGTTTGCAACATAATGTCGCCTCTGTACTGCTACACTGGTGGAAAGTGCAAGTATTTAGACAAACAGAAACTGCCCCAAGCCAAGAAGAGGCCCTGTTCATCGACAAACGTTTTAGCTGCAGGTAGCCAGGAACCAGTTCGGTCTCTGAGCTTGAAATTAATGTTCCATAACTGCCAGGATTGTGTAAATCTGGACCCTTGCTTGCAGAAAAACTTGACATCTGTAGCAACTTATGTAATACAGTGCTATGCCATATTATCACCAAGTAAAACAGGAATTTTTTAAATGCTAAGAACACTAAACATATGATTGCTTGAATGATAACCCGCTGCCCAAAGACCTTTCAGCCCTCTTCAAGCTGCCTGTGTCACAATCAATCACCATGCAAGTGCAATTTGAGAAATGCCAGACATTTACAGCTGAGACACTCATCATGAGTTAAGTACGCGTTGTAGAGAAGATTTTGCAGAGCGGAGCAAAATGCAGCTCTCTCTAACAGTTTTGGGTGTGGCAGGAGGGAGCGGTGGAGGACAGGCAACTACACACACAGAAATTTGACTTTAAACCAAGAGTCAACAAAGGATTATGTCGGGTCTGGAGTTTTTTTAGCTGATTTTTCCTCAGCTTGAACAAACACATTATATCAAATGCAGACCAGATTACATGTGATGATCCTTGTTTGAACCACACCTGGAAAGATGCCATATATGCTGTGATGTAAGAAAAATAAATATCTCTCAAATGACATGCGTTTCTCTCTTTCTCCAAATGTGCGAAGTCTAAGCTCCCTCCTCAATGCTTCAAACCTGGTTTCAATTAGCTTGTCTTTCCAAACCACTGCATTCCATTACTCCCCTCTTCGCCCCCACCCCGCCCATCCCCCCTCACTAACTCACTCCCTGACTCTCTTTCCCCGTCTTCCCCCCTCCTCTTCCTCCCTTCTTTCCTCCCCTGCACACCCTGGACGGGAGCCTAGGGTAAGGAACCCAAGGTAATAGAAGAGAAATCTCTATCTGCTCAAGCTTTTAAAAAGTCAGCCATAAAAAATCATACATGCCTTAGTACAAAGCAACAGTGATAGCCATTTCAGCTGGAAAGGCTTTGTTCACAAACTGATCCATATATGAAGAACGGTCAGACAAGTTCACCATATTCCACAAAAGCAGACTGCATTAAAAAGGCTCACATAGGAGCTTTTCATTGTTCCAAATGACTAAAAATTACACAGCACCCATCAACACAGCCGATAAGCAGGGGAAAGTTCTCATCTACACCCCCTGAATATCCCATAAAGAACTTTTGGATATGTTCGTAGGGACCCACTGCAACAACTGTCTGCAGCATGTATGCTTTTTTTCCTTTTTTCTTCTTCTTCTTCTTTTTTTTTTTTTCTTTTTTTTTTTTAGAGGGGGTTGTAAAAGGGTGTGCCTCTGTGAGGAGACAGCGAAGCAAGAAGGGAGGGAGAAAAAAAAGGACCGGGTGGAGGGACGTGAAAGAGAGGAATCCACACCCAAGCCTGTCGCTGCAGGGAAGTCATGGGGAAGTACCTTTACTTTTTAAACCTCCAAGGCTCCGCAAAGGGCGTTGGACTGATAAGAGAAACCACCTGAACGATAGCATCAGCGCAAACAACACTATCGCATGTCTAGCACATCTTCCATTCAACTTTCATCTGGTGGGTGAGATATTCCAGTGTTGTAAAACAAAAACGAAAAAGTTTGCCATCCTATAGACAAGGGATTATATGTATGCAAAGGACATCCACGTTGCATAACAGTCAAATCACTCTACAAACAGAGGGATTTGGGGTGTTACCTCCTGTTTCTAAAAGGAGTACCATCATATGAAGATGCTCTATATTTGTTCAAAAACAGTGTGTTCCAGCACTTATATGCACTGAGGATGACAATCTTTGTCTGCAGTCAAAGGAAAATTGAAGTGCGCCACTCCAGTCAAGACCTCTGCATTCATGTGGCGGCTGTGGGTACACACCCACTTCTCACGGTCTCGGCTACTTTAAATCTGTTTTTTAACACGTAGTGATGCTCACACAACATCATTGCCTCTTTACACCTTACAGGACAACACTGAGGTAATAATACAGGTTTTCTTTCCATGCAAAACCTCCCTATTGCAAACTTTTCTTTAAGAGAAAACAAAGGATACCACAGTATATAAGACACATGTAATAAAGTAGGACAAAGTCACTGTAATCATACCACTGACACACACACTCAGTACAAATGCCCATTGGAATACTGCAGCAATGTTGGACAGATAACTTTGTCACTTTTGCAACTTAGTTGTTAAACTTTAGCAAGTGTTGACAAGTTTTCAGCACAGCTAAGTTTGAAGCAAAGCACAGCTGATAACAATGTTCAGAAACAGTAAAAAAGTAATAATAAAAAAAAGCATTCACTCCAATCTTAGAAAAAGAAAAAAGTGCATCTTTACCTGTGCGCAGTCTTTGCGCCCAAGAAGTCTCACACCAGCTTGAGCATCCTTGAAAACTTGCCTGCTCCCTTTTCTCCTCAGCCCAAGAAAAGCACTTCTCTCAGTCACAACTTTGCTGCCTGATAGGATTCTGTCACTCTTTTCCTAGTTCTCCTTCAACCAAGTTTCCAGGGCGTTTTCTCCCCCTCTCTCCCTCCCTCCTCTTCTCTGAGTTGATTTAAACTTCTTTTTTTCTGTGTGGCTGCTCCTCTGGGCTGAGCAGAGTGGTTGGATAGAGAGCTGGGTAGGGCTCCTGCTTTGCAGAGGGAGGGGAATGCTGGGGAGGGGACCGGTGCGAGGGAGTGGTTCTCAGCAGCCGTGGGACCACCCACTGCTTCACATAGAGGACTCCAGTGGTATGCAACAGGAAAATAACTCCTGCTTCACAAGATGAAATGTTAATTCATACACATGTGTGTATATATAGCTACATTAGATGTCTATAAGTACCTACATTTAGCGTCACACTTTTATGTGCATTCAGTGTTTTTGAGGCTGCTTTCAACAAAAGATATTTTCCGAGCCATATAAAATATAAAGAAGAAAAAAAAATGTTAATTAATTAGTCAATTTGCTTCTTATTTGCTTCCAATAATCATTTTAGAAGTCCAAGATAATATCTGGACTCCTTTATGCTAAGTCAAACCAAGTGACACACCTCATTTTATCCAACTGACACTAGCACACGAGAGGCAGCCTTTGACTGCCTTGCATAAACGCTTACACAATGATGGGTGCAGCTGTCAAAATCCCCAGTTTTTTTTTTTTTCTTAACTTCTTGTTGTTCTATTTAAACAAAGTAAAAAGCTTTTCATCAGTTTCTGTTTCACATTTTAGAATAAGAGTGAAGTACATGCAGTAACACACCACTAAATGGGTATGATGGACAATGACAGAAACATGTTATTACTGCATTTAAGTGACTGCACACAAACTCACAGAAAAGTTATCATTAACGAAATGACTCAGGAGTGAGTCCTTTACTTAAACACAAAAGGCAAAGTGTGTATTTACAAGACATGTTTTTTTGTTTTCAACCAGGCCCAGTGAGCCAAGTTCTACTGATTTATAATAGCTGCATACTATATGTTAAATAACTTTATTTCTGTTTTGTATTTGAGATTTTGACAACACGCTTCACGTACGTTGTTATTTGGTTGCACCATTTCATAAGCAGAAAATAGCAATTGTAATAGTAATTTCAGTAATTGTCAGAAGGAAGACCATACTCTCAGCCCTGCATAATTTTGTAATAGCCAGTGTGACATTTGTTAGTGAAACTCTCATTATATAGGTACTGCTACAGTGCCTCTTATAGCCTATACTGGTATTTCAAGTATTTCAAAAATACATTAAAGCGAGGATGTTTCGGTTTTCTTGCTGCGCAGTGGTTCAGTCTGCACAGATACACAGGCTTTGTCTCTACATGCTCTAATGCAGGGCCAGCCAAACCAAACAGGGCTCTGTCTAACTCACCTCCAATATTAAAACCTGATTTTTCCCACACTGACCCTTGTTTTGAAAACTCAAAACATTGCAAATGATCACTAAGGTTTATGCACTGGCAAATTGAATTTGCACATCTCTTTTCACCGTTTCACCAAAAAAGAAAAGGAGCCATGACACGAGCCGATGAGGCAGAGTCATATTGGGTGGTGTCTCAGACAAATTCAGCCTGGGATTACGGATAATATTGGGTGGGCAAATGAGACCTTACAGGCTTATAGATCAAAATGTCTGATAAAGCATGATTTACGTAACTGCAAAGAATATTTTAGCATAGTGATTTCCAATCTTTTTTGCACATCTACAGCCCTTTGCAGCTGAACCCAAGAAGCCCCTCACCAACACCGCCAGTCATGTAGCCCCTCACCAACAGCGCCCGTCATGTTCAAAATGTGTTCATTTGAACTGATTTTAAACTTTATGGGATTTAACACGACAAATATCGAAGTGGACATTGTTACTATGATCTTTTTCACACAATGAAAGCACCAACGTTTAGGTTAGTTTGCTCAAGTTTGAATTTGTACCACTATCTCTTGGAGTAGCAGAAGCTCATCTCAACCGTTTGTCCATTACTTTTAGCAAGCCATTTTATCCATTAGCCTACTTAGTTAATTACATATTATTATGCTACTTTTTCCTTTATCCTTACCTTTAGCTATTATTAAACCATGTGCATAGTAGCTATGTATTTCCAACACTTATACATTATCTTTAGCTACTTACACCATTTAGTTATGTTTCAGCCATTTTTCACTTTCTTTTAGCTACATATTTTAATCATTTAGCAACTGATTTCTGCTGTTTATTCATTACTTTTAGCTAACTATTTCAACCATTTATCCATTACTTTTAGCTAGTTACGGCAACTGTTTATCAACAACCATTTATCCATTAGCCCACTTTTAGCTATTTCAGCCAAATATCCCTTTAGCGTGCTTTTAGCTTGTGTATTTCAACTGTTTATCCACTTTGGCTACAGTTTCTAAACCATATCATTACATTTAGCCAGTTATTTCAAAGGTTTATCCATGACTTCTAGTTATAATTCATTTCTTATTCATTAGTTTTATCTTGTTACTTTCATCTAGTTTTCGATTTAAGCCATTTATCTATTAATTATTATCTATTCACACTCAAACACAATGCATAATGTTTAGGTGTTACTGTTGAGTCAATATAACAATTTGAATTTGTTTTTTCTTTGGAATTAGTTGAGTTACTCTATCGTCTTTCCAACTGCAAAAGAAACCGCTGGGTTACAAGTTGTCCTGGATGGGACTGATTACTGATCACTGATTTTTGTGTGTGCATCCAGTTTTGCAACTGCGTTTTGCAACATCATGTTGGATGCGTGTGCATGTACAGGAATGTGTTAACATGGGGGTGAACTTGTTCATGTCTCTCAGAAATGATCAGCATCCTTGAAACACTCCACCACCACGTCACACCCATAGTCAGGGAAATGAAACAGCAAACAACATGCAAGGAGCCGAGCAAGTGTAGAGGAAGTTACTGCGTGGCTTTGTAGGGATTGAACAGGGCGTGGCACTCAGGGCACACATGTGCACGCACACATAACTAACTTTTATTTTACCACATTACACCACCATGAGTCAAGAATGTTCTGATTTTGTTTTTTTCTCAAAAACAGGGTGCAGCCTTCTTACAAAAAGAAGACCCACTGTGTGTGCGTGTGCATGCATGCGTATATTTATCTGTAATTGTGTGCATGCTGAGATAAAAGCGAAGGAGTAATCCCAACCATGTGCAAGATAAGCAGAAACCCTGAAGAACTCTGCATGAAGTGTGGGATTGCTTTACTCTTTGGAGTGTAACAGTGTTTTAAATAAACAGTGCTGGAGGACAGTATAAATGTTCCTCACATAAAAGTTCTGAAGAAATATTCTGTGAATGAGTAGGTGATTGTATTACATCATTTTACTGACTGCAGAGATCATTTATATCGTCCACATGTTGCCAGTTTTAAAGTAACCCTCTGGTGCTTGTCTACAGCACTAAAAGTTTTAGCATAACTGCTGGTGAAAAGGATCATCATCCTTTTCCGGCCACTGCACCTGTTTGCTCACCTCCATATATATTTGTCATTTTGCCTCTGAGGTGTGGCCGTTGTTGCTTTTGAAGATCAGCGTCAGCTTGGAGCAGTTGCTGCATCCAGGCAGACATCCCCTATGATGCATGCTCATGCAGGCTGGAGGATGCCTTTCCAAACCTTCTGCAGGTTTCGAATCTTTATGGTCACATAACAACTCCACAGTAAACACTCACAATGCTGCATGTTTATGCACTTTCGCTGTTACGAAAGACCCCGCTCTTGCACTGCTGAGGTGAGTCGAGATAAAAGCCTTTATCACTTATTGATTTGCCTGAATTGGCCGCAGGAGTTGCAGATCAAGATCAGCAGATGAAGATAAGGATAAAACTAAACAGAGATGTGCAGAACATTTTGCACATCCAGTGCATGTTTTTACAAAACTGGATCCCTTCTGACTGTCACAGTTTTGCTGCAGGTCACTCTTGTTGAATACAAGGATATGTGGGAATGGGTGTGTTTCCTGGTCCTAGGTGTGTCAGCCAGTGTGAACCAGCGCAAATAGCTTGGCTCAGACACACAATGAGTCACAGCCCATGACTACAATGAAAACGGGGAAGCTCAGACTGTAAAGCAGAGGAAAATCAGAGGATTAGATGGGGTTGGACAGTTGAATGTGTGTGTGAGTGTGTGTGCCCGCAAATGCTTGTGTGTGTGCGTATGAATGTGTGTGTCTGATTAATGTCGCCCGCAGGATAAGGGAAGTCACATGGCACTGATCTGAGCAAAAATTCAACTTGTGACACAATTAAAGAAAAATGACACTACACCTGGATCTAATGATTATCCAATTCCATCAGATTTCCTTGTGCAACTATTTGGCTCTGCACGCCATAGGCATACGAGCCAGATGGGTGGGAGTTGCACATTTGATTGTGTAACGCAGGTTTAATCAGGCACAAAGAACGATTTGAACACATTTTCAACAGAGTTTCTAACCCAAAGGAATTTACAATAGCTTTGAAAATAGCTGATAAAGGTTACGATCTGGTCAAAGAGACGGAATTCTTGCATTATACTTGCAAAATGTCACAATTATCAGTGGACATTCTTTCCTAAATTCAGACAATGCATGCAGTGTACTTGGCAAATGGCCTGTTTGCATGAGTCATCAAGATAAATTATGAGAACATGAGATACAAAGCAAGACTTCTATTCGAAAACACGCTTGAGAATGTAACTCTGTGTTTGCTGCTCTTTTTTTCTTTTCCTTTTCTCTTACGTATGTTGACGATAGAGAACTCCCCCTACATTTATTTTGGAAATACTTAAAGTTGTATCCAATAACTTGCGGTACGTTTTCAAAATGCTGGTGGAATTTATTTTTTTCGACTTTTATTGTCAGTAATCCCAAATAAAATCGTGATTTACTTGAACAGTGAACCTATTCACAGCATCTCCTATCACTGAACATGATCCTGTTTGCTGCATTTGTGGTTGCTTGGAAATGTCAATACACTTAAAGTCATTTAGGAGTCCAGTTTACATCTGGAGAGATCATTGTTAAAAGCAGACACTCGCTACACAAACCATACTGAGTGCAAATAGAGGAGTTCTTTGTATACCAACTTGATTAGGTTTTTTTACACAATGCAACATTGTCAATATTGTAACAAGTGCCTCACCAGTGGATGCTGGAGACACAGTCAGATAAACATTGTCAAAGAGGCATTGTCAGTGTCAAAGAATGTCAAAGGGTACTACAGATTCAGCTTGTGTTCTTCATAATAAATGAATGCACTATTGTTGAAAATGAGTCAAAAACACTGCAAAATTAAGCAGGACACGTAGGAACCTATCATATTTCCCTCCAGCTGTTTCCAGCTTATTAATTCAAAATGCAGTCTCTTCTCTTTTTTTCCTACTCGGTCTTATTACTGTTTATTTTAATTTGGCTTCATTGTACTCACATTGAGATCAAGACCTCTTTTTCACATGCACAGGAAAACAAAAAGAAAAGAAGCCACCAAAACACTGGCTTTGCAGCACAGGGGTTTTGAAGGATAGATAGGTAGTGACGAATGCAAGTTCTGTGTGATCACGTGCAGCATCTGATCTCTAATCTCTTACTCCTTAACCATGACAATGACAGAGAGCTGAGCAGGTAACAAGACAAACAGTTCCATTGTTAGCGCTATCGCTAATGTTTTGTACATGTATGATTGATATAAACACAATGAGTTACACACATCATTAACTTCTTGAAACAGTTGTTTCTTGTGTGCATTGTGGAGATAAGATTGTTAAATCAAACAATCGATCCCTCAAGTGGTTGTTAAGTCCCCTCAAATTTACATAGTATTTATTGTGTTTTGAATTTAATGTAATCAAATACTATGTAATAAAGATTTGAATAACAAAAGAAACGGTTACATACAGCTGGCTGAATTTCTACTTTCTTACAGCATATTTTCAGTAAATTATACAGTCTAAGCAAATGAGGTCTCATGCAAATAGCCTCTTTTTTCTTTCTCTCTCCATGATGCCCGTTACTGTCTACAGAAGTGAAATCCATTGTGCTGGAATGCAGAACACATTTATTCAGTGGCATTTACTGAATGATGCTTTATTCGGACACGTCTACTAGACTTCAGAGGAAAATGTTGTACTTTTTGCTCCACTACAGCTATACTTCTGAGTTACTTTCCACATTAAAATTTGACATATAAAACATGTTATTATCACGTTATACAAGAATGTTAGGCGTCTAACATTTGCTTCACCTCATCCTGTAACAGTGCGCATCATCAACCAAAGTACATTTACTCAAGTACTGTATTATGTGTTCCTTAATTACTAAATATGTTCTATTAATACTTTTACTTAAGTAAAGTATCTGAAGACTATCATAATCCTATAAAATGAGGAGGACATTCTGCCTACTCTTACTGACTTTCATTTTGTTGGTAACAGTTTCCAAAGATATTTGAACTACATTCAAAATGTTAACCTGACAGCTTATCTGTTTCAGATTCTTGGTCAACTGAGTGAAAATCAGTGACTTTTCTTTCCATTCTTAATTTACTCAAACTGAGACCAGCGAAGCGTTGAATATAATTGGAAAATTCCCGACTTGTAAAATTGCTGTGACAGTTAAGAAATGGCCTCATCCTCTATGTGAACCCAATTTAATTTAACTTAATTTAATCAACGCTGATAATTGGATTTTCTTAATCTTCTTGGCAAATGGGTAAGACCATGGACCTAAAACAAAACCAGAGAGATAATGTTCCTGTTCACCACGTCATCAAAAAGTTCGTCCCTAACTTAATCACCACATGCATCATCTGCTACATTGTATGCAATGCGTTACCATACATGTGATTTTGTGCTCTCCTGCCCCTGGAGTGCTGTGAGTCAGCAGACCACAAGCTGGGAATTCTCAAAACAAAGTGGACCTAAAGCAACCATTGAGAGCAGAGTGTATCCATGGAGAGATTACAGCTACAAAGAAGTCACAGTCAGCTAATGACAGTGTGCAATACTCAAGATACACTATCTTGCAACACACAGGTCACCCCGCCTGATATTTGCCATCACCATAGAAACTCATCATTGGTAATCTGTTTGGAATTCCCCACAGCGCGTGCTCCCTCACAAACACACACACACACACACACACACACACACACACACACACACGGTGATGATTCAGAAAGGCGAGCTGCTCCTTTGGTACAAAGAAGAATGTAAAGAGCAAAAAGGGGAATGAGAGACAGACTGAATTGTGGTTTCCACTGCGAGTTGTGAGTCACGAACACGAGGGAGGGACAGAGAGAGAGAAAAAAACGAGACTATTCTGGGATGGCTGCTATAGTAACATAATAAGCAAGGGGGGAGGCACTTGCAGGGATGTTTCCATAGCAATGCCCTGTGTGTATACGGATAAATATCACATGCCACAAAGAGGTTTATAACGTAGTAAGGAACTCTGCTCTACTTTGTTACACAAAGTTTGTAATTGTGTTTTGGGATGATCCTCCACCCTTCCTGTTTTTTCAATACAGCCTTGCGGTTTCTTTATGTCTGAACGTAGACTCATCTCACAGACTGATGCTAGCAGCACATTTCACAGGTTCAGTCTTGCCAACGTGATCACATTGTGCAGTCAGACTCATTAGGTTACTGAAAACTCACATTAGGTGTGTTACTGCTGCCCGACTGTTTCAACATATCAGCCCCCGGAGAGTGAAGAAACTCCATAGATTTGACACATTCATGCGGACACAGGTGCCTTTGTGATTGCATCTGATTATCCGACTGTGTCATCAGTTTCTCCCATGTCAAACAATCACTCAATGTTTTGAGTTATTGATCCAAGGGAGTGATACGGGGTTTTGCAAGAGTTTCCCCTCCCTTTGTCTCACCGCCCATCTGTTGTTGCTTCAACACACGCAGATACCTTCCTGAGCAGCACATTCCAGTCATAGCTGTAAATGTTCCAACGCTCGAACTCTTTCTTTAGGTGGAATGGTAACCGTAAGCCTCCTGCAAGTCAATACATGAAACAGCAATCAGCTCTTTCACAATCACAGTTGGGGTACCTGGTGTTCAGAGAGCTCATCCAGATCTGAACTGCCTCTTTCTCAGGCGGCATTTCAAGAGCAAACCTGTAAGATGTCTTTAAAAGAGCTGAAACAGTGTAAGTTGCTCTAAATTGTGCTGTGTTCAGTGTAACCATAAAGTGCTTACTTACACAAAGTTAGGTTTTATGAGAACGTAATGGATAGCCTTGGGCCAGTTTGACAATGAACGTTCTGTGCACACCCAAACCAGACAATGGTTACAAACTTTTATAGGTAATATTTCCGATGCTCAGTGATGAATACCGTTGGTGAGTAATACATCATCTAGAAGGATGATGAAGAGGGATCAATCATTTCAATATTTTTATTTTATATAGCTTTTGACTTAAGTTTGTTTTTCCAGGACAGGGATCAATATTTCTGCACTTGGTAGTCATGGTGGTGCGTATTATAGTTTTGCTTTAGTTTGACAACATCACTCCTCGTGCCCCTCCTTCAAATTCTGGTAACATGAGCCAGTAGCAGCTCTGGGGTTTCATGTCCAAAAGCGCAGGGGCTGTCCGTTTTCCCTCTGCCGTACCTCTCCTCCCTTCCCTCGTGTCACACACTTTCCTCTCTCACACTGGAAACCTCTGCGCAAGGCAACTCACCAAGAAATAACTGATTTCAAATCGCCTCTCTGAGCAATGACTGTCCCACTTCAGTTTATGGATGTAACTCACAGGCATTGTTATGTAGCCATACCTGCTTGGTAGCTATAGCATACTATCTTGTCTGTTCCTGCCTTCTTCGGTTACTTCCCCTCAGCAGGCTCACCCTTGACCTCCTTCATTCCATTCCAGTACTAAATTACCATGCTGCGTTTTAGTGCCACAGAGAAATGCACAGCTCACGCCCATTTAAGTGCACAAATGGGAACAAACGCCCCTCACTCTGGAACAGAGGTGAATATCCGAAGGTCGTCTTTTCTTGTCAAATAGCAACAGATATGCACGGATTTATCCAGATGAACATTTCTGCTAATATTGCAAGTTTACATACTTTTCCTTGTTCCTCTTTTTTTACATACTTTAGTCCTTTCTTGACCTGTATGAGTCCTTACTTGCCTTTGTTTGCATTCCAGTCTGTGGCTGCACCTCGAATGTAAAGAGGGGACACTCAAGGTGAAATAGCCCTCAAGTGCTGACCAAGGATGCATTTTCCTGCCCCCATGTGTTTGTGTTTGTGTGTAAGCTTCAAGCAGGCCCAACCCCAGAGTAGAGTCTAAGGAAAACTCCATAAAACTCAGAGGGTGGGATTGGACAATATATGTGTGGTGTCTTGAGCGCTGTTTCTGTCCGCCTGGAGACGCCCCTACGACCGTCTGACAATGCTCACACACGCTTGTATTAGCCATTAAGCCCAGACACTGTAGCAGAGCTGTAAATATGCCTATTTAAAGACTTTGCAGCCACATCCTAAGAAAATATCCACATTCTACAGTCTAATTATAACTGCCTCATCCTAGTCATCAAAACCCTAAAACCATAGAAGAGGAACCTCTTCAGCAATTCAGCAATTCAGATGTATTGACGTCCTTTACAGAAATCTGTGTTGGACTCTGACTCCCCAGTGTTAGCTCTTCACCTCCTTGTTCCAAGCCCCCCACCGGCTGCCTCACTCTTTTCCAGATGTGTGTCTTGCACCACCAGATGCTCAGCACATGCATACCAGGCCTTAAGCTCCTGCAGGGGGGCTGACAGCCACACAGGGACTTTGTGTGGCAAAACAATACGGCCTCTCTCTGTGTTCCTCCCTCGGCAACACTCCTCACTGCTGCAACTGCTTTTAAGAACCCCCCCCCCCGCACGAACATAGAAGAATGTCCTCAGAGCAAGGGCAGGGAGAGAGGAAGGAAAAAGAAGTAGTGAGTGTGTGGCCAAGAGAGAAATAAAGACCAGGGGGGAGGAAGGTTGGCAGGACTGGACGAGAAAATGTTGCTGTTGGCATAAGTCTGCATATTGTTCTTGTTCTTGTGGCTTACTTCAGTTGAGCTTTTAACTCTGAAGTTACTAAACACAAGCAAGGACCAGGATATTCTGTGGACTTAACGTTGCAGCCACCGCATAGGAAGCTTGCCACAAGAGCCTTGAAAGTGCGTGTGCTCTCCTCACACTAATTTCATATTTGGTTGCATGATGAAAAGGCTTTTGTAACAGCACTCCTTCAGCAGTGGAAGGGTTAGCCATCAGCGGAGTTGTAGCTGCCGCGATGCTGTGGGAGAACTTGGAGCTATTTGCTCAAGTTACAGCCCTCTTCCACCACGATCCACAGGATGGGTGAGTCATGCGTTCAAGGACTCGCTTCGCTGTTGTGGGAACATTTCCATTTTCTGATTTCCATGAGACCACAGAACAAACTAAAATGGCCTCCCCGATTCAACACTACAGTGGAAGATGGTTGCGCCTAAATGATCTTGAATCATGCTTAGTAAGTTGGAAAAAATGACACATCTGACTCACTCCGGGATGAGATTCCTTCCTTGTGCATCTCTCGCATGTGTGTGTGACTGTGTGTCAGAGAGAAAAAGAGATCTGCCCCAGATCTTATTAACATTAGAACTGAGTGAGAACTTCAGTGATTAAACTTGCATTGACTGTGCAAAATGCATTTGGCCTACTGACATTTCAAAACTGACATTCAAAGATGATTCATGGAAATATAAACGGAGGTCATTACATGGGCTGGCTCCAGATGTCCTATTTTACCTGCAGCTACTGTGTATAGAGTACACAGTGAAGAAGTGAACAAAGACATCAGTTATAGCAGAAATGAAAGGATAAGCCAGGCTGCAGGTGTGGGAACATTAACAAATGATCAAAAGCATTATACAAACTGGTAGGGTGTGTCCCGTTACAGCAGATGCTGTGTTGTCACTATCAGGCACAGAAAAAGTTCATATAAACCTTCAGAAACATTTTCCTCAATCTGTATAAAATAAAGGAAATGATTATGAAGCATTGAGTCTGATGTGACAGTGACTGATTCCATGTATGCAGACCACGGTTTAGACCTCGAAATGGAACTCATTTCTCCTTTAATGAAGAAGTACCACCCGAAACTCACCATTTCTGCATTTGATTGGGGTGTGGTCAAACCATACAACAGATTTATAAATAAATTGAAAGAAAAAACATTTGAAATATACTGTGTTAGTAAAAGATCCAACTTTCAAACCTCCAACACGTCTGCTTTAATTATTTTGGAGTCAGTTAGGCTTTTCTTTTTTCATCAATGTTGGTTTCCAGTGTATTCATGACATGAACAAGTGGAACTAATGTCATGGTTTTTGGTGTAAAAAACTAAATGTTCTGTGGCGTAAATCAATGATATTCTCAGCAGGAAAAGTACAACATTATTTTAACGACCTTGGCTTTGCACATTTAAGGGGCATCCAAGTGGATGTTCTTTATAAAGATTTGTTTCAGGCTTCCTCTCCCAGGGGAGGCACAAGCAACATCAAAACAAGAACCCATAGTTTAAAGCAGACATAATTCTTGTCTTCGTTTGAGCAAACCAAAGATCGCAGCCCAATCATTTTCTGTCTCTGTTGGATGCTCTCCATTCAGCAAGCCCGACAGCTTTCAGGTGAGGTCTTTGCCTGCCCTCTGCAGGAACAACAGGCCACTGCAGCACCAGCTGAACCGACAGCCAAAAGTGATAAACAGCTGCTCCTCTGGGGACAGATTCAAGTGTTGTTGCAGTGGGGACACATCCGAAATTCATCAAGCCCTTCACATCACCAGCAGTTTAAGTGGAACACAAAGTGTGTGGTATCTTCAGTCGTATTAAAGTTGATACCAAGCTGAAAACATTGTTTCACTGACCTCTTCTGGTTGAGGTCAACTCTGACACATCTCCAACCACACCCAGCAGCGCCACTGGGTGTGGTCAAGTGCGTGCACTGGTGTACTGTACAAGGATGTCAACATCTCCATAAGCACATCTAGGTTTTCATTTACACTTTTGTCTGGAGGTTAAAAAAAAAAGAAAAAACAGAAAAAAGCTCTTCAATCACAGTGGCGTTTCTCTGCCAACCTGTTAATTGATCATGAAACTTTATTCATCTCTTTTTGGATGGCACTCTGGGAAAAGATGCCGGAAATTAAAACGTATTTGTAGGTGAGATACCACTCAAAAGAAAGCTTAACAGACTGAAGTCAGACCACACACACACACGAACTCCCGTAGATGGCATAGATGACAAAATGCTTTATTTCGCAGGTCAAACAACAAAAAACCAGTTTGGAGCCACTGAGACAAAATTCACTCTCGTCTTCAAACACTGTCATTTCCAAGTCATTCTTGCAGTAAAGTAAGCGCGCGGTGGCTGAAAGTCCATAGGTTTTAAGTGCTGGAAAGCAGAAGTGTAGAGTGCTTTCATTCACTGTCCCAGTGTCCTCTCACTTGAAGATCTTGCCCTGGTTGAAGGCTTTGCCCACGTGCTTGAAATCTCCCTCCCAGAGAAAGTACTCCTTTACCATCATCTTGCACTCCTCGCTGTCTGGATCCAGCTTGCGCCAGTCATATGATTCATAGTCGATCTGCCAATCTTGACAAAGCTAGGAGGGGTATAAAAACAACATGTTATTTGAATAGTGTGCATTAGCGTCAGGTTTGATGAACTGCTGAATAATCAGTAAAGAACACTTGGACCTCTGCGATGATTTCTGCAAGTAAATCGAGATCTTGAATATCGTTTGTGCCCATAGCATGAACCAGCCGTTTACTCACTAAAACAAGAGATGACTGGGATGAATATGGTCTCAAGTTTCTCTTCCCCCGTCAGATTAAGACTTGGTGCCATGATTGGACACCGCCTTGCCCAATGACAGGGAGCCATCCACTAACCCTGAGGTGAGGCTATGATCCAATCACACATTCTGTCTCAAGGGAAACTTCTGCCTCACGTTGAGCTGCAGTGCAAGCATGTCATCGTGACCGTGCACTTGAATGGCTGTCCGGTGAGGGTGGGGCTGTTGTCGAATCGTGATATTTGTGGAACGTGTGTTTTACGCTTTAATACTTACAGTGAAGGCCAGTTCCTGGCCTCTGAAGATCCAGATGCCAGAGATGCTGCTGTCATTGTCGGAGCCAAATAAGATGACACTGGCAAAGGCATTCTTTCTGAGTTTGTCCAGGCGCTGGAACATGCCTGTGAACAGCGTGAAGGGGTTTCAGACATAGTGAGCACTTCATTGCTAAAAAGAAAACAGCATATAATGTAATATTAACTGCACCCGATACACTGACTGATGCTGTCATGTTTGGTACGGATGTTTTAAAGGATTTCACTGATCTTTTGACTTATGTGGATGATCCACATAGACTTCAGGCCCACCTTTTTAGATATGGCCAAAGAAAAAAGGCCAAGACTGAACACCAGTGGGGTCGTTCTGTTTTGTAAAATAACACATCAGTTGCCTCAGATCGGCCTCTCTTTACTGTGCCCATAGCATGAACCAGCCTTTTACTCACTGAAACAGAGGTGACTGGGATGAATATGGTCTCAAGTTTCTCTTCCCCTGTCAGATTAAGACTTTGTGCCACAATTGGACACTGCCTTGCCCAATGACAGGGGACCACCTGTTTTGTCTTAAGAGGGCTGACCTTCTGGTCTAAGTACAGGCCTGCTTCTGCCCAACTTTGGAGAATCAGCTGCTCGGGTTTCAAAATGCAATTAGTCCCAGGACAAGCACTCGCTTAAGCAGCAACCAAACCTTGTTTATTTATCTGTAGTTATGTATTTTATGAACGTGTTCTTAATCATCTGCCCTGAAAACCTATATTGAAATATGGGCCAAAGCCACTCCGACTGATTGGAAGAGAAATAGCTTTGTGTCACTCAAGAATCTACACTCTCGGCCTACAGGAGATGTTTAATAAATCTAAAAGCCTGTACACATAATCCTTTATCCAGTCCGAAACAGACACCTGGCCTTTGGAATCAGACCATAATGAGCACTGATCCGATACCGGTGTTTAATTAATAAGCTGTAAGCCTCAGTGTGGGAGAGACTGGGATCATTCTTTAAAGTGTAAGGCAACGTCACACTTGCCTTAAAAACTGCTTTCCTAACATTGTAAGACAAACTGTAACAAACGAATACATTGATATAGTTGTACTGAAATGTTATTTAAAATAATGGTATCCAACAACAGATCGGCCTTTTGTCACCAATCCCTGATCACTCTATCAGAGTCAGTATCAGAACGATATTGGTATCTTGCCATTTAAAATGAGGAACATGATGTACAGAACTATTAAAAAGAAAAAAAATTGTGTAGCCACACTCCTCCATAAACACCTGCCTCCTCTAATCTTTCAAGGCCACATGAAAGCCTGCCTTGGGGCCTACAGACTCACATAACCAGAGAAACTAGCACTCTTTGCACCATGTGAGCCAACCTAAACAACTGAAGGAAAGTCATGCCAACACATGCACCACTAAAACCCAGACACACGAAGGGCCGATGCCAAAATCACTTTTCCAACCACCGCGCCACCATACTGCTCCAGGTAACAAATAATAGGCCTGAGAAAACGAATAAACATGCCTTCACAAAAATGACTTGAAAATACATTCTTTCACATGTTATTTAAAGCGGAAGCAGCTGAGTCTCACCTGAGATAAGGTTGCAGCTCATGAAGGTAAGTGTAAGCTCCTTGGGGAATTTGTACTGGCCGTACCAGATTGAGAAGCCCTCACGGTCAAAGTGCTCCCAGAAGTGGGGAATAGCTACTTTCAGGGTGTCCTCGTTGGAATACTTTCTCTTGAACTCGTCCAGGACAAACGTGCTACAGAAAAGGGAGAAAGATCAGGTCACATGTCTGCACATTCAGGTGGGGAAATTAGGTAAGAGACATTAAATAATTTGGGAAAAAAATGAAATAGAAGGTTGGGGCAGTTGTTGCTGCTACCTTAATGACATCATTGGAGTTGGAAAGTCAACAAACTAAACAGACTTCTTACACAACCTAACCCATCTTGTAAATTTGGGTTTCCAGGCTCCAGCATCAATTTTACTGTGTCCATAGCATGAACCAGCCTTTTACTCACTGACACAGAGGTGACTGGGATGAATATGGCCTCAAGTTTCTCTTCCCCTGTCAGATTAAGACTTGGTGCCATGATTGGACACTGCCTTGCCCAATGACAGGGGACCAACTGTTTTCCATGGTAAGGGGACTTTTGTGATTGGTGTACAGGCCAGTTACTGCCCAACACACAGCCTGCAGACCACACATCTGGCACTGTGAGTGATTCAATGTTCAAATTACCAACTGCTCCAAATGCAGGAGAAAGAGAGGGAGGGGATAACAAGCTTCCTACCTCTTTGGCAGGTCTGCGAAGGGGTCCTTAGCTTTGGGCTCAGCAGCCAAAACAGCATCACAGTCATCCATCTCCTCCTCTGGGGCGGGCTTCTTCTCTTCCTTCTTCTTTTCTTTCTTCTCCTGGGGCTTGGCTGCCTCTTTTCCTCCCTTCTCTTTCTTCGAAGGGGTCTCTTTCTTGGGCTGCATCTCAGCAAACTTCTTGGCTGGAGGAGCAGAATGAACAATGAAAAACATGTTTTCTGTTAAAATGTTCCATGATCTGCACTCTCTGGAACCTCTCTCTGGCTACAGCTTTGGAGACGACTTGTGAAATATTTCAAGCAATTTGTTTAAAAGGGGAGTTTTCTGTCCCCAGAAGTCATTCAGCATTTCATTTAAATTACCAAACTCTTTAATAAGTAAATAAATGAACACCCAGTGTTTGTCAGTCGGCCCTTTTAGTGCCATCTTTTGGCCACAACCATTTATCTTCCTCATATTTAAAAACAAAATCTGCAAGTTTAACTTTTCATTTCATTTTTATAGAACAAAGTCTTCCCAAAGTGCGCGAAACTTGCAGCATCAGCTACTGTTTAAACAGTTTGGAGCATGCAAAAGACATTTTGGCATAAAAATAATTACCTAAATTTGCACAGTTCTCATTACATCTTGTATTAGATCTTTCAGCTGAACAACTGAGAATTCTGTGACAAAAGGCAACTGCGTGTCTAACTTCATCCTCCGTGTTACATGCTCCAGCAGCATGCTTAATACTTGTGATTTCTGATGTCACGGCTGATGACTCACCATCAAACTGGGCCATTTTTTCACACAGTTTAATCTCTCCAAGGACAGCCTTGAACTGGGGCTGGTTGACACAGGTGACAAACCAACGAGTTACATTGGGGTAAGGCTGACGGAAAGACGGCTCAAGGACCTGCAGGGAATAGAGAGGCGTCAGCACCTTCTGGAGAGCATCTTCAAGCAGCATTATAGAGATCAAGTGATGCTCCAAGAAGTGTCCAAATTCATGAACAGAGTGTGGGGCTTTGTGTTACTCATTTGCTGTGAGTGTGTGAATGTCAGACCTGTTTGTAGAGCCAGAGCATGGAGCAGGCCACAGTGATGTCGGCAAGGCTGACCCTCTCTCCCACCAGGAAGGTGCGGGTGTTCAGGTGTTGGTTCAGGACTGTAAGGACCCTCTTTACGTCCTCCTTGGCCTGCTCTGTGGCCTGGACAAAGCCAAACAGAGGAATGACTATGCAGGGTTACACAATATATACACTATTAAACGGTCAAGTCTCGACTACAGGGTGTTGCACTCTGACCTAATGAAACTGGTGTCAGCCTTCGACCACACCTTTCAAATAATACTTTAAGTCTTTGGCTTGAGCAGAAAATGCTGAGCTGCAAACCTGTTTGTTGAACTGCATGATTCCCAGTGTGGGGAAGACCCATGCACTGGCTGGAGGGATGATCTCTGAGTCAGCGAAGCTCACCCACTGCAGCACTTGGGCTGCGGCTTGGGGAGTGGCACCACGCAGGCCATCATTGCTCACTGTAGTTGAAAGATGGGAAGTGCTTCTAAGAAATCACAAGTCATACTTTCATAACATTTTCAAATGCACATTAAGCGCACAAAAAGTTGTTTTCATGGCATGAACTGCTGTGTTTCAGTATTAATGTATTCCCTTTAAAAGCATGAAGAGAAAAGCAGGTACAAGTGCAGATTAGATCAACTATAACAAAGACCTTCTGTGACCTGTGAATTGGGTAATCTAATAATGATTTGCTGATAGTTTTGTCTTGTAAAATAATTCAATATCCTAAGATTGGTCTCTTTTTACTGTGCCCATAGCATGAACCAGCCTTTTTTCTCACTGAAACAGAGATGACTGGGATGAATATGGTCTCAAGTTTCTCTTCCCCTGTCAGATTAAGACTTGGTGCCATGATTGGACACTGCCTTGCCCAATGACAGGGAACCACCTGTTTTCCCCTAAGAGGGGTGACTCCTGATTTGACACCTCAGCAAGCGTTTGTAGACAAACTGTCAAACCTAGTGGCATATATTCTACTTTCTTTCAAATTTTAGGTAAACCATAAATGTAATTAATAGTGCATCATTTAACCATTTAATTAGTAAATGTGCAACTTACAGTAGTGAGCAATGGCATTACTCTCAAACAGACAGAAGCCGTCATCTCCCTGGTAGGCAGGTACCTACAAAAGAAATGGCAGAATTAAGTAGCATGTTTCTTTCCAGAGAGACATGAAGAAATATGCTGATACAGTTTAAGCCGTGTCAGCCCTTCCACTTAATTACAAAGTGAGGGTTCACAGCAGCACAGTAGGGTGTGTGCACACGATCAACGAACCCAACCACTTACCTTGCCCAGAGGGAAGTTGTTCAGGAAGGCAGGAGTACGGTTCGTCTGCCCAAAGGTGAAGGCAGGGGGGTTGCTGGCGAGTTTGAGTCGAGCACCACTGTACTGGGCTGCAATCTGGGCCTTGAAGGCCCGCCAGTTCTCTGGGTACGTGTAGAGAGTCTGGACAGAAGGGAGACAATGCTGCAACTATTCAACAATCAAAAACACTTTACACATCTAATCTGAACATTCAAGTATCATATCTTTGCTCGCAGGTTAGCAAAAAGTTGAGTCAACTGAAGGATGTTCTCATGGCAATATCTCAGAGGTACTACATGTATCTGGCTCTGTAGTGCGGTTTTGTTTCTGTAACATACACAATGCAATATCTGGGACAAGAGTATTTTGTCAGAGCCACAAATCCAGATAAAAGGAAGGTAAACCAGGTCTTGCAGTGTTTTGATTCATATCCATGTTGCCATTCTTATCAGGATGCTCTACCATTTAAAATGAATGAGGAATGAGCACAGGGAGAAGCTGCAGAGTTGTTAGGTGAAACTACCAAATACACGTACCTCGTTACCGAACTACAAGGAAAAATGTACTTATATTCACGTGGTTTTTAGCTTGCTTCTAATGCTAATGCTAACTATCATTACCGGGAATATAGAAAGAAATGTCTTCCTGTGCATCTCTCTAGATATTTCAATCAAATACGGGTTCGCCTTAGGACTGCGCAGCTGAATATCAGAAACAATGTTCAGCGAAAACATCTATAATCGCAAAAGTTTTCAAATCTTGACAAAAGCAAAGGTAACGTGGCACACGCCTGGCCAGGAGAGGGGCGTCATTCAGTGTAAATGCTACGTCAGGATAGCAAAAGCTAACCTCACAACGAACATTGAATGAAATTCATGGTAAATAAACACAATAACAGCTACCTAACAGACCGAGGATAATGTTAACGACCAGAAGTAATAAGTACGAGTGCAGATGGCCCTGATTTTTGCCGGATTGCGGCAGGAAAGTTAAAAGACAGCCCCATTTTTGGCCAGCTCTCCATCTTACTCACCCCTGCCGCCATCTTCAGGACGAGAGAAAGGAAGTTCCACGGCGCGCTGACGTATTTACGGCCACACGACGTGCGCGCCCTTCCGCGTTCACGTTTCGCGTGGCCTGAGAGAGGCATCGGATCTGATTTTTTGACTACTGTTATTAGTATTAATATAAGTCTCGATGCTTCAATAAGATCCTAACATACTGTGACATTTAAAAACAAAAAGGATACAAAGATATAATAACAAATAAAAATACTTTATTACAATCCAGTACAAAACAACGCAAACAATACAAGACAGAAATTATGAATTCTACATGAAAAAAACTGTCAATTTAAAATATGGGCTACATGTGCACAGAATGGAATCTTATGGTCAATTTAATAAACATTCTCCAGGCTACATATCCTTCGAAACTTAGTAACTTAGAAACATAGGTTTGTAGAGCATAAAATGATGTAGTTATGGTGCTTCTTTCCAATCAGTGTAGAAAAATATTCATTTTAACCAAGGAGCAACTAGACTACCACATCAAAAGTCCCATGTGAAATGTGCTCCCTCTGGGGCGAATCAGCTGACAAGACCTGGAAATAAAGTGCAGGAGGAAACTTCAATGATCAGTCACAGAACAGAAAATAAATGAAACATTTTTATAACTCAGGCAGCACACAGTACAGCCAAAACTGTATCACTACAACCGCAGTAACCAAATTGAAGCAGTAAAAAACCTGTTGATTCAAACTATGAATCATGTTTTTCTTATTGTGCCGAATACTCTGACACTGAATAAATGTGTATGGCATTTTATTAATTCATGTCCATCTATATGACAATGTGTTATGTAATACTCACCCAGATAATCATCCATGAGAGACCCAATGGCAAACTGAAAAACAAGGGCAAAGATAGCTTTTATTCATTCATCTTCTATACCCGCGTATTCCTTTCAGGGTTGTGGGGGGCTGGAGCCTATCCCAGCTGGCAATGGGCGAGAGGCGGGGTACAACCTGAACCGGTCAGATAGCTTTTAATTTACTGTAAATTAACACGCAAAATGTCACTTCTATAAACTACTGTGTAACCTCAAAGATACAGTGTGACACTGTTATTTTTGCAAACAGAGAGCGAAAATATATGGTCTTAGTTTTTAAGAGAAAAAGTAATAAAGCACTTACAATGTCATTCTTGTCAACTCTTGTTCCAACAATCTTCAGCCGGATCTCATCATCTTGCTGGATTACAATGTCCTTGAAAAAAAAAAAAAAAGTACAATGACAGGAGCAGTACAGCCATAAGCAGCACTGCAGCTACTTTGCAAACAGCATTTCTGACATTATACTTGTTCCACTTTCTTTTGTTTCATGAAACGTACCTTCTTTAACACCAGTGCAACTATAATTACCTGGATTTTTACATCTACTCATTTTGTTTGAAAGGAAATGATTTGTGATTTCTTTTTTTGGTAGTAAGAAATAATGAACATTCTTACCTCATCAACTGTCTTATAACAAGGAGGATTAGAGTTGGGGTCAAACTCCATTTCTGAGGGGATGGACTGCAGAAACAAAGTTTCTCATGAGATAAAGACAATATAAATCAAAAAGCGTATTAGAACCAACCGAGTCAGTTAGCAACTACAGATGTTAAGCTGACTCACATGACGAGAGATGAAGCAAGACATGGGACCAATTTCTGTGAACAATCCAACCTGAAAGAAAGAGAGAAAAATATAAATTAGATAAAGCCAAAAGAAAATTTCCCATTATCAGCTATCAATCACTTCAAATTCAACTTCATCAACCACAACAGTTCATAAACTCTGGATTGGAAACTGGGAACACAGTTACAACAATGAAGTTGTGAGACGTGCACTTCAACAGCAGAGATTTAGGCATGAGCCATTGTGCAGTGTCAGGATGATGTACTATAGTGTCATCCAGAGGCATGCAGGGAGAGGTGGTGGTGGCAAGCTTTGGAGACACACAGGGGGAATTAATGTGTCAGATTCCACATGTCCTCATCATATAACCCTCACCTTGTTAACCTGAGTGACCACAGCGTCCACCACTTCCCCTTTAAATGGGCGGAACACAATGGCCTTGTACTTGACCGGATAGAGAACAAACCCTCTCCCTGGCTGAATCACCCCTGCTCCGATGTTGTCAATGGTGGTGACCGCTATGACAAAGCCATACCTGAAGAGAAAACATAAATATATATGACAAGCTTTTTCTTGCAGAAGTATGAATGCAAAATGACTAATTTTGTCGTGCATGTTGATACTGTCATGATGACTTAGAGGGCCCTGGTGTGTTGCCTTTGGTTCTTAAGTGCTTTTTAATAATCTAAGTTAAAATTCACAGTTTTCAGCACTGTCTTCCATAGGCCATGAGTCCAAAAGATTCAAAATGGTGACAGTTAAAACACAAGTTTTAAAAATCACTAAACATATGATGAAACCTTTGTGAAACCCATAGAATATTAACCTATTACTTGATAGTCTATCTCCGATGAAACAGATAGAAATGCCCATGTGTTTATTTCTGCCTCTTCCTCTGAAAGTGTGGACACACAGCCCTGCATTGGTTTGAGGTTCAGTGCAACATCTGATCTAGTTCAATACATGCAACATGCCACGTTTACAACTTGCCAGCCAAAGCACAGCCTCTGTACCATTTAACTATGTAGCTCTGAACAAAAACAGGTTGTTTGTCGTAATTCCACAAAATCGAGTCTTGCAGCCACTCACTTGCCAGTGCAAGTACCCTCCACCTCCGTGAAAAGCTTCTGCTTCACGGTGTTGAGGAGGTTGGGACCAAAATACCTCGGATGAAGTAAGATTTCATGCTCCAAAGAAATCTGTGAACACAAAAAATACGTGCATCATAAAACAACGGTAAATGGGTATTTTAATATTTTAAGTTCATATGAAGTTTATCCTGCGGGCATCTGAAAAGACAAGAGATAAACTGGTAGATGTCTGCATGTGTATAAGACAACAACCCTATACTATAATAGTGGGGAATTGGAAAAGTTTTGTTCCGCTGCATTAGCTATGCTAACTAAGCAGCAACCATGCTAACCACACATTGATAAAGAAAACATCCATTTATTGTTATTAGCCAGCTCACACACGGGGAATAATACACATACTTACATGGTAAAACATTTCTGTTGTAATGTTCAAGCCACAGTCGATTATTTTTCTTCTTTCGCTAAATTATCCGAAAGGTTTTTCATTTAATGAATGAAACCCCGTCGCTCGTTTACAACCTTTTCCGGGGCACGGGGTCGAGGCAGGTTTTCTCCCCTGGGTTCTGTCTCTCAGGGAGCGCGCGAACCACCTACATGGCATTGTCTGTGGACTAAATCCGGCGTCCTTGGTTAATGCTGGAAGACACAACACGGGTATGAACTCCCACCATAGATCTAACCCTACTCAATTTAATTTGTAATCAAACAATTTTTTTCTGTAGGCTTAGGGTGTCGGCTTTGAACTATATGAGATACAGGCAAAAACGCCCCGTGGCAACTATGGCAACACTATCAGGGCCATTCACACACAGCCTGACCCCTGGCGGTGAGGAGGAATAGCGCAAGAGGGCGGTGACGGACAGCAGGCGTGACTCAATACTGCACTGTGATTGGTTTCTTCCACTGCACTGTTGACGTCTGACACATCAACGACGAGTTTTAATAACACGGCAGGAGACACACGGTAAACGCTGTCACGATTATTACAATATTTAACTATAGCATACATGAGATTGTAATATAACCAATGACACATGGGTTAACATTAATTGCACAACAATAACAGGTGACTGAAAGTTTGAAATACTTATAACATTCTGACTTTTGATACAGTAGCAGCAGCAAGCTAGTCGCTACCTCACAAGTATCCGACTAAACTATCCGAGCTGCCTGCCGGTGTTGACGTTCCCTCCCCTGCACTCTGCAGACTACTTTTTCTGCCGACTGTCATGGCGAGCAACCTCGTCTCCAAGTTTTTTCGCCCCCATGTGTTCACACAGCTTGTAAGTTGTCGAATACTTTTCTGCCTTGTCCTGTTTTTAGTCCTTTTCCCACATGACGCATGTAACTCTCCCGTCTTCCCTTCAGCGTTGCGTATTTCGCGGGAAGGCGGCGGCTGTGGCGGCGATCAGGCATTTCTCCAGCGATCCGCCAGCGGAGAAAATCAGTCGCTATCCAATTCCCTACAAGAAAGACCTGCCTTATGACATAGTGGAGCTTATGGAGGAAGTTGAGTCAAAGGTAAAAAAAAAAAAAAAAAAAAGAAAGAAAGAAAAAGGCGATGGGAGGCATTTAGCTCTGCTGCACATTAACATTCAGTCACAGTCTGACTTCACTTCCTGATAAACCTCTCGTTTCCTCACAGGGAGGCTTTTTGCCGAACGTCTTCAAAGCCCTGTCTCATCGTCCAGCAGAGTTCAGAGCTTTCTTCGCCTACTACAATGAACTAATGAACAAAGAGACAGGTGTGTGTGTGTGTGTGTGTGTGTGTTTGTTTGTTTTTGTTGTGTGTCCGTATTGGCAGTAAGTGCAAGTGGTTTTGTTCACGGGCGGTGCATCCTGAGAAGAGCGCCTGGACCTGGAAACAGTACAGACATCTAATTCTTGGCATGTTCAAGGGCCCCTGTACCATTCTGGCCCCAATGCATCATTCACACTTTACTTCTCATTCAGCACTCCTGGTCAATGCACACACAACACGTAATCCACCACCTGAATAAGCCAAAATGTTATTTGTCAGTGAGGTTTGCAGACTTTTTTTTTTCCAGGGCTGAGTTTTTCCAGTCTGTTGCGTTTCAGTGACAGCAGGGGCCATGGAAAAACCGCTTTTGGAGTGCAGGTGGTACATGAGGAGGCAGGTGTGACATTGAATCTGTTTCAGCTGATGATCAAACAGTGGCAGGTAGAGCGGCAGACGCTGTGGTAAATAAGGTGTGGTATAAACAGGTAACCATCGGGGAGGGAAGCAGGACAGGCAATCTGTCATTCAGGCCAGCATCAGCAGCGTGGGCTGTTTTCCGAACTCACGCAGACATAAAGGTTTCCAAATTTAGCAACGACTGAGCTAAGTCAGCTGTGCTGTTCAGAGAAAGGGTGAGATCATGTTATCTTAGTGAGCAGGCCATAATACATCTGAAACATCTTTATTTCAGCGGGTTTTAAACTTTATTCCTGCAGTCCTGAACCAGGACTTATCGAGTAAGGAGAAATGTGGCCTCTGAGGCTTTTTAAGTGGTTTGGAATATGGACAGAGCTCCTCATTATCGTGTTTCAGCTTTTCAGAAATGACTGATTAAAAAAAAAGCTCTTAATGAGGAGACGTTAAGAGGCAATGTGGAGCAGGAGGTAGCCCAGAGGAGGCCCACTCCATTTCAGATAATATTTGACTCCTCAAACACAAACTATGTCATACTCAACTGTGCAGCCTGTGTGTGGTTATTGGATAACCACAGTCAGGCGTTTATGTGTGTTTAGTCATATTGAACAGTCATTGCATCCATGAGCAGCTACACTTCTTCTGCTGAACTGAACGATCTGAGCTTCTGCTGATGTGTGATTGTGCAGGTGTTTTTGTGATGTGGCCATGCCCTGAATATCAGGGGCATGTTCCACAAACCAGGCTCACCTGTTTATTTGGATTAACTTTGTTGACTCAAACCTTTCCCAGAACCTACTCAAATCTTGAACATAGACTCGTTGTTGTTGCGTCAATGTGTTTCCAGATTTCAGATGAATTTAATATCTTTTTGTCTCCCAGGCAGATTAACGAAGGCAGATCGTGAGCTGATTGTTGTGGCAACCAGTTCCCACAACAAGTGCCTGTACTGTGTGGTATCCCACAGTGCACTGCACCGCATCTACTCGAAGAAACCCACTCTTTCTGATCAGGTATCGTCTTAAATCAATTGCAACTGCTTCGCTTATTATAATACAAAATTACTGTAGTCACAACATACGGTAAGTGTAGTTAAGGTGTACTAGTCTCATTATGTGACGTGAAAAATGAATTAGTCAATCATTCACATTCATTCTTTCCCTCCCTGCTTTTACGCAGGTCACTGTTAACTATGAGAATGCAGAGCTGGCACCTCGGGAGCGCGCCATGCTGGACTTTGCGATGGCTGTGTGTCGCTGCGACACCATCACAGAGCAGCATTTCCAGGCTTTGGAGGAGGTGGGCTTTGACCGGGAGGATGCCTGGGACATCGCCGCCATTGCTGCTTTCTTTGCCTTGTCCAACCGGCTCGCCCACCTCACCGATATGAGGCCAAACTTAGAATTTTATAATATGGGTCGTGTACCACGGGACAAGAGCAAGGACAAGTGATAAAGCAGCAGTAAGACGATCAGAGGTCAAAGGCCATATGTGACACTGCGGCTAACAGTCTGCTGGTTCTGTTTTGTTTTTTTTTCTCCCTCTCATGTGAACAGTTAGCTTTCGTATTCATGTTGAAATGAGGTGCAATACCGGATCATCAGGTATTGTATTGATTTTGTAAAGGTCACAATGTTTTCTTTGTAATCCTCGTGTGTGCAAACACACAGTATTTGTGAAGAAGAAGCATGAGAGAGATGATCTGAGTTTGTGAGATGTGGCTCTTCCTGTGTGCTTGTTGTCAACCCAGACGTGTTATTGGTGACTTAATCAAAATCATTTGCCACTGTGTCTCACTGTCTACTTATTTGCCTTCACATTTTGAATTTTACGTGCTTATGTTTGTTCATTGAACACTTGCCATATCTTGGGGAAATGTTTTGCAGTCAGTTGTCCATTAGATTAAATGTCATGATCCAATTTTTTCATTGTATTTTAATGTCCATGAACAGGGTTGTTTATTTGTTATTTCCTGGCTCACCAGTTGAAAGTGCTCTGTGTTGCGATGTGTTTCTGTGTGTTACTCACTGTCAATGCTTCTGTTCTAAACTAAAAGACAACCGCTTCTCAAAGGCTTCCCTTGATCTCTGAAATAAAACAATATTTTTTCTTGATAATATGTGATATTTGACATTTATTTTTCTGACTTTACCACTCTGGGGGTATCTGATTTGTAACTAATTACTTGTCAGTGGAGGGACATAATAGCAAGAAATCACATAATCCTGGTGAAGCACTGTGTATCACCACCAGATGGCGCCACACCGACACATTTACACTGCTGGACTACAGATAAAAGATTAATATGATCTTATGCCTGATAGGAGCTGCATACTATTGGCCAGCACAACTTAAAAAAGGGTCTCTTATTCCAACATGATTGGGATCATACATGATGGGTGCAGATCTTGGCTGTAATGATCTAGTTCACTGGAGATGTGATTAATCATAGTTCCTAAATCTGTTCGTAAATTCTGTGCACTACACAACAGTTTATTTTTATGGCAACCTACTTTTTTTCTGTAGAAGCCCCCGTGCTTTCTGTTATCTAAAGTGATTCAAGTCAAACATGACTCCAGGCATCACCAGAAGACTTACTTTGGTATGTGTGTGTGTGTGTGTGTGTGTGTGTGTGTGTGAGTGATGTCAGAGTTATAAACAGCGCCTATGCACGCTGTCTTTTTCGTGGGCATTTGACAGAAAGAAAAACATTTGACTGTGACCAGATTGCAATGTGAATGACTGATTTCAGTCCAAAGAAACACAACGTGTCAGTCACATGATGAGAGACAATCTGAGAGTCATCCAAAGTCTGAAAGTCATCCAAATTGTATATTTACTGAAGTGGCGTGGGACTCTTCACGTACGCACACACTCACATTAATTTCCTCTGACACAGTCTGAGACACTGTTAAATTGTGTGAAAGCGAATCCATTGAACCTAGTAAAAGGTCATTTTCACCCAGGGCTTGTCCTGTTCTGTCCTGTCCTTCTCGCTCTGATTAAGTGTCATATTTCTCAGGATCTGCTCATGTACTATTACAGTTCCTCATTAAGCACCAGCCCCCCTGACCCCCATGTCTCCTATTAGTATAAAAAGGGACAACAGGCTCCAGATGTGGCTAATTTATGGTCTGTGGCTGCCCCTTTCACTCATCATGTAACTCCTCAGGCCAAGAACAGAACAGAATAGACTTGACTGACATCTCCTGTTAGTGGTGACTGATCACATGAAAACAAGGTTAACAGCTTTCAGTTGGAGGCTTTCACCCGTTTCTTACTGCAGTCTGTCAGTGCACTGATGGACAAATCAATAAGATTTTATTCCTGTTGCAAACTGGAAGGGGACTCTGGGGAGGTTTGGTTCTGTGTCTTTACTCTCCTGGGCCACATAAAACAAGTCACATGTCAAATGAGCAGGAGAAAGGCAAGTTAGTTGTGGAGCAAGTGAGAGGAGTGGTGAGGTTGTGGGTCAAGTGGAGAGAAGATTGGTGAACACCACTGCAGTACATCATTATGAAGCTTAGCTTCCATGTGGATGGGTATTACTGTAAATTAAAGAGCATTAGTAACAGGTTTAAGACAGCAGCAAACACAGTGTGGTCCAGGAAACTACAGCCATTTCTGAGGGGATTTTGCATGTAAATCGCAGCATTTCATGGCAACCCAGTTCAGTACAAGTGACCCAAAAATCTGAATATATAAGAATCTCTTCACTACTCAGAGGTTTCACTCACACCACATTAGAGCCATTATCTAGAGTGAATGTGCAGTGTGCAAAATTATGACAAAACCTACTTTAGACTGTCACATGAATGAAAAGGGATCATGAACGAGAGCGATAATGTGCAAAAGAAAGAACTTTCCATCTGAAATGTTGAGCATTTGATAAAAATATGCAATCGTTCCTTCAAAAAAGTTGACAGAATGTAACTTTTTGACCATTGCGACAGAAATTTGACTCTGTTCTTGTAATTCACCATGCACCCTTTAATGTGAATATGCTGTATCTTTGTGTCTGGGCTCAGTCTCCAGGCTTTCTACAGTTTGGACTGGGTCAACCCACACAGCTTGAGGAGAGATAAGAAGGAGGAGTTTTGGGAAGAAGCACTTCTCATCTCTTATGCCTCAGCTGGGTGTATGGGCAAACTTGTCCACTTCAATTTAACACAGCTTTGAGAGTTGTCAGACTTCCATTCTTTCACAGGAGAGGAGTCAGAGTGAGCAGTTAAAATGGGAAAAAGTAATTCAAGGAAAGATGTTGAGGGATAAACCGCCCCCAAAATTGTGTGTTCAGCTTTTTCTCTTTATTTCATGGCGGTTCACACTGTGCTTATGATCTTTGCATTGTCTGTTTTTTCAACTCATTAACTGTAACATCAAATTCAAAGCCAAGATTAAACCTTACGGCAGATCTTCAGCAGTGCATGTATTACTTGGATGTGAGGGCACAAGGTGTGAAACTAAAGATGTGGTGTAAACAGAGATGAGGTATCAGGAAACAAGATAAGAAGCAACTTCTTTCACAGTTTGAATTCCAGACATGTCTGTGCAGTCGGCGTTTGAATAGCGGGCAGAGAGAATAGATTACAGAAATCTTTTACCAGATTAGAAACAGTGCTGCTGCGTGCAAATAAAATCATGTTGTCGTTTTTTTAATACGAAATGTTGATATTCCTCTAGTATCTGAGAAAGCTTTGGTATCTTAAAAGGCAAGATGATGCTAAAAATCAGAAATGCGTAATGTCGTTTATTCCAAAAGGCAACTTTGCGTACCAGGCAGCAGTAAGTCATTGGTCATCAGCACACATCTCTCATCTACATGCATTTCTTGTCAACACATTTGTCCCAGTGAAGTAACCTACTGTGAGAGACGTCCAAAAACTGAAACCAAAACATATTAAAGGACCAGTGTGTAGGAGGTCCATGGGAAGAAAGGGAATATGATATTCCTAATCATGTTTTCATCAGTGTATTATCACTTAAAAATAAGAATCGTGTTTTTGTTAGAATGAGTTCTTTATATCCACAAACACAGTCCTCTTCCAGGGACTCCACCATGCTGCCCCGCTATGTTTCTCCAGACCAAACCACATACAGGTTCCAGAGAAGGCCTTTTACGTTTTTATGTTACCTGAAGGTCACCGTAGATTCCTCTACACGCTCGGACAGGGAGGAGTGAGGGGAGGGGTATTCAGCTGGTCGTAATCCTCAAACTCACCACTAGGTGCCCTAAATCCTACAAACTGGTCCTTTAAGCGGCTACTTTGGCATTCTGCCATCTACTGAAAAACATCAAACCAAAGAAGCAAAAGAGAAGAAAAAACAGAAGCAAAGATTTTTCTCTGAAAAGTGGCACTGAGATGTGCCGTGGCTTGAAGCAATGAGCACACTGAAATGTGTTGTAAGGTATGTCATTCACAACTACATAGCAGACAAAACAGGTGTGCTCAAAGAATTTCATTCATCCATTATTTGACGTAAAAAGTGAGAAGCATACAAATGTGCCACAAGGTATTGCTTATAAACAAAGTAGTCAAGCTGCAAAGTCCAGTTGTCCACTTGTGAAATGGCAAAACAAGTTGAATGAAGAACAACCCCAAGCTCTGTGTAATGTTTGTCTTCTGGCATTTCATAAAGCTTAACATGTATGTCCTGTGTCTTTCAATGCTAAGGACTTTGCTATCATTGAGGAATTTAGAGCAAAGTTGCAGTCAAATTAGTTTTGGGGCTGCTCTTTCATGGATCAGAGGACAGAAACCGAGCAGAGATTGTCTAAATTGTCTGAAGTCTGAGGTAAACAACAGAGTTTACCTCTTCCTTGGATTTATGGAAGTGGATGCTGACCGCACTGTGCAGGCCAGTGAGAGGCTCAACCAGGGACAGGGAGGTGCATCTTCATCATCATCCATTCAGCTGAAATGTGGGACAGTGGGGGAGACAGTGTGCATATATGACACCTATTTATTTAAATCACCATTTGAGCTCAAGTTCATGCCCACAGGATTCGCTGAAAATGTATTTGGGGAAATTAAATCACTGACTTAAATTTAAAAAAGCACATTGAAAATACAGGAAATAATCAAATGTAGTGGCTGTTAAAAACTGATTATATGTGGAATTCTATTTTAGGACGGCTTTTTCCTTTAACTGAGATACTCTATTTACACAGATGGGACGCTCTCGTACTTTGTGACTCATTGAAGAGAATGCAGGAAGACATAAGGGCTGAATTCAAACCTAGTAAGCACATATGGGACATTAGCAAATGGACGGACACATGGATGAGACCATTATCGCCGCTGTTGAGAATGTGCATGAGCATGCATGTGTGCAACTTTGCATATGCACATATTGTTGTGCTAATATGTGTGTTCAGTCCTTTATGTTCTCCAGCAAAGTGTGTGTATGTGTGCGTCTGTGCTGATTCTGTGAGCATTTGCAGCTGAGGTCGTTTGCATTCATTTGGTCTGATGGAGTTCACATGTAGCAGAGCGGCTACTTGTCCCTGGAGTCTAATCCCTACAGACCCCAGATCAGAGATAGAACATGCATGTCGGTCACAGCTGTGACACAGACAGAGCAAGTGGCAAAAAGGCAACAAAGCTTTGAAAAAGAGTGCAACAATTTTTGATGAATATGCATGAAAGAATGAAACATTCTAGGTGCTGGGGACCTCTTAGCACTGACGTACAGTTAAAAAGTTGGTTGCAATGATACTAGATTAAAACTTAAATGATAAATGTTTCTTGGAGTCAGGACTTTTGTCTGGAACTGACACTTTGTTAGTCCTCTCAATACACCAGAATGCAGTGTAGCAAAGAAATATATTTCATGGACCAAGACTGACAGTCTCCAGGCATGCTAGCAGCTCTGTGAGGCTGCACTTAGAATGTTCAAAATGCATGATGATGTTTAGCTTGTATAACGTTTACCCCATTCATTCACCATCTTAGTTTAGCCTCCTAGCATGCTAACATGTGCTCATTAGCACTGAACATGAAGTACGGCTTGTTAGAATTTCTAAAGGCTTGTTTTACAGATTCAAATCACTGTCATCTACAATAGCATGACATTTTCACTGATATCTATGAATACATTTCTAAGTGTATCTGACGAGGCAGATTGAGGAAACATAGGTACAACAGAAAAGTAAATTTGGACATCCTCCGTCTGATCAGGGTGCTGGGAGAACTGCCATAACAGCTGTCAGTGCATCATGATGATAAAAGTGACACTAACTCACACAGAAAGGTGTAGCAGCAGCTTCTGCTTCATACCATCTTTACAACACCGAGGCAAATACTGACACGCTGCATCTCCACATGTCTGAAGCTCTTTTGTGACCCCTCAATCAACCAGTTTGAGAAGTGTTTCAGATTAGACTGTTCCAGACTGATAATCCAAATGCACATTCACTCAGATTACTTCATGCCTGCGGATTATGGGTCATGTGTCATCTCATATTTGCTGCTGAAAGAGGGAGATTCATGCTTTTACCGTTTTTGTTTGTGTCTGCTGTTTAAGGAATATTTTTTTCAAAATGAAAAAGCAGGTCAGTTTGTCAATGCAGCCATCAGAATGGTGACCTGCAGCCTGGCCTCTGAGCTCTTCAGCACACTGGAAGCAATATCTTCAATATCAGGTGCAAGATTGTTTAATCGCTGTGATTTGATTGGTTTTGGCATCATTCCCAGATTAAAGTTCAAAGGCTTGATTATGCTTTGTTTAGGTTTCAGATTATGCTTGAATCTAGGTTACAATACTCTTAATAATTACTTCAGAAGTCTGCTTTCTCTATGGTTGTCCTTGAAACTTGGCAAGATTGCCACTTGGCAGACTCTATTGTACATATTTGCAAATGCTGTGCTCATTTGTTTGTGTGTGCCGTGAATGTGAATATGATTTGACTCATTTAATAGCTATCTCTTCAGGGGGATTTACGCGTCTCACATATAAAACTCATGCTTTGGTTCCAAGCCGCAGACGGAGCCAAGTAAACAGTTATGCAGACCTCTGGCCCACAGAGAGGAGGACGGGCTCTGCTCTGTCAGGAAAAACATGAGGAAAGTGAGAGGAGACAAGACGGATGGTTGACAGGACTCCCTGTTCAGCCATCCCTGCTGCTGCTCTCTCATTTGGCGATGCATCACATTAGCATTCAGGCTGTCCCTTTTCCCACCCACAGAAATGAATCACAGCTTATTATAGTAATGAAAGTGTCACAACAGAATTGATTAAATAATGTCTTAATGAACTCCTGACACAGAATAGCACAGTAAAGATAGGAAATCTAACATAATGAAATAAATAGAGACAGATAAGAGAACAGAGAAAGATGGAAAAGTATCAAACATAAGCGCTAACATCAGCATGCTACATTCACAGTGACAATGCTAACATGATGATGTTCAGCAGGTAAAATGTTCACCATCTTAGTTTAGCATGTTAGCATGCTAGCATTTACTGATTAGCACAAACAAAAACTACAGATGGTGGTGGTAACACTGTTAGTTTGTCAGGTATTTGGTCCGGTATAAGTACTATTTTTGACTTGATGGTAGCAATAGACATATAGAAGTGTTTTCTCATCTGAAGGTTGTAGAAGGATCACAAGTCCTTCACTGGTAGTTTTTTAAGGTTAGGAGATTTATGTTTGTATTTAAAAGAAATCTCCATCCTACATTGACCAAACTAGGTGGGGATGGCTGTGGACTAGAGGCTCAAGGCAGGTGGAGGCAAGCGGCTGGAGCTGGAGATCAGTGCAAGAGAACTCACTGAGCACAAAAACAAGACACAAGAGATCAAGTACTGGTAATTGAAACAAGAGAATCAGAGACTAAATACAAACTTCTACTCGCAGGTAGCGCTAATAAAGCAGCCAACTCTACCGCAAGGCAGCATAAACAATCTGGCAACAAGTCCTCTGCAGTCCAGTCTTTATGCTGTGCTTGATTGTGATGAATCCCACCTGTGTTGGAGCCAGCTCCCAGGCCACCTGGAGAACCACACCCAGCCTCTGCCAACAAAGGAAACACAGGAACAAAGCCCCACACCTCTCCACAGTACACAAGAAAATACCAGAATTTCCCAAATTTCCACAATATTGAGGGAATGGTTGTTTGAGGACATTGAAAGGATGGTTGTTTGTTACAGCAAGGAGACAGACTTTGTTTCTGAAAAGCCTCAGGGCAGCAGATAAGAAACTACTAAAACAAAGAAAAAACTAAACGAAGTCTGGGGAATCCTATATTAAAACACAGATGTTGCTGAAGTGATGATTCTAGTGATGACCAATCAATGGTCTGCAGTTTTTTCTCTCCGTAGTGGATTTTTAACCAAAGCTAATTTGCGATCATGATCATAGAAGGGCCATAGAGCCGCGTCACTGGCTTGGGTAAAAGTAAAGCAAGCAAAGAACAGGAAGTAATCTAACCAAAGCACTGTTTGGAGTGAGATCGCGTTGAAGGTGAGAGACTTTGGACCTGAGGGCCGGACAGGTGGCCGGGCCACTTGGAGGGCAAGGAGGGAAAAGACGATCATCTGGTGCGGCAGCAGGGTCCAGCAGGGTTGTTTCTCAACTTCAACCCCCAGGGATTGTGGGAGAGGTGGATTAATTGGAACTGGAATGAGAAAACGTGAAGAGGGAGCAAGAGAGGAGGTAACGGCTCAGGGGTGATGTACAGCATCTCTGCTGCAGAGCTGATGTGTTTCTATGTATGTTGAGAGGAACAGCATGTGCTGCCAAAGCCCATCAACCAACACCCACAATCCTCCTGCCACCCATGTAAACATACAGCAAGAGCTTCATTTTTCTTTTAAATAATAATGCTGGGCCAGCAGTTCAGCAGGCAGAGCTGGCTACCATATTGGATGGTAATAAGATTGAGCGTCAACCCATAACTTTTTCATGGATTTCATTACTTTCCAGGCCTCTCCTCACGTTGCCCTATAGCTCCCTTGACCTGTTTACGTTTTGGATTTCAAAATAACAGTATTTCACCGACTGTAGGTGCATTACTGTCAATCACAGATTCGATTTTAATTCGTATTCCTGGAAGAAAAGGAAAGCGTCTTTGTTTTGGTTCAGAACTTTTTTGATTCCCTGTGAAGTATACATCAGCTGCACGCTGAGCTCAGCAATCTGACCGTTTGTCACTCTCCAAACATGCAATCTGGTCTCACTCAGGCCCCCGCCGTGCACAGTGTGTGTGAATGTGTTTATGTTGATGGTGTGCAAGCATGTTTGTGGTTATGTGCGACGGGTAGTGGCGGCTTGTAATTCTGCATGTGTGTATGGGAGACATCCAGACACCCAGTCTTCCACTTCAGCTCTATGTCACCAAATCATGAGAGTCTCCTGTTGCTAGCCTGACATGAATCAACAACAATACAAACACAACAGCAACAACAACTCTTGTTTACATGTTGTCATCTCAGATGCCTCCTGACTGTGGAGGTCTGGCTGAATATTTCAAGTACAAGTCTGGCAGCTGAGCTATTCTTCCTCACAGGGGGTTTACTATGTATAGCAGGCAGTGTTGATGAGACTGAGGTACCTACATCTGTTCCAATGGTTTGTTTTCCCCAAGACTGTTATCTAATTTCCATAATGTAAGAAATAATACAAGAGATGTGAGTGTGCGGGGAAGGGCATAAAGTTCCTAAATTCTGGAGACCAGGAGAAACCCCTTCAAGACAAAAAGAAACTATTTGCATTTGTTTACAGCAGCAGATAAATGCCAGCAAAGACTATTTTCCTCCAGGATTTTTCTCCTTTTTGCTGCATCATTTTACCCCGTACCTTCACAAGTCTTCCAGGGCCTTTACCCTTTCAAAGAATGCTTTGTATTTACATATGATGAATTATACATTTATATCACGCATGCCACCATTAAATAGTTGTTTTTCACCAGATATTAAAATATCTTGTAAAATCATATTAAATGAATTCTAATATGGTGATTGGTGCGATGTTTGTTTTACATGATGTGTATTTGAATTTGTACATTATGTTTCAGTCCTGTGTTTGCTGAGCCTGTTCTTCCTCACCGCTGTTGTGCACTGATCCCTGATGAAATTCTCTCATGTGTCTCCGAAGAGCAAAAGAGCGAGCACATTTCTAATTAAACTGTGTATAATGTGGCGAGCGACTGCTGTGTATTCCCTAAATTCCTGAATAATTACAAGGTTAAACTGATTTAGAACATCTGACTATTCCCTCGTGACAAACACCATTGTGCTCACGTTTGCTACAGTCATGCAAAATCAATGTCGTACATGTTTTCACGTCCTAAATGTAATCCGGATTTTTGCTTTTTCAATATGCTGTAGATATTAACATATGTCAGTATTTCTCAAATAATCAAATAATTCTTGTTTCATTTTGTTTTGTTGTGGTGTGTATGTGTGCATTGCATGGAGAGGATGAAATGCTGTATTCATAAGGGTAGGTGCACAGTTTCATCTCTCAAACTGTGGGAAAAAAGAGAGCTCGATATAGGGAGAAACAGATGCATTGACAGATATGCACACACACACACACACATACATTTATTCTTCATCCATGAGATCTCTGTGATCACTGATAACATCACTACCATATCTTTCACTCAAGAGGATGCCACCTCCCTCTTGCATCGCTCGCTTGGTGGTTCTGTGGTTGTTTACTTCCACAGGTCTTTCTTCTGCTTCAGAAATCATCCCTGTTGTAATTTTAGAGTGTCAGTGCTTGTACTGATATAGATTATTTCATGCATTAACAGCAGCTAACATTTCATAATCCTGACCCCTGTGAAGTGTCTCAAGCCTTTTGGTGAGACACAGAAACAAAGAAGAACAAAACTGCAGATCTTTTCCTTACAATGTTTGTTATCTTTGGAATTCATCCAGCAATAAAACACACATAATTTGGTCAGGCTTCACTTTGCACAGTGACTGCGAGTCACTGTGCAAAGTCACAGTCTTGTTTCCAACACTTCAGGGGGCATTACATTGACTTGCATTCATTTCCTGTGGATCCTAACCCTATCCATATGACTGCTTGCCTAACCTTAACCCTAACCTTAACCCAAGTCTTGGCTCTAAAATTGAATTATTTAGGTTATGGAGTCTTGTGTTTTGTCCCCACGTGGAAGGATGGAAGGTGAGTCCCCACAATGTCATTGTATAAACAGATTTAACAAGAGCAATACACTCACAAATACATGAACATATGGACTTCCAGAGCGCTCTCTTCATCATCAACTTACCATTTCAATCCTTAACTTACTGTAATCTAGCCTTGTAGCTGGGACTCTGTTTATCCTCCATTATGTAATATTCTTTGTGCGTGGCCCATTGACCGGTTGCTACCATTAAATCCAATTCCTCCCTCTTAACCAGACCATTTAAACTGAACACAAGTTATGTACCAAAATGATTTAATGACCGTGTTCATTTGAAAGAATGGAGGGGAATCATCACATCATGTTTGGTTTTGGTACCTTGCTATTTGTCATCGTCACCCTCATGAAATCTTTAATTCTTGTATTCCCTTCCTCTTTAACTTCTCATCTTTCAGAAGGATTATACACGGCTGACATGTCTTCTCCTCTGCAGAGCACATGTCCTCAGTGTGAATTCAAAGTGGCATGCCTGTTTAGCAGTGCAATTGTATTATGATACTGTGGCATAACTAAAGCAGCTGCTCGTCTATCGACACTATGATCAGTCCAAATCAAGGCTGGTTTAACTATTAACCACTGTCTGACCGTGCAGTTTGGTAGATCTCCGGATAGTTTGTACATTTTCTACTGAATATCTACTTAAAAAAAAGTTTGTTCAAAGTGCTGCTTATCCCTCTGCCCATGAGCTGCAGTACTTTCATCTGCCTCAGTCATGGACTGTTTCACTCATTTTTACTCCCATGCCCCTTCAATAAATGATTAGAATACTGACACAGTGCAGGAGGCATAACTCAGCACTTCAGTGTCCCCATGTCTATGCAGACCCCTACAAACACATACATGCATCATAGACATACACTGACTGACAGTTCTGTGTTCTATGTACTATGATGTCTGGCAGGTATTTTACAGTCTTAGCCAAAATAATGATTTTGTATTTTCCAAGATAAATAAGATGGTCACACAATCCAGGGCAAGCAGACATTGAATATGGCTTAATTTTGCTGAATATTATGACTGTGGGACTCAAGATGATGGTAAAGTTACAGATTTTCAAATTACACTGGTAGTAGTTTTCCTGAAAGTAACATTTTGAGATGTCTGAGTTCAGATCACACAATGACGCAGTCAATGGAGGTTTTTGATAGATAAAATTTGATTTCTCTTCAAGGAATAAATGCACCAACCACTCTGCTCAAAAGGTGGGCCCCATCTTACTGATTGGAGTTCATCCACAAAACATCAAATAATAGGAGACTGAGAGGAGCCTTTGTTGGCCACCCAAAAAAAGAAATCAGAGCAGATTTCCTAGATCACAGAAGGAAAACATGCCCCACATTTTTTGTCTTGCATGCTTTCATTTGGCATATTGGAGCTCAGATGTCTATTTGATTTCCTCTCTCCTTCAATTTTTTATTTCCTTCCTTATGTGAGACCAAAGACAGTTTTATAGCACTCTGTAAGAAAACCTTGTTGAAATTAGGGGCATTTTCACAGATTTCTCTTCCAAAATGGCTGAAGTAACTCCTAGTTGAATTTCACTTTTTGCCTTCCTGTCAAGGTGAGCACATCCCGTCTCATTAACATGATGGCATAGTGAATATATCACTGTGATAAACGCTGGAGATTAAGAGCCCTGTGGGACACAAACAGCAGACACTTTAATGTCTCATTAGCCTTCCTAATAATCAGAGAGGACTGACATTTATGCTGTTACCGCAACTGTTTCACTACCAGTTATTCCTATTTTCCGTGGTATTATCATTATTAAATTTTGCACATGATGCATCTGACTGATCTGTTTTCTTGCAACTGACTGACTGAGCTTTAACGTCTGGAGCTTAACAGACTTAAAACTATGGTTTGGTGCAAAAGCTTGTGGCTGATTTATTTAACCCTGCAGCTGTACAGAAGAGGTAGCAGCTATTGTTTGTGTTTGGGATAATACTATCAATGCCACAACATGACATGCTCTAATTTCAAATTATTCACCAGAGTGAACCTATAAGGCTTAGTTGTTATTGTACTTAATAATCTATTTTCTGTGGCAACAAACTACTGGTTTCTTCGCAGACTGAACCAAGTCCCTCCATGTTCTGTCTCACAGATCTATCCAGAGCCTGTTATACAGAGAATAAATAAACCTTTATTGACATAGAGAGCGAAAAACTCACACTTGGAATAACAGAGACAGAGATAAAGAGACCAATGACTGTAGCTAGGACAAATAGGTGGCTGGGAGGTGGAGATGGAACAAAACACATTAACAACTTTGTTCTGTGAATCAGTCACTCGGCTCCTTCTACAAAACAAGGATGAAACTTACTGACACTGGGGCCTTTTATAAATCTACAGTGTGTTCTCCAGTGATTTGGGCCGGATGGGGATGTGAAGTTTTCCTCTAGCTGTCCGCCACAGTCTGTGGCATGAGAGGTTCAAAAGTCACATCCCTCTTCATCCTCAGTGACTGTTTATGTACAGTAAAGTCCATCAAGTACAAAATCCTGCAAATCTTTTAACATACATGAATTTGTGTATTTTTACAGCAGTTAGACAATGTTTACTTGACCTGTACAGTTGACTCAACGATTTGATGAAAAGATGTGATGTACAGTTAAACATACAGTACATGACTGTACTTCAGAAAGACACCTGTGCATTTTGTATAACTGGTCAAAACCAGTATCAACTAGTTAACACAGTGCTTTTGGATACAATTTACTGGACGTTTCAGTACTACAAACAGTGTTTGGACATTATTTTGATTATGTTACAGATTATTTTGGTCAAAATATGACAGGTGAGACAAAATGAAAAGTGATCCAGAATAAGCATTCCTACTGTCTCTAGACTTGTGTCAAAGCAATCAATGTGCTTCCAGTACTCTGTTGATCGAAAACACAAAAGCAAAAATGATAAAATTCACAGTGAAACATCTCATTTTACATCATTACAGCAATGGTACATCATCAGAAAAAGTCTGTGACTTCCTTATCAAGGGTTCAGAAGGTGAACAGTTGGTGTATGAGCTCAGACTGAGGCAATGCGTGCGCATATGCGTTCATACATACGGGACAATAGTTAGGGCGATTGAAATGAACTACAGCAGCAGTGAGGTGAACTGTGGTGCTCTATGTGCCACTGTACAGTAAATTAAGCTGTTTTTAAATCACTAGTGTAGATAAAACAAGGATATTTACAGTGTTAAAGACAATTAACATCCATTTTATCTTCCCCTAACTGAATGTCTTATTCAATGTAAAAAAAAAAAAAAAAAAGAAAGAAAATCTATACAAAATCTCCTCTTTTGCCCCAGCAATTCCCAAAATTTTGCCTTTAGTCTCCTCAGCCAGCATGCCTGACATCTCTGTGAACATCTCTGACATCAAAACAGAGTGGGGGAGTGAATTTATGTTTAATTTGGAATTTGATAAATGACATAATGATCTGTCTTTGTAATTAGTATTTTATCAATAATGAATGTTTTGTTTCCTGATTGACTACATGATTCAGAAGCTTGGCAAAGCTGCAAACTTCAATTTACTTTAAGTTTCCAGAAATGTTAGAAATTTTCATAAAAGGCTGTGTGGCCCACCTCCTTTTCCAATGGGGTGGTCCAGCTGTAGGTTGGGGACCACATACTGCCCTCTTTATGGTTTCCTTTCCCCCCCAACCCACTTTCTCTCTTAATCTCTTCTTTATCCCTAATCTCTCTCCTGCTGCTGCAGCCAGCTATGTGAAGTCCTTTGAAACAGCCTCTATGAAGTTGGGTGCTGACATGAGAATGGTAAAGGTGCAAATGATGGAGAAGAGAGAGAAGGCCACCAGGCACAGCCTGTCCACCACTGCTGCCGCAAACTTCCACTCGCTGCAGATGGCCTCAGCCTCATCCTGGTCCCGGAACCGCTGAGCTATGTATGACACCTCCTCCAAGATGCGCTGGATCTCTGGTGGGGGGATGCTGATGCCCATTCCCCCTCCCATCCCCAGACCTCCAACACTGCCAACTCCTCCAGGTGGCTCAGCCTCATCACTTGGGGAGCCGTGGGCTCGTCCTGCTAGTGCTACCCCGGAGTCGCTAGAAGGTGGGCAGTGTGAGCTCTCTATGGGGTGGTAGTTGCTGAAGTAGAGGCTCATGGAGCCATTGGAGGTGCCTGTGGGGCAAGGTGGGCAGGAAGTCTGAGAGAGGGGCACACTGAGGCTCGGCACAGTGCCCATCTCTATGGAGCTGGTGCTGGAGTGGTGCTGGGAGGCGTGACGGTACTTGTAACCAGGTCGCTTGCGCTCATCGCCAGGTTGCTTCATACGTAGAAACCAGGCACACCAGTTCAACAGAACCACGCGAACCTGACAGGAGGGAGTGTCAGTGGTGCACACACACAATAACACACTCACACAGATATTTGTGCTAAATGCTGTCAGTCACAATAGTGATGATTATCAGCTTAAATCAGTCACTTACCCACTTGGGCATCTTGCCTCCCTGAGGGTCATGATGGTGAAACTGTAGGACTATAACTGTCACCACCACAGACATTCCCACAATCATCATGGTGCTGGCAAAGTACTGGGCTGCAGAGAAAACATCAACATTAACATGCCTTAAGTTTTTACATCTTATCAGTTGTTTTCACATTTTCTAACTTGTTGTAATATTTTTCCCTTTTCAGGCCCTCTTAAACTACCCCATGCTCACATTTCATGAACATGTACGAACAGGTAAAACCTTAAGCTTGAATTCCCAAAATAGGTTGATTTCACACTCTAACATGAAAGGAAAGCGAGTCTGATCAATCCGTGCAATAGGTTATATTGCCAAGGGGGAGAAGAAGCGCACTTGCACTCAAACAGGGGAAATAAAATCTGTGCAAGATTTGAGACAAAACAGAAAAAAAGGGGTAAACAAACTAAAAAACAGTAGAGGAGAGAGATTAGTGCTGGTTCTGGAGGGATGTTTTTTTTTTGTTTTTTTTTTTAAGGAACAGAAAGAGAGGAGGGGAGCACTCAGTGAACACACACACTTTATCTGTGGGCCTGCCCTTCTTTCTCTTGTTTGCTAGTGGCTGTGAATAAAGGAGAGCTAACAGATAAATACAACTTCAGCTACTGCAGTGGCAGCAAAGTCAAACTTTATGTGACCTCATAAAGTTAGGGGTTATGACCTTATTTTTGGGGGATTGTGGAAAGTGAAATGGAAGGAAATGGGAAGGGGACGCTTAAGCAAGAAGAGATGGATCAGGAGAGAGTCGAAGCAGAAAATGATGAAACAAAGAGGTTAGGAGAGAGATGATGGAAGAGACAAGAGCCGGGACACAGAAAATGGTGTTAAAGGACGTGTTTATGAGCGGGTCCTGACCGCTTTATGGTCAATCACTGCTCACTATGCCTGTCTTTATGGAAGAAGAGTCAGAAAAACGACAGCCTACAGATACGATGCATAATAAGTCAAAACATAATCGTGGACATTCGGTCACGAACCACGTTGTTGATCATGGCTGGACTAACTAATTTAAAAATGAATTAAAATCAACTCAGCCAAATGGTCTTGAACCAGATAAGAGAGGTCTAACTAAATTAACTCAAATGAGCACTCTGTGCTTATCTGGTGATTAAAGGCTGATGATAAACGACATACAGCCTGATTCTGGTTCCACTTGCTTTATATATTTACAGTCAAGTTCAAGCAGCTACAATAACTCATATCTACATTAGGCCACAGTGTTGCAAAGGGACATGAGTCATTTTAACCAGGCTGCTAAATGTGTCCCAGTTGGCCTTGTCTTGAGGTCATGGGATATAAAAATAAAAAACAGATTAATCACTCTACTGATGAAGCATTTATCAAGTGCTTCTTCAACAAGGGCAGTTATCGTTGCATTGATGTAGTGGCAACTATGTTCAGCATGGCCAAACACTGCTTACACTCACATAATGCACAGTTCATGTACACTACATTTCACTTTGACTGAGTGAAACCAGTATGACACATGATGAACAGGTTTGCAGCTATAATTCATGTAAACACGCTGTCACACACATGCAGCACACATTTCTTCTTGACCTTAAGCTTTCAGTGATGATTTAGAAGTGTTAACCTTGCGAACACATCTGCCTCTTTGCTTGCTCCTAAAAAGCAGAACTCTAGCCCTTTAGCCTTCTTCTTCCCCTCATCCATTATTTCTTCTTCCATCCTCTTTTCCTTTTTGCCTCCCCACTGGAGAATCAGACATTTCACAGCCTATTAATGGTGCTGACAGCTTTAGTTCTGGCCACCAAATTTACTCCACACACCATCCAGGAGCACTGTGAATGATGTATAGACGCCCTCAGGCTACTCAAACCAAAGCCGGCCACACACCAGCATGGGTCTTCATGCATTATTTTTTCAAGAGAACGTATGCAGTGTATAGAGAGGTCAGGCAACTGCCCACGTTGAAAACGTTCAATAAGTAATGCATGTTTTATATTACTGGTGTTTACTGGAACAAAGACTCTGTGTGTTGATATACTGAATCGATTTCTCAGCAAACCTTATGTCATTTGTTTGGTGAACTTTTCATAAGAGGGTCATTCTACATTCATGCACACTTAAATATGTTGCACGTGGACCCAGGCATAAATAAATGTCACCCACCGATGAGAGGAACGGAGTCAGACGTGGCGGGCATGATTTCGGCTACCAGGAGCATGAAGACAGTCAACGAGAGGAGCACGGTGATGCCTTGAGACAGAGAGAGGGAGGCCGTAAGCATATACATGATGATGTGATCAGGGTCTCTCGTGCATGAAATCAGTCCTGTAATAACTTATCTATGTAATCTGTTATTTTCTCATGACTACCACCATTTATCAGCTGCTGGCTCGTCTGATGTGTCCAGGGTAGATTACAGCTCCATGTACTGTGTACGCTCTGTAACTGGTGACTGCTCATCCACAGATGGATATTCATCAAAACTCACTGGCACTGAGGGAAATCCAAAGTGGATTTGGTGGCAAAGCTCTTATTTTGAATTTCAATTACTGAAATGTGATTCGACATGCATGTGTTCATGGCTCGCTACGTGATTCATACGGATGTTTGGAGACAAGCTTGAACAAATTCAAGCAAATTTTTGGATGTTGTTTGTGGTGTTTTAAAACCCTACTACTCCATGTTTTGATTGATTTACTTACCCTGAAGTTAAAAACAATACAAAAATCTTATTTTTTATCTTTGCTCCATAGATCAGTGACAGAATATTTGTGTTTACATCTGTTTAAGCCCCCCTCACCCAGAGAAATCTTTTCTCCAGAGTCGGCAGGCAGCAAGAAGACCAGCAGGGCCAAGCCCGAGATCAGCACACAGGGAATGAGCAAATTGAGGCCATAATATAAAGTCCTGCGGCGCATGGTGACCGTGAATGTCACATCAGGGTAGGGCTCCTTGCAGCACTCATAGTACAGCTCATTGCGCTTGGCTGGCACACCTAAGAGAGGAGCACACACACACACACAGGTCAGACAGAGTTTTGTGGACTAACAAAGTTATTCAAGTTGAAGATTTAAATAGCTTTTAGAATGCATGTAAGTCAGAAAACCATCTGACTAATTACTGTAATTAACAACTGTAATGATTCTCTCTCTCCATGCATCTGCTCATGGGGACGGATGAATAGATCGAAGAAGTGGGCTGAAGTGGATCTGAGTTAGATCAGGCTCGGAGCTTCACTCTGCCTTTATTTTAACATCGTATTATTCGTAAAAATGTTGAAAAAAATCAGCAGAATTTTTTTTTTTTTTTTTTTTTGGATAACTGCACTGTCTCACCTACAACTCAAACTCTGGGGATGCGGTGTGGTGCTCTCACATATGGCCTGGCTACACACCTGCCAATGTGTCAAACCTTGCCATTGCATGCCATCTGGTGCTGTCTGACACCCATTTCCAGCTAACCATCACCCCAGGGGGCACAGGCACTGGGATCTGCTGCTACTCTGCCCCAGCTGGAAACACTCTGCTTGGGTGGTCTTCCAAAAATTCTCCCCTTTCCAGTTCATCCAGCTACAACCATCCAAATGATCCCACAGTGAAGTCATTAATATTAAAATAATACATTCGACTTCATTTTGGACACAGGAAGTTGGCAAGGCTTGACCTGTTGGGGAGAGTCTTGGTCAGGTATGTCTGAATATTTCAGCTTTGTCAAATGGATGGATGGATTATCCCACTTTGTAATGCACAGACTGAATATAGCAGCAATTGTTGTTCTGTATTTTTACACCCTCTAAAAGAATTTTTTTCAAACTTTTCAGCTCATCTCAAGAAATCTCTGGAGACAACTGAAGCATCAGTTTTATGTTAAATATACTTACTGAATTACACAATCACACTGGATTCTGATAACTGATTCTTTCTTACCCACAAGGTCCCACTCCCCGTTGGGTATGTAGGTGGACGTGTCCACATCCAGCATCTGGAGGTCCAGCAGCCAGCCGTTGTGCGTCCATGAGCCAAACTTCAAGTCACACTTTTGTACATCAAACGGGAACCAGCGCACGTCGATGTAGCAGGTGCTCTTCAAGATGCCAGGAGGGATGTACTGGCAGTAACCTGATGCATTCACCAGCACGTTGGTGTGGAAGGTGGCATCGAACCGCTCATCCGCGCTGGGGAGAGAACAAAAGTCATTTCATCATCTTGCTGTGAGCTACAGCTCTGTCTTGCCTAAATCTCTTTATTGCCTTGCTTGCTTGGGCACCACAAGCTGGCAATTACTTCAAATGAGCTTTGTCAAATTGTACCAGCAGCAGAGAGACAAAGACTCATAATATAATAACCTTGTAAACGATGTAAACTGTGATGGAAGAAGCCACGGGGGGGTAATTCTGTCATCTTTGCATATTTGATCCAATCAACAGGACAAATTCAGGAATAAGAAAAGCACTTAGTCAAAGGCATAGGACATTAATTTGAAAAACAGTAACAGATATTGTGTGTGAACACAACCTTGACAATATCATCACCTTCTAAGTTAATATGACAAACCTGCTACCAAACATTTGCTTATTTACACATCCAGCAGTTACAGGACAACATGAACATTTGTCGTGTTTCTGTCCACCTGATGAACTGAAGTTCAACATTCACTCTGCTTTTTTCTTCTCTTTTTGGTCTCCACCAACTCCTGAGGGGAATATCGGCCTCTTTAGGAGCTAAATGCTCCACTCTGTTCACCAGCTGGTCACTAACCATGTTCGTCTGCTGTTTGGTGCTGAGCAGGTAGTGTACAATGGGTTTTAAAAGCGTGTACATTGGAAACAGCTGCCTGCTGTTGCCCAAATCAACATGATGAGAGCAGTGAGAGTGAACTAAAACAGTAAAGTTGTGGAACGGGCCACTAAGCAATCAGCTAAAACTCACTATAAAGGTCAATAAAGCAGAGCGGAGCTGCAGGTTTGTGCGATAATTCTCTGTAGGTTCATCACTATGGATGACCTCTTTCACATCAGCTTTAATTTCACACAGTGTTGTGATAAAAAATATAAATTATAGCTGTTTTACAGTCATTTCTTTAGATTTTTTATATTATTATTATATTTTATTATTCTATTTATTTATTATATTTGTCATATCTTCACTGCTGTTGGTCTTTGTGTGTATTTGTATACCTGTTTAAATGTGCCAGTCTGTGCTGTTTCAGCTTACCACAGCAGTGAGGTGATATTTATCTACCCAGCCATCTGTGGAGTTACATCCTGCCGTTCCAGTCCTTTACCTCCAGTTAAAACCCTGGCGAAATCCAGGATGCAGTGAAATTAAATATTCACCTCCATTGCTATGCCAAATACGCAGTAACAGGAATCAAATCAGTTGCATGAGAAAACACCACAGATGCCTCCTTCAAGGCTTTGCAATTTAAAACCTGCTGGGATGATATAAAGGCATGGACAGGTCTTGTATAAGTTTCAAGTATCTAAACTTTGAGATGGGTGTGGCTTGCTTTCCAGACTCACAAACCCCACCAAAGTCAGCAAAACCACTGAACAAAATCGAGTTTGCGCTCACAAAAAGTCTTAGAGTAGCAAACACTACCTACAGTAAAGAAAATGCCTGCTCTGGCACTCCAGTTGAACTCTAATCCAGTATTAAAGAGTAGCTCCTCTGGTGTCGTTCAGAGCGTGAACTCTGAAGGCGTGAGGGGGCAAAGTTGGAACTTTCCTTCCTTTCCTTGTACAGTTTGCAGCCAAAATTCTCTTCTCGTAAAAACTTTTTCTCCTCTGTAGCAACTAGCTGGAAGAAAGCATCTCCTCTCTTCCTCTTTGCTCCTTTTTATTATAACATAAAGGCAGCTGAAAAGAGTCAAAGTCCGCTCAGACTTGTGTTTATTATGACACTTGGAAAATGATATAGAAATACAATTTATCATTGTTCTATATTTGTTTCGGATTATCCTTCTTCTTCTAACAGAAAAACTAATGTTGTTTATTTGAGTGTCTTAGTTGCCCCCATTTACAGTTACATAACCAGGTTCTCTTCCTCCTCTCAGACGACATGTTTACTGACAGTGGATGTTTTCTCACTTGTTGATAACCTGCACAGAGTTAACTGAATAAAAACCTCATAATCAAACAACATTTAAGGAACACAAGCATAAAATCTTCGTTAGATATAGAGTATAAATAGAGGTTGCAAAACATTGTCCTAAAATTGGATTAAAATATCACATAAAAGCAAAAATGAGTTTGAATGTTAATAGCATCCTCCCCCAGGCTGCTGTAGGTGCTTAGTGTGAGTAACAGTACATTGTGAATGAAAGAAGCATTTGCCAGCAAGATGCCAAGCCCACACAAACACAGCATTAAGGAAAAAGGAAACCACTGATATTACAGAAAACTCTACAAAAGAAGATGAAAAGTAGCTCAGAGTTTTTATTTATTACACGAACTGCCCCTGAAATACACACATGCACACACATTCAGCCAAGTCCCGAGGCCATACAAAGCGCATGTTAGAGCGGACAGTCCTTTTCACTTTTCAGTCCACACAATGAACTCTATATACGTATACAGTATAAAGGCACCAACAATACACCTATACATGCACACACAAATCAACACACACACACAATGCAATCCCCTGCGAGAGAGATAACGTCAGCGTGTCTGAAACATCCCGGAGCTTCATTCAACACTGACAAAAGAACATGGCCTGCATCTTAACAGAATTGTTGGATGGACCGGTTTTATTTGTCCTCCCGCCTTTCCTCAGATTGAGTGATTTACCTTTTTCTGGGGGGTTACGTGTTGTAATTTATTTCTCCTCTGTTTGTGTGTGTTGCTATCAGCCTTGGCTCCGGGTGCTGGAGCAGGGATGTGTGGGTTGGCCAAGGCGGAGCTACGCGATGAATTATTCAGGCTTTGGCCTCACTTTATCTGAAGGTGCATGCTTTCCCGCAATCAGTGCTTACATACATCACAGCAGGACATGTCCTGGACTCTGTGCATGTGTGTGCGTGTGTGTGTATTGGAGTACATACTGTACAAGTTAAGTAGGTGCAGAAAAGGAGATATGTACAGGACAAGGACATCAAGGACATCAGGGCATCAGGACATCAGGACATCAGGACATCAAGCACACAAAGACACACATTCTCTGTTGTCCAAAGAAAAGTGACTGTGAAATATTTCTACTCTATTGCAGCTTGCTTCAAAGTACATTTTTGCAGTGTACACAGTTTAATTAAAAATGCACACAACTTGGACAAGTGATAGCCCTGGGAGAATGGGAAGTGGTTATGGAGAAAGAGCACGGCAAGGTGGAAACAGAGACTGACCGACAGTGACAATGGTGGCAGTGACAGGTTCCTGCACCATGGGACATGAGGCACAAAGCTCTCCTCTCAGTCACTCCACACCTGCTGCTGCCCACACACAGGAACACACACACACACAAATGACAAAAAGAGGAAAGCCAAGTAAAGAGTGAAGCAAGAAGAGAGCCATGCAGGAAAGAAGAAATGATCAGGTCCTGCTCAAAAATATGAAGAACTTGCTAATCTTTAAAGCGAGATCTCAATGCCAGACAAAGCCATAGTATGTAATATTATCTGACATAACTATTATTATTATTTATTATTATTATTATTATGAGCTACAGAATGCAGGAAAGCTAACACTTTCAATGAAGAGCTACATGCGGCCAACGCCTACTCAGACTGCATTAAACCAAGACTCTCCATCCATGTATATTACGTCATATCCCCAGAATATAACATTCAATTAAACAGCCTCAAGGAGTCCTGACATTAGGCGCTCTGTGTGACAGCCTTTAGGCTCTGTGGTTAACTAGGTGGTCAAGGAAGCTGCAGGCAAGATTTACAGTATATTTCCAATTTACAGTGGGATGTTTATTCTTATAGAGGCAGAGCACATATGCATACTGCACATCAGCCACGAATGGATTACTTCTAGACATCATTTTCAAGAGGAACTGAAGGCTTGGAATCATCATGCTGGGATAATGATACGTTATATAACTGTAAGTGAGCCATTTCAGCATTTTAATTAAGGTTATGTCACAAATTAAATCATCATAAGAGCTTCATTATTGTTGATTAGCAGCATTTCAGTGAAGCTTTCAGACGTCATCAGGCACTCCTTTGTCTTTTTGGCTCCTGCTCACCTTCTCACGTATGAATAATATCAAGGGGACAGTGCTGACATGTGATACCCTCAATCTGGAATATTCTACATAGTTGTAAATGGATTAGAAAGCTGGTGGCAGCATGATTAGCAAGACCCTGCACTGTTTGTGTGTATGTGTACACAGATAAGTTGGTTTTATAGAAAAATTCAGGTTTTTGCTGCCACATCTTCTTCATTGGATCTGTCCAAACCAAAATGCACTTTCAAAACATGCACATCAGTGCTAAAGCACACCTTTATTCATTTAAGTGATCACAGAAAAAATCCATCCATCTTCTAAAAAAAAACAAATAAGTCCCTCCAACTCTCCATTTATTCGATTAATTCCCCTTTCACCTTTACGGCCTGTCACAGTGCTCTGTCTGTGTTGAACGTCTGCCTTCCCTGCTTGCAGAATTACGATTCTATCGGTGGTTTACCTGAGTTGGACGTCCTTCACGTGCCTCATCGATCCCCAGTCAAGTGAGACCATTGACTTTTCCCTCTAATGAGAGAGGAGGTCAGCGGCTTACATAGCTGTTTTATATCTCTGTATTCTTCATGCAAACACAATCGCACACACATTCACCAATTTATGCTCGCCTAGCACACATATTCAACATGAACATACACCAACATGCACACAGGCTGCTAGGGCAGACAAGACGGAGCCAACAGGAAGTTTACAGCTGGTTCAATCAATTAAGTGGGAGAGCTTCATTATAAACATGAATTTGTGCCGTGGAGACCTTGTTCTTTAGTCAGCACATTCTTCTGAATATTAAAATATTCAATTTCTCTAAATAAAATTAAATAATTACAATACAATTTTAAAAAAAAATGGAGAACTGTTAAAGCATTACTAATTAGTCTCAGTTGTGCTGGGAGCCAGTGGACATGAAGTCATTTCAGCTCCTTGATTTGAACTGGAGGATTTCAGCTGTCAATCACAGCACTAAAAAACCACAAATATGGTGGTAACAAAATATTTTCCCCAAGCCATATGCATGGAAATGGTCTGGATTTTAAATCTATGACTCACAGTGTGGATTATCCATGCACGAAACATCAGCGTGAGACAGTATGAGTCAGTATGAACACAACAATATGAAAATATGAAAAGCAATATTAGAAAGATATGAGCGATTTCACACTGGGATAATATGGGCTAAATGACTCAGTGCAGACAATAACTGATTTTGTTTTTTTCTTAATCTCACTCTTTAAACACATTACATATTGAGACGGCATCTGACCTCAGCACTAATAAATATCATTAACTTCATATTAAAACAATAGAAATTAAAGAATCGAGTTACAGCAGGATCTCATCTGAGCAGCAAGCTTGAATGCATCTGCTATTCAACACAGTAAGACTACCGTGTTATTGGCTGCACACTGATGGCCCACTGTGTAATGGCGTGTGTTGTGCCATTACTGTCAGTAATTGTGTGACAGAGTGTACGTGTGTCTATGTGGTGGGCTGGTGAAGAGTGTGTTTGAAAGTGTGTCTGTTTGCAACATGTGTGCATGTGCGTGCACAGACATGTACTGTGTATTAGTGAGATGGGAGTTTAAAGGTGTGTGGTGTAACCAGTTACGAACACGTGTGTGCGTGTTTCCAGCAGGGATCCATATTACTGCTGAAAACTGTAAATTTTCATCTCTCCTCGGGGGGCATGTAATCCCTCTGGCTCGGCTGTAACCTGAATCTTCAGCTTCACTTTAGTAAGCATAGTCCAAGGCTAAAAACCAGCACCATCAGCACTTCTTTTATGCAAACTGAAGCAGACATGTATGACTGTTTTCAACGGGTTAACGTGAATAAATGCTTGTTTGTGACGCTGTCTACTAAAAATTCCATTCATGTGCAACAAAGTTCTGACCAAATTCTGTTAATACACAGAGGAAACGTGTATGATGAAATCTGCAAACTGTGTCAACATATTCTTTTCCCTGCAATGTCCAGTCTCACTAACTAAGGCCATTTTGGTGGATTTCCATGAAATTTGGTACAGATATTCATGATCTGCAGAGGATGATTCCTGGTTACTTTGGTGATCCCCTGACTATAGATATTCATGTTTCCTCTCTGGATGAACTTGAATAACTTTGATGCTCCTCTGACTTTCAGCTGACTTAATTTGTCCAGTTCTTTGGCTTCTGACAATAGCAATGCTAAATAGCAATGTTAGCATGCTAACACGCTAAACTAAGTTAGAACAGATAGTAAACATTGTGCCTAAATCAGCATGTTAGCATTGTAATTGTGAGCATGTGAGCATGCTGATAGCAATTAACTCAAAGCACTGCCGTGTTTCAATAAAGCCCCACAGAGCCGCTAGCATGTCTGCAGACTCTTAGACTTACTGCTTCGACTTAGACTAATAAAGCAAAACTAAAAACTTTCCCCGTATTAACAAAGTGCTTTTGAAGGCTAAACCTAACAACACGTGAGACGCAGGACACAAACCCCAGTCTCCAGTGTCAGAGCCCGGTGCTTTGTATATCCAGCCTTCCACTGTATCTCCTCCCTATGAGTCCCGTGCAGCAAAGCAAATCATAAATATCTAAAGTTTTTTTGTTTTTCCCAGAAAACACATTTGAGCAGGCGGCACAAGAGAAAGCAGTCGAGAAACTAGCGAGACATAAACAGGTAGACTGTGAGAGGGAGAGAGTAACATCCTGACACCTTGACAGACAGAGACAGGTAGATGGGATGATTTATAAAGAGGAGTCGGTGAAGGCTGGGAACGATAAAATATGGAGAGAAAGGGTTGATTGAATATAGTGAATTACAGTGAGACAGTGAGTTATGAAAGAGAGACGGAGGGAGACACAAATAGAATGAGGGAGGAGAGAGACGGTAAAGCGGGACGGATGATAGAGGGGGTTAGGGAGGGTAAAAGGCAGAGACGGGGAAAGAGAGGGGTGAGAGCAGGGAGATTAGGATGGGTAATCCCGGCAGGTCTAAATGCTGAGCTTTTAAAATTTGGGTTAATAACAGCAAACCTTTGTTTTGTCCTCGTGTTCCCTGTGTGTGTGTGTGTGTGTGTGTGTGTGTGTGTGTGTGTGCGTGTGTGTGCACTGGTGGTACATCTGATACTCCTCTCTCCATCTTTTCAAGACCAACTGCAAAGCCGTCTGTCTCTCCTAGTCTCACTTTATGTGTTTAAATCTATCCAAATCTTCTGTTTTGTCATTTTCTCCACACACTGTATCTGTGTTATTGTCTTCCTCTTCGTGACTCCATCTATGCATCCCTTTTCGTCTTTCTTTCCCCTCATTCTCACACTCGATCATCCGTCTCTCACTCAAACATGCAAGCGCGATGCAATTAGTTGTTCTGGAGAAAAACAACTGGCCTACATTTCTAATTGACTTGAGAAAGTCTCAGAGACAAGAGCGAAGAACAGCGGATAAGCAAACAGCAGCAGCCTGACCTGAATCAAAAAATGCAATGCGCACGCTCAACCTCATTTATTATTCATTTCTTTGACCTGAGCCCTCCTTCATTCTTAAAAAAAAATAATTTTTGTGTTAATGTAATGGGAAATGCAGTATTTTGACATCAACAGGTCTTTAATTTCATGACGTTAGTATCTTTATTGTTAATAAGCAAGTCCAAACCAAATCACCAAGGAGACCCACAGCCTCCATGATTGTAGATGATGGAAGGAGCCCAAAAGCACTTCCAACATGATAATTTCAGTAAATTTCAATAAGGCATATTAATCATCAAAATGGTTGTTCTCTTTATACACCTCATTTCTTTACTAAAATAAGCTATTAGCGCAAATTTAAGTTTTTTAAAAAGTCCGTCTCCCCCTGTTCACTGGGAGAACTTCCTCCGCCCGTGTCACTGAGGTTTTGTGTTAGACTGGGTATGACTGTTATTTACGTTGGCTTAAAGCAGCCCTGATAATGCTTTGGTTTGTGGAGATTAAAGAGAGAATTTAATAAAATAGCGGCGTATCAGATGGATTAGACCGATCTTTCAATCGCTCCATCATATTTAGCCAAAAATAAAAATAGTAAGAGAAACAGGTGTGTTTATCTGCTGCAAAGGAATGACAGCGGCGGATTATACAAACTATTTCTGACAGCTAGAAAAAGATGAAATCATACTGAACTTTCAAAAGAGGACAACACTTTATAAGAAAAGGAAAAAGTTTTTTTTCTCTCTCTCTCTCTCTGTCTAACTTGTCACAGTTCAGTATGCATACATCCAGTAGTTCTGGGGCAATGTTAGCATTCATTTGGAGTCATGTTTTTACCACCTGGCAAATGTAAGTCCAATTTTCACTCTTTTTTTTTTTAGCTCCGTTTTTGGTCTCTACCAACTCCTGAGGAAAATATCTGGCTTTTCAGTTGCTAAATGCTGCACTATTCTCATCAGCTATTGTCTCTAACTGTGTCTGTTTGGTGCTGAAAATGAAACTTGAATGAAAAGAGTGAGCCAAAACAGTTCTTGTGAGCCAGACAGCCAAAGCTCCATAAAGCTAAGGGGAGGATAGCGATAGCTTCATCACTGTGGGCGACCCCTTTAGCAATATAAAATATCAGTTATAGCCAGTAGGAGAAAGCAGCTCTGACCTGTTGTAAAGGAGGATGTCAGGGGTCCAGATCTGGTCTGAAGGGAATCGCAGGTTCTGGACACCAGGGTAGTTTTCAGGATTCCAGCTCAAATAGACGTCTGTCCAGTACTGAGAAAGAGAGAAAAAAAGACATTTTCACTAAAGACTTTGACATTTTTTTAAATGGGTGCAATAACTTTCATGCTCTGCAAAACCCATAATGTTCAATGGCTAGTTGAACTAATCTAATTGAACTTTTACAAGACAATGACACATTCAACAGAAATACGGCTGGCTGTATCTTTCAAGGGAAGGAAATGAGAGGGATAAAATGATTCCTGTAGTCTTGCTGTTTTCAGAGTTAAACAGCAATTCAGAAGTTATCAAGACAGGAAAGAAGGTTGTTCCTACAAACATGTTTCTAACCATGCATGCACACCTGATGACTTCAAAAATTTAACAGTCTGTGACCATTTTCAGCCATCTCGCCACATTCAATGTAACACAGCTGCTGTGCATCCCATGCACAGGCAGAGCTTTCATTTCAAACCTGGACAGACACGCCTCAAAACGGCAACACTATTGGACAGCAAGCGTGAGACGGTCCCTCTCCGTGTTTCTTGAAAACTTGTCTACTTCCCAAAGCATCAAGTCGAGATTTCTGTGAACTGATTTTGAACTTGTACAATAGCTGACTAATTTGGATCCGGGCTATGAATTTGTCTGTGGATTGTTTGGCATTAAGTCCATTCACAATCAGGTTAACTGTCACCTAAATAAGCTGCACTCCTCCTCATCTTCTTCCTCCTCCTTCTCCTCCTCCTCCTCTTTGTCACACTTTCTGCTTGAAAATCTGCCTGAGGTGATGTTTTCCTGAGTATGCTGATGCCAGCAATGAACATGGACACACACAAAAGCATCCTCTCTCTCTCTCTCTCTCTCTCTCTCTCTCTCTCTCTTTTACACACACACACACACACACACACACACACACACACACACACTTGGTCAGCAACAATTGGTGGCTGACTTCCAGTATCAAGGATTATGTTTATAACAGAGTGTTATATGAAACTGTGAGCTCTGAAAATAATTGCAGATAACTTAAAAATACTTGAGCTGACACATACTAAAACTAACTGGATATGCAGTAGATACTAGATTAGAAACATTTCTTTTAGATTGTGAGCAAGCACAAAGAATTAATCCAGGAAATACATTTTATCTCATCAACAAGCACTTAATATAGTGGCACTAGTAATTTGAGAGTCACAGTCACAGTGACAGTTAATTGTGTGATAAAATCCTAAATATACTTGAAGTGCATTAAGTTGATAATCTAAAACTTTGACTGACCAGCTGCAGCCAGGCGTTGGTCATCAGCACTTGGTTCTTCTCATCCTGAGGACACAAAGAAGAAGAAAGAAGGAGAGAAAAAAAAAGAGAGTAAGTTTCTTTTGTATAAACATGGACAATCCATATTTAACACAGTGGAAAATGGGTTTGTCATCAGCAAGTCGGTGCTTTTGTTTTGCATATCCAAAGACGAACACACCAGGCAAATTAAAACAGTGTAAAAACTGGCTTTATTGTACCAAGTGTAGTTCTGCTGAATGGTTTCAAAATGGAGTCAAACTAACACATTACATAGCCATCATCTAACAGCCAATACACTGCAGGTCCTGGTGGATTTAAACTGTGAGGAACTGTAAAATGTCATGCTTGTTCCAATTAAAAAAAATAATAAGACAAATTAAATTATATTCACTGAAAAACCATCACAGAAAGAAGATCCTGAGTGTTTCTTTTCTCTACTCTACGATGCACAACCAAGAGATCTGTGGCAGGTTCATCTGTGTCTGTGCTGATTTTACAAAAGACAAAAATGTTCAGTAAATATTATTGTCTTACTTAGATGTATTATCTTAAAGGCACTACTACTGCACACACACTAATGATGACAAAGATTGAGTTTAACTGTATTGTCCAGAAAGAGGGCGATATAAATAATGTAAAAGCAATTATTTAACTATTCTTTCATTTATATTGTGAGTCTGAATTACATGATTTGTAACTTCTGTGTTGTATGTTTTATATGCTGCTGATGGTTTGGCCAGGACGTTCCTAAGTGAGACAATGTCCCGGTCACAAACGTTATTATTAAAACTTAATATTAACAATAAGAAATCACTCTAAAATTCTGCTTATAAATTATTTATTATTGTCCAAAGATGATAAAGCTGAAAAGTGCTAACAATGCAGATTGAAGCCTATGTCTTCAGCAAGAAGACGCAGAGTTCACACAGCATTCGTGAAATTATGTTGCTCGTATTCTAGCTGCAGGGTGAAATTAGCATTTCTGTAAGCGTTTCTACTCCAAGCGAAAAAGTCAGAACAGGAGTTCCCACACCGAGGAGGCGAATGCTGAGGAGGATCAAAGACGTTTCCCCTTTTCAACACACTGCAACTGTTTATGCATTTTTCTGCATCTCTCTCTCTCTTTTTTTTGTCCTTTTTTTGAGCTTGAAGTTGAAAATGTTTGCACACATGGCAAACCCTTCTCCAATGTCTTTTTGGAAAGCAGTAGACCCAGGTGAACGAGCAAGAGTCACAGCTGAAAGTAATAACTGGAAATGTGTGTCTCCTCAAAGAATCCCCTTTGGTGTGTGCATGTGTGTGTGTGTGTGTGTGTGTACGATTGCAATTTGTTGAAATGAAAATAGAATTGTGGGTCGTACAAAATTCATAACAAGAAAATATTAACTTCACTCACTTATTCAAGGTCAGAAAACCAGAATGCCTGTAGCAGTCTGTGGACAGTGAGCATTTATTCAAGATCCCCACTGACAGACTGTGCGTACGCTTCACTGGCTCACATGGGCGGATCCAGGAGCGGGGCCACAGGAGCACTGGCCTCAGCTGTAATCCGATTGGCCCCTGAAATGCCCCTGTCCTGTCACTCGACTCTTTACAGATGAGTTAAAGTCAAAAACTATAGCACTTCAGATAACTTCTTGTAAGAATCCAATAAAAATCTGAGTTGAACAGAAGGGCCTCCTTCGAGCCAATCACAGCCGATTTTGCAGATGACTGATGTTTCAAATAGCCAATGACATTCTGAATATGGTGATCTGCCACTTCAGTGGTTTGTATTTTCAGACTCAAATAGGGACATTGCACACAATTTGCAGGAAAATAAATATAAGTATTTATTCAAAGTAAGCAAATGGCCTCAATATAAAGATATATGACAAAAATATAGATTTCATGAATAGAAACATAGATATTTGTGTAGATAAATATATAGTAAACTGTCTTTTTTGGAGGATACCTAGATGTTACATTAGAGAAAACATGAAAATATCAAATCTCTGTGGTGTTGATATCAGTTTTTATTGAACTTGGACTAGAGTAAGACCTTATCTGATAAATTGAAGGATTAATCAGTAAATGTAAAGTTCAGTAAAATACAACATGCACATTAATGTACCAGGGACCATAACCATCTGCATAAGGAGTACTTTTACTTTTCAGTACATCAAGTTCATTTTGTAATACTTCTGTACTTCTACTCAAATAAAAATGAGAATGCAGAACTATTGCTTGTAAGACAGTGTTTCTACACTCTTATATTGGGGCTTTTACATAAGTAACAAATCTGACTAGTGCACCACTGCAGAGCAGCCGCTCCACACTACAACCCTGTATCAGCCTACATTAAGCCCATGTTTTAAAACCCACGTTGCAATGACTTTTTTATTACCTGTGATGTGAAAACATCAGATTTCCACTCAGTCAGAGAGGGTAAAAGTGTGCTTCCACATCATAATTCAGTTATAAAATCCTATTGCAATCCTATCTCCTGCTGGGCTGCTGACAGCGCAGTCAGCAGGTTGGTTAGTAAGATTGGCTGTACCAACCCCTGTAGCTCAGTACTTTACTTTGGCTTGGGTTGTCCTGATTATGGGCAGAAAGTTGGCCATCATTTGTTGGGATGCAGCACTCTCCCATTCTCTTCCTCTCAGACAAATGAGACAACAACAGCTCTTAGTAACAAGGATAAACAACCCCAAAATTGCCCCACTGTGAAAAGCATGAGGCCCTTTGGGGAGAACACATTCAAGCACAAAAAAAAATGGTTTATCTGTTGTGTTCTGACAAATGAGAGCAGACATCTGGCTGGTAGGAAAACTCATTTAACACGCTAACACCTCCCTAACTTGTATTCTCTCTGTGCACGGGCTGACTTACATACAGCCTGCAAAGTCTAACAGGTTTTTCACTGCTGGTTAATGAGTTGACGATTCATTTCAAGGTCCCCTGCTATGCTGAGAAGAATTTTTATCGTTTGAAAAGTCATTAATGATAGTAGACCTGGATTGATTCCTGGGTCATGCGCCGGAGGACAGAGGAAGGAACGGTAATTTTCAGAAATTGGGAATGTGTCAACTGTGTCAGGACAGCAACCCCTCTGGGAGCGTTTGACACCTCTTATCTATAGTCGAAAAAACATGAGAAATTGTTGAAAAGGAAAGTAAATAAGAAATGTTACCCCTCCCTCAGCAACCACTCTTAAGGAACAAGACACTTGCCGTGGCTTCAGACATAAAACAACCCTGTGCTAAAACAATGTTTATGGGCCAGTGCTGTTTACTGGTGGGACATGAAATATGAGCAACAGATTGTTTAAAGGCTTATTGGACACCAAAACACTGTACAGCAGTTTATATTACTCACAGGCAGAGTTTTACAACTCTGGAAAGTACTTAACATTCATCACAATGACTGAAAGGTCAGCAGTAGAAATATGAGCTTTGGGCTGGAAAGTTATCTAACACAAATGCATGTTGGCATGTATTTGACTGGCGTTGTTCGGTTGGAGCCAAAGTTGAGCCAGGTTTAAGTCTTATGCCGAACTACCCCCGCAAAATTCCATGCAGAGCTACTGATGGTTTGAACGCAGCCTTAACCTTATTCTGCTGCAGTGGAGCAGCATGATGACTGGGTATCTATGCAAAAAATAACAACCATCATCAGCCAAGTGACACATCCTGCAGTGTTGCTGCTGGATGCGTTACTGATTTCATGGATACCCCACAGCTTCAAACATACACACATCAGCCTAAAACACACTCACAGAAAACACACTGACAGATCATGTCATCTATGGACAATATACACTGAACAAAAACACACTTTTGTTATTGCTCCCATTTTTCATGAGCTGAACCCAAAGATCTAAAACATTTTCTATACACACAAAAGACCATTCTCTGTCATATATTATTCACATATCTGTCTAAATCTGTGTTAGTGAGCACTTCTCAAAACTTGCAGCATCTGTGGCACTGTGCTGTGATAAAACTGAACATTTCAGAGTGGCCTTTTATTGTGACCAGCCTCAGGCACACCTGTGCAATAATCACGCTGTCTAATCAGCATCTTGATATGCCACACCTGTGAGGTGGGATGGATTATCTCGGCAAAGAAGAAGTGCTCACTAACACAGATTAAGACAGCTTTGTGAACAATATTTGAGAGAGAATGATCTTTTGTGTATATAGAAAATGTTTTATATCTTTGAGTTCAGCTCATCAAAAATGGGAGCAAAAACTAAAGTGTTGCGTTTATATTTTTGTTCAGTGTAATACAGAAGAAGTTATACATAGGAGAGTAAAAAAAAACAACTTTTTTTTCCTTTGCATATATTACTTTATTTTATTTAACTTAACCAAGAAGTCCCACTGAAATTAAAAATCTATTTTACAACAGAGACCTGGCCAAGATATCAGGTAAACAAAGTTGTCTGAATATTCTAGTGAGAATGTTCTGCACTCTGAAGTTCTCCATCAGACGGACATTTATGCATCCAGCCAATGCACCACTGTGATTTCACCACCAACACACCTTGCTAATGGTGAATTGTGATGATTGTATTGTCGGACTTTTAAGCTACTTTACAGATGCCATCACATACAGAATGTAATACAAAGATAACCACATACAATGTAAATTATGGACATCGCCAGCATTGTGCCACTTCAGGTTTCCATTACATGGCACTCTGTATGCCCAACAAACTTCATATCTTGCCATACTTCCTACAGTCTGCACTGCCCAAACTAAACACAATGCCACACACACACACACAAATAATAAAAGTGAATGCAATCTTCCTCACCACGTCTATGATCTGCAGCAGTGTGAGGCCCAGCTCCACCAGGATGGCAGCTGAGTCATTGACCACAGGTCTCTCCAGTCGGTTGTAGTTAGCCAGCAGCTCCTTGTACAGCCTCCTCTGGTATTCTCCCTGCAGGGATCCTGGGAAAAAAAACAAAGGAAACATGGTTTGGTATGGTGATGATGATTTGAACGTAAAGCATCATGTGCAGATCTCAGCTCACAGGTCTTTACTACGATAAAGCAAGGACGTGGATCTTTGAGATGACACATAACCACCAGCAGTTACGGCATATTTCAGAGTTGAAGGTATTGTCCAGCCCTTCAGTCACTTCAGATAGTTTCTGAAGGTCACTCGTTGATTTACAGACCCAGCTTGTGCAGTCTTATTTGCATTGAAAACCATAAATCAATGATGGATTGATGATGTTCTAGAGCAGGATTTTTTTGAAATGCTTTCAGTGTTTTGGCTTAGGCTATCCTTTTCCTGCAAATTGTGCTTTGGAACATATTCTTGTGCACTGAGGCTGAATTTTAATCCAGAAAGTAGATTTAATGGCCTTCCTAACCTTTTACCCTTCCTTTGCTGGCACTAGCCTACAGTCAGATTACAATTTACCTGGTGGCGTTTCAAACACGCTGCCGTGTACTGTACCTATGGAGTCTGTACAGTTTGTGCCAGGATGTCCCTGATTCTTAAAGTGAACATGTCTTTTTGTATGAACAGTGTTTAAGAGGAAAGTCTGTTGTTGGGCTGAAAGTTTTGATGAATAATGTATAAATAAACACATATGCTGACATCTGCATGAATATCCACAGACTGTAACACACACACACACACACACACACACACACACACACACACACACACAGAGTGGCAGGACCGTGAGCTGGTGCAGTCTTAAGGTCCAGGGTGATTAAAATGATGTGTTCGTTGGCCCGACTCTCATCACCATTATTGATCCTCTCAACCTCGCCTTCCACACACATTTAGCACTCCCCATTTGTCCCAAAATAAAGAGAGACACAAACGCCTACGCACATACACACACACAAACAGTCCACATTGTTAATGACCTTGGAGTCACTGATCTCACTATAGGGCATTTTACAACACAGAGACATAAGTGCAACAGGGTTAAAACTTTTAGATTAAAAAAATCATTCATGCTAACTAGTCATTTGTGGTCGTCTCATATTCAAACCTCACATGCCAGTTGGCTCAGTACTTTGTGCTCCTGCTCACACTGCGTGTATATGTGACACAGATCTGTAGTCTGAAAGCAAAAAAGTCTTCAAATGTCCAGCTATGAATGAGGGGATCTGTGCAATAACGCCACACAATGATTTCGTTTTGTCAACCTTTTAAGAATTGCACTTGTGCACATCGAGGCCAGTTCAGACTGTTATTGGATATTAGCTGCAATGACAAACATAACATTTCAAAGTACACTGAAGCAGACCTGAGCTTTAAGGCCTACAGCATCAATATAGTCTGTTTATGGTCTATCAGCTATGCATACCCTCCTGGAAGAAAATGTCATAAATTGTGAAAAACTGCCGCCTTCTTTTGAGCTAAAATGACATTTTCACACCATCCAGTGGTTTTGAAAGGTTTTCGTGAGGCCAGCGGGTTGGAACATTTTCTTAAATGGCAGATCTGGAATTACGAAAACCACATGGAGAGGTGGCATGCATATAAACCAGGAGTACATGCACTTCAGCAAGTGAACACATGCATTGATATAAAATGTGCTCAAGAGGTCACTATAATGACTCCCTCAGAGAAAAATACAGTGGAAGATCCACTGAGATATGGCAGAGAGAATAGAGAGGAACATAAGACAGATTATCATGGACAGATGTAGCGTGGATGAGAAATAAGGAAAGAGGATAACAGAAGGAGGGGAGCGAGCTCTACAGCCCTCTAAAGCTGTGAAGACTAGAGGAGTGTGCCTTTGGCCCGGCACAGCACTGATTGGCCCATTAAGGCTGTAATGAGGAGAGTTATGGCAGGACCGAGCCTGAGGTCACAGATGGAGGAGCTGCGAGAAGCTGCTCACCACAGCAGAATCCCTTTCACAGCTGCTAAGGAGCCACACAGACTTTATCACATCAGATCTTATCCGCTCTATCCACGCATCCGTCTATCCGACTTTCAGTACGTTATGTGGAAGTTGGATTGATGGATGAGCACGTTTACACCCACAGACATGGATACAGACACATTTTCACCATACTGTTTTAACGTCTTTCAGTCTGTAAACATGCCAGAATGGACACCCAGCAAATGCTCCATTGGCTGTTGCACTGACGATCTCAATAAATCACTACAAAGCATGACAGTCATAAATGTGTCCATCTATGTACAATTTAATTTGCATGCAAACATGCACTCAAATTTAGCTACAGCCTCATCTGCAGCTGCTATCCTGCCAGCCTCCCTCCTGTGTCTCTCCTGTGTTTTATTACTGTGAATTGTGAACTGAGGTCCACACAAACATAACTAAACTAATAAAGTCAGTGAAGAAGAATTGAAAGCTCAGTCTCTGTTGCTGCTTGTCTCATAAAACTGAATTTGGAAGGGATGAAAATAATCAAGTCAAATAAACACTGTGCCAACTTTAATTCACAAATGTGTTCAGCGGACGCCAGGGATGAAGGGATACAACCATTAGCTCTTTTTTTGTTTTCTTGTTTTTTTTTTTAACATCTCACTAATGAAGCTGATACGAGATGCTGGCAAGAAGACATAATTTTCCAAACACAGTGAGATGCCTCATCAAACAAACTCCAGGAGAGAGGGGGAATGAGAGAGAAGGGTGGAGGGAGGTGGAAGATTTGCCGTTTGTTTATCACCCTCTTTCCTCTCTGTGTTCTCCACCTTTGTCCTTTTAGTTAAAGAGTATGATGAAAAACCCTCTGGAGAGGTGTTCCTCGGATTGGGAATGGAAGGAAGTCAAAGGTCAAGAGGCCTAATTCATAATATTGTCTTTTCATCAAATATATCTTCTGGTTTAGATGGATTTAGGCCAATAGCAGAGCACTGTGCCACAACTGTTAGTGATGAGCTTTTGTTTAAATACTGAACAATTAAGGTGGGAACATATAATTACTAACTTTAGAAGAAGCGTTTTAATGATGCATTTAACAACTGACCCGGTGACCTTCTTATCACTGAACTGAATCATTATCTTCTGTCTTCGTCTGATGTAACTTTACTGATATTGGTTTGACCTTTTAGTGTCTGTCATGCACACTCACAAACACACAGATGTTACTACTATTAATCCTTGGTAAAGAGAAAAAAATAGCATGCTGATAATGAATCAGTGGTGTGTTTGTGTTAAACTCCAACATGCTACGAATAAGCATCTCAAGTAGATCAATACTCCATCAGTCTAACACCAGGGTGGTCATTACAGGAAATGTCAGGGGTGACCAGTGAGTCTGGTTCAGGTGTGTGAAAAGGTCACTGATTAGTTATCCCAATGATTAATTATGAGTAATTCATGTCCATTACTTATGCATATCTCAATACATTAAGGTCACCAACCCTTTGCAGGTATTGTCGTGCAAAGCAGGAAACAGTTATTTAGAGTTCAGGAGTCAAACTCAGAGTTAAAATGTTACTGAATGTGTAGTCTGGACGAAGGCTTTGCTGCAAAAACTCACAGCACTCAGTCATTCTGTGCCAGTTAAGAGCTTAATTATTGTCAGCATGAATGAAGAACATTACATAAATGTACTTATTTATTGAAATCAATCCCACAATTCAAATATTAAGTGTTACCAGAAATATAGCCCATAAAGTAGAGGGAGCTGCATCAGCAAGCAGAATGAGCATGAGCCTCAGGTTCGACTGGACGTTACTAGTCAGCTGAGTCACACAGCTGTGAGTCAGCCAGTGACGAGAAGCGTGACTGAAACAACTGATGCCTGAATTCCACTGATCATTGATCACAGCATTTCTCCAATTAATAGTAACGAGTGATGTATTTTTCTTCCAAGTCACTGAGCAATTCATCTTCCCTCTATGATCACTGAAGGCCTGACGTTGGTTTGCTCTTCATCAGGACCAAACACAATCAAATGTTTGGACATCAGAACCAGGTCAGAGGTCAGCACGAGTGACATTAAATCACATTTTTTTGCAGGTAGTACGTGTTGCTCAAATAGCTGGGTTCACACATATGTCTGAACCAGACACACAAAAAAAGTAATACTAAGTCCAAGTAACAAAGTTTCTCACAGTAATTGCTTTTTGTGATGTCTTATCAGAAGGGACTGTTTAATATGAAGCACAAAATGAGCTTTTGAAATGCACTTTTCTTATCTATGTCAAACTCAGTATCTCAGAATCACTCAGATTGCAGGAAGAGCCTCACAATTTCAAGGTCACACTGCACACACATACACACACATACACACACTTAATTCACTGTTGCCCTTCGTCTCCTCTGTGCTCATTTTCACTCAAAACGTCCCACAGAAACAGGTAAATGCATGTATTCTGCATGTGTCTTCAACCCTGTATACACTGTGTACATGTTAAGTTAAACTCACTGATCTAACACACTGAGGTTGGAGCTCCAGGACATCTGCATGTACATTTAATTCTAGTTTAATAAGCAGAGCCAGACTGCTGCCGGGCACCTCAGGGACCCCGAGGGTATCAGCACCCGTGGGGCCCATTTATTTCAGCTTGGCAGAATCCCACAAAATATTAATACATTTCACGTATTCACAAAGTCTCCTATGAGACCAAGCCAATTTTCTCTTTGTGTGTTTCCTCGACATCATCATTTATTGGAAGAATATTGGACGAGAGAAAAATCTATAGAGAACTAGATTATCGTGAGCTGAGAATCGAGAGGAAATGAAAGATGTGAGGCACAAAGAGGTGTCAGTTTTATCTTTATGCATTATGGTCTGTGCCCTGTGATGGTGAGACAACCTGTCCAAGAATGTGTCACCCTGCTTTTCAATCCGTCTCCACTGGGAGAGGCTCCATATGACGTGTTTTAGAGCCATTCAAATACTAAGGACATAAATAACCCACTATTTTGGATAGAAGGAACACATCAAGAATTGACAACATCAGGACAGAGGGATGGCTTGAAAAATTCATTATTGACAACAATGGCTACTACTGAGTAAGGCTGGGACAGCAGCAGCCATCTGAATCGGGCAGAATACAAACAAAACTAATTTTGCTTTGCATCAGCTAAAAAGAGACGTTTTCATAGTGTGCGCAAAATAAGAAGAGAATCATATTTTCACACATGACAGCTCTGCACACGTGAAAGATGTGAAGAAGAATATTATTGTTTTCAAGGCTGTTGTGCGGCACCACTCTGTTTAAAACAGAAGGAAGGAAATAAACAAAAACAGTCACCAGTTAGTTAGCATCACCAGCAATCAAATGGTGGGATTTTAATTGAGAGTCTCTTGAAGAAGAGAACAAGTGAGGCCAAATAAACAGTCAAAAGGTGAACTCAGTGTTAACTGATGTGTGGGAACTGTGAAGTCAAAATATAGGTTTTTGTTCGGGGTGGTGTCTGAAAATACAAGAATACAGTCAAGCACATTATTATTTTCTCTGCCTCTGTCACATACTCACACAGACACACACACACACACATTAACATTTACTGAGAAATTCAGCAAGGCGACTCTGTCCCATCTGAATATTTTTTGTGGGTCAATGTGTTCAGTTGAGGCTTACACACACACACACACACACACACACACACACACACACACACACACACACACACACACACACACCCCAAACAGACACATACCCAAACAAACAAACAAAAAAAAGCTATTTTAGTCAGAGCACTAAATGACCACCTCTTACATCAGGGTGTTTTAGTGCCCCTTATGAACCCAGCTAAACCCATGCAGGCTGAGCCGCAGTCCAACACACATTAACACACACACACACACACACACACACACACACACACACACACACACACACACACACACACAGGGATGAAAGCATGCAGAGGAATGATCATGGCTTTGTTCCTCGGTCTCTTTCCGCCAAGATAATCTACCGTACTTCTGGATGTAGATCAGGTAATCTATTATCGTGTGATATTATGATTTTGGGAAACCCAGAAATAATGTCATCAATCTTCAGGCCTCAGTAAAATAACTGACTGGAGAGTACTGATGAGTTGATATAACATTAATCAATGATGTTAAGCTTGGTGTGCACATACTGATAGCATGGCTGAAAAGAAAGCAGCAAACGTAATGGCTGAATGAGGTCAATGCGGAGGTCCTTTAAAGGATAAGTTCACATCTTTTCCAGTGTTTTCTAGTCTCACATGTTCATATGTAGCTTGAGATACTTATTTGTCACTTTAATCACTATCGTTCACACCAGCTATCGTCGACGCGCCCCCCCCCCCCCCCCCCCCCCCCCCCCCCCCCCCCATCTGTGTGTGTCATTAAAGATGTTGTGTGTATGAAGTGTAATGGGCTTCAGCCACACCAACAGTCTGGCTGGCTAGACAGACTCTGTAGACGGGGTTAACACGGGGCCTCTCGTGTATCTGGGTCCCCTGAGGTTTCCAATGATGTAACATGAATCCTGATGAATAAACAGTGATAACGCCCTAAAGCTGTGGTGACAAAGGGGTTGAGAAGATAAGAATCACTTCAGATTAGCTCAACATTCATTTACACTCTGACAAGTTCTTTCTTTGTGGCTTATTCTTAAAAAAGTACATCAAATGCTAACACAAAAAACACACTGTTGTGAAACAAACCCCTCATTTTTTTTGGAGTAATCTTCTGTCATACAACGGTAAACATGTTTGCTAAATCTGAAAAATTGATAAGTCTATTATCCGGTTTGGAGCACAACAGGACTACGATCCCAGAATTCTCTGGAACAGAAGGCCCAGAGCCCTGAACCTGGAGGGGGGGATAAGTCTGCACAAAGAAACCGCTGACAGACCACCACTCCCTCAGGGCCTGGACAGTCAACAGCACAACAAATGCAGCACATCAGCAGCCATTCTGATGCAAATATCTTGTTAGTATATGTGTGAGTGTTTATGAGACACTGAAAGAGAAAAATAAATAGCGCAGCAAATTCACAATACAGTGATGATGTGGAAGGAGCAATACGAATTGGGCCAAACTCCCACCATAGATTTTCTTTGTCTGAAGCTGTTACATTTGCCAAATATAATTTACAGCTTGAATATGGAACAATACACTAGAACAAGAGTTATGAGCACGGATTAGGGCATTAAAACAGGCTGTTTGTTTGTTTGCAATCACGATTCACATAAAAACTTGACAGAAAGTGGGCTCGTTAGAAAAACAAATTGAAATTTAACTTATCCTTGCCCTCACTCCTTTTGAACGTTTTACCAAATTAAAAATAGCAGCAGATAAAACCACTAATGCACACTAACATTGGTGAAAGTTCACTGGCCAGAGTGACACAAAAGGCAACACTGATCTTGCAGAAATCAAGCATGTTTGACACAGATGGTAGCGTGCAGCAGTCGCTCCAGAATATAGTGGACGACCTCACATTAATGTGCCAACGAGCTCCTGCCAAATGTATGTTCTGACACTTCCTTTCTCAAACCTGTGAATGGGTGTTCACTTAAGCAGAGGCCATCTGTCTCCCCTTGAGATTATGGCCAGACCTTGAAAACTGTCATTTAGTGGTCTGGAAGAAAAAAGCAACCCAAGGTGAGGAAATAATGGGACTCTGACACTATAGTGTCTGCAGCAAAGCCTGTGTCAATGTCTGTGTGCATGCATGCGTGTGCGTGCATTGTCTTGTGCTCATGCTTTTGAGAAACAAGTGTCCTCCAAAAGACATGAAGAGGTCACATATATATACAGTATATATATGTATGGATTTGTACATGTGTGCATTAACACGTGTTGCTTACACACCGCCCTGCCTCTATACTAAGCAAGTGTGTATTGATTGAAATTAAGGTCACTTCCACAATGGTCTAGCACCTCATTATTTCACTATCAAACATTTGAGAGGGGAATGAGTCAGGGGAGGTCAGCAGTGAAGTATCCAGATGTTCAGCGGCTTTAAGCCTACATGTTAACCCAGGTGACTTATTGCCGAACCTGTTTAAGAACAGAGAGAGCGAGTGACGGGGAGAGATGAGAGATGATGATGACAGGAGGCACAAAAATGAGGGAGATGAATGAATAGAAATGTAAGGGAAGGGCAGGGGAGGAGAGGAGAGGGAGGTGAAAATGAAGTGAAGGTGAAGGGCAGAATTTTAGACGCCGATCAGACACAATATTAAAACCACTGACAGGTGAAGTGAATAACATTGATCATCCTGTGACAATGCAATGTTCTGCTGGGAAAGCTAGGTGCTGGCATTCACTCTGACACGTACCACCGCTGCAGACCAAACCGTCACCCCGAGCACCAATGTGCCCCACCACACTACAAAAAACATTCATGAATGGCTCAAGTAACATCACAAACAGCTCAAGGTGCCGATTTGGTCTCAAAAGTCCCAAGATTTCAATTTGATCGATCATACGTGGAATGTGCCTCAAGAGGTCTGATTCATGGGAAGCCCCTCCTCACAACCCACAGGACCCAAACCGCCGCCAACGCCTTGATGCCAGACACCACAGGACACCCCTACAGTCCTTGTGTCCATGTCTCAAAGGGTCAGAGCTGCCTTGGCAGCCCTCAGAGCATTAGGCAGGTAATGTTGAGGCTGATCGGTGTAAGTTTTACATCTTGTGAGACTTCATCAAGGCAGTTATGAAGTAACATAAGAGCAAAATCTTGTATATTTTCATTGATTAAGAAATGAAAACAAGGCTCACTGTAAGGCTGTTCATTTGCACCAACAGCTAGTTAATTTGGTACACATGCATGTTGAATTTTAGATTATCACAGGGCAGTTTAATATATCAAACACGTTACTTAATAATTCTTTGCCCTTTAATATATAATTGGATTTTAATTTTGGCTTTCATCTTCTATGTTCATGCTGTGCTGCTTTGCCTTCAATCCAGTTCTAGTTGGCAATATAAATATTGTAAACGGGCTTAAATCTGGGCCTCTGAAACCTGCATCCATCAAAATAGACAACAAGGCAAGGGAGGGACAGCACGTCATTGACAAGAAGCAATGTACAAAAGCAGTAATGATGAGGGGGAAAGCAGGCGTCAGGGAGACAGGAGACATAGTGACCAGAGACAGGTGAGGGACAGTAAAGGAGACCACAGGGACGAAAGTAATACGATCCGTTCTACATAAGCAATTTCATCCCACTCCACTTTCTGCGGCTGTCTAGTAATGTTTTTCACTTATGCGACTGTGTCTTTTTGCGCATTTCTGTGTGAGTAAGTGGGTTTCCACGTGCACACACACATGCTCATTAACACTGCATGTGTGTCATGCTTAAAGCAGCAGACGAGCCACGGACCCACCATTAACACATCATTCCTGGCATCGTGTGACAATCTACAGTGGCGAGCGCGGATCAGAGCGTATGGTGTTGTGTGTTAATGGAGTTTTGGATGGATGGATTCATATAGGAGAGATTTATAATCTATGGCCGAGGGCTCAGAGACCTAAAACCACTGGATGTTTAATCCTAATCCATAGCTAAGACCTTTGCTGTGTTGAAACATTGAGTGCTTGGCTACCACATCCATACTTCTACACCATTTTGAACACCATCTACCATGCCTTGCAAATCAAAGCAGATATTATTACAGCATCTGTGCCCAGAAACTTCACTTTTACCAGTCCTTGACCATCTGAGTCAGAGACAGGAAAATAAATTCATTGGAGGGGACATGTATTTCTGGTGCACCTGAAAATGGGGATGAGGATTTACTTACAAGCAAAACTAAAATGTCTATTTCCTGGGGAGCAAATTTGCTCAGTCACAATTAATCTGCAGTTACACATTTGAATCTACTTCTGCAACACTGAGTATGTAAGTCTGATTCACTCCATTATCTCTCTACACAGCTGTGTGGAGCCCAAGTTGACACAAAATTATGTTTCTGTTTCAAGGAAACTAAATTGTCCTTTATCACCTCTTTTGCCTATTGTCTTGTGTTTGCTTTGACAGACTAAAGCAAGCCGTTGGTAACCGTTTGAATGGACTGGATCTATCAAGCACCACTGTTTTCATTCCCTTAGACCCTCTTTACATCTTGAATTAATATGCATTTCCAACTGTGTTTCATGCCCACATGAAAGCACAGGTGTAAATCCACCAGAGATGCATTGAGGATAGATTGTGATCCAATCAGCCAAACCACTTCCGGAGGTGGTCATGGACACATTGGGACCACATGCAGTTGCATTTTCAATCCAGATACAACAGCCTAGTGGGTGGAAATAAAACCTGCTGCTAGATACCACACTGTCACCACGACCCTCCTCTCCAATTGTATGGATGGACAAGTGCGTGTCTCTTCCATATTAAGGTCCCCATCATCTCCCACCAGTCTTGACTGTGTTCCCTAATCCAGATGGTCTTCTGGACAGTGAATTCAGTGAACGCAGCTGAAATAAAAGCAGCTGCATAAAACAGTCTTCTCCTCTGTGTTCATCTTCGGCCTTCCAGCTGTGAACGAAGGCTTCTTCTCTCGCTTCAAATAGTGATCAAAAGTCCATACAATTGCACAGACTCACGGATGGCCACCATCTTTTTTGTTTTGTTTCTGTAAATCATATCTATATACAATCTGGATACCAGATGTATTTTAATGCAAGGTGTGAAGTAGTGCAGATAATTCTTTAAAAGGAAGCTAATCTAAAAAGAAACTTTCTCACCTTATTGAACCATCACAGAGAAAAAAAGAAGAAACCCACAATTTTAAGACTCACTGCTAAATGACATGACTTTAGCATTATAGGCGTCTTACAGTCCCTTCAGAACATTGACAGAAACACATACTGAGCACCAACAGTGTCCCTCCATGAGACAGCAACACTGTGCATGAAGGACAGTGGAGGACCCTGTCATGGGTTGGCATGTAATCTTTCCTCTTTATCCCTCCCTTCAGTCTTTGTTTCAGTCATTAAAATAATTCCTCCCCCTCCTACTTCCCAACAAGATGACCACTGACTGCATATGAGAGGTGAGGACAGCAGGAGGTGGCAGGTTTACTGTATGCACACACACACATGCTCACACACACACCCATATACGTAAAGGGTTTGAAAGCATATCTTCAGCAAAGCCGCTGTGTCACAAACTGGTAAGTAAACACCCCAGATGTTACAGATGATGATGCTGATGGTGATGGTGATGGGACAGGGCTTAGGAGAGAATTAGAGTCATGCATGCACATGTCATTGCACACGAACATTAGAGCACACACTTCTCATACACACACAAATTCATGCAGAGGTGCACACACTGTTTAATAATAACTCTAAGTGTGATAAATCGGCCTTTTGCAAAGGTACATAAGTGTGATCAGACTGCAGAGATGTACATTCAGGGTGCAGAGAGAGGTGTTTTCTCTCAAATATACATTCTCACACATTCACACAGATTCAGAAGCCAGCATTATTCAACAATTAGTCAACAATACAGTGATTCACTCCAGTGAGCAAAATAGAGCAGCATAGATTGTGTCCACTTAAATTCAGGTTCAGTTCTTGCCTTTAAATTTAACAGTTTCTAATGCAAAAGCACGAGTTAGCAAATTGTAGAAAAATGCTTCCCACACAGACAAAAGCTCATTAGTCCCTTTAGGAATAACACATTAAAGACCATTAAAAGTCATGTCTAGATTACCCAACACACATGCTAAACCCCAGCATGAATATAAAGACTTTTTCAGTCAAAATCTAATTTGGACTAATTTATCTAAACACACTCATACACTCACTGAAGGAAGTACCAAAAACTTCATCCAGCGCGGACATCAAGAGCGACTTATACCCGAACCCACCTTTGAAAAGCATGGCCGCACAAAGATAAAATCCAACCGAACATGGTCCCCAAAACTTGTGGCACCGCATCTTGGCACCGCTCACTGGACTCCGCCGACCCCCGGCAGCGGGCTCTCTGTGTCGGCTAGACGGGGAATCTGCTCCGGCGTGACGGTGGTGTGAACATGAGGCTGGAGAGAGACGAAGAGGAGGGAGACCCGAGTGCGTGAAATAAAACAGACTGACAGACTAGAATGAGACTGGAGTTCAGACTGGCGCGCTCGCGCTGCTTCACAAACACGTTCCCTCACACCGAGCTGCACGGGGACGCGCGTGCGAGCTGGAGTTGGCCAGAAATATGGCGGCGTGTAACTTCACAGGTAACCCATGATGACTGTAACTATGGTAAAGTTTCTGTAGTGTCTGAGAGAAACGCCAGAGTGTTGCTTCCTTTAAATTTCCTCCTCACTGCATGAAGAGAAGCCTAATTTTGCTATTTAAATCTAGATGTATTTTTTATTCAAATCGCTTTAGTTAGATATTTACATCAAGAAGTGACGTCAGTGTCAAAGTAAGCGCTACTAACCTTAAAAGCCAGTTGTTCTGTGTCTCGTGCACTCACCTGTCTCTAGGCTGTGCTCACCTATATTTAACATAGGAGCATGCAGCAGGTGGGCCGTGTGACGTAGACAGCGTGTGTTTGTGTGTGTGTGTATGTGAGAGAGAGAGAGAGTTTGTGACTTTGCTGAGATGTTTACAGACTGTAGTATTTTTTATTGCTATTCCATTTATCATTTCAAATACAGATTTAGTATTAGCATTATTTGTTTCATTTTGTTTGTGTATTTAGTTCAGCATGTAGCACTTGTGCTCCCAGTCAGTGATGTCAAACCAGCTACTGTGACATCACAGATGAGTAGTAGTAGAAGCAGGAGGAAGTATTTTAAATCACTGTGAAGTTTTTTCTGCTCGTATCAGTTTTTTTTTTTTTTTTATAATATCAATGGCTCCAATGACTGTATCATGTGAAAGGGACTGCTTGTGATGAGCTCACAGGGAGCGTTTTATTGTCTTTCAGCTTATTGTTTTGCACAGCTGTTTTCAGCTCAAAACCTACAGTACACAACCTGCCCAGCATCAAACAACAGACCAAAAGGAGAGTATATATGGGGCTCACATTCATCATGTGGACAGAAACATAACTCTAAATGAATGCTGATGTCACTCTGTGTCTGCTCGATGTGTAAATAAGCAGTGTTTTGCTTCTCCATGTGAGCTTTAGAAATTGATAGTATGTCAGCGTTATGTGTTCAGCTTGTTGAGCTGCCCCCGGGTGTGCAGAAATCTATGAATGCTGGTTTAAATCAAAGACAAGGCCGAGGAGTCAAATGTGGCTGGAAACAAGAAGGACACGACTCGTTTCTCAGTGCTGGACACAACCAGGCCTGAACCTCTGGCCCATAAAGGAGGCGCAGATCTCAACCCTCCTTCTCTCACAGCTGTAGACTATCATTACTGAATGTGATGTGTGTCACACTGCAATTTCCCACTTTCATGTTACAAAGGGGTTCATCAACTGCATTCATGTCGTATTTGTCACCTTTTTGTGCAAAGCCTGGCTCATAATCAAATGACCTATTTATTCCAGTCCATAAATAATTCCAGTCGGAAATAGGATTCGACAGGCGATGAGGGGGAACACTGCACATTTCTGCGAATGTTCTGCCTCCCTTTTTCTCCCTCTCTCCCTCTCCATGGAACAGGGGCGTATCATCTAAGAGGCAGTCCTGTGCCGGTGGTATTAGACCAGTTCTTGCCATTTTTTATACCCCACATGTCTACGTCTCCTAAGTCTGGAGCTCCATCAGAGAAGATTTATGCTGTTAGATGTGATTTGGTACAGAATCCCATATCTGTCTTTGCTGTAGGTGGGCCGACAGCCACAGTGCGCTCAGTGAAACCTCTGATCACAACCTTCATCCTTGTAGTTGCTCTCACCGGGCAAACGTCTAGTCAGTGAGGAGGCGGTGACATTAAACTAATCCCCATTTTATCCAGGAAACCATATTGAGCCAACTGTGAACTAAAAGCTAAAAAAGTTTTGTTAAAACTACCAGTAACTTTATACTGAGGTGAGGAGCTGTCCGTAGTGCTGAAATCACCGCAGCAGTCTGATTTTGCAGCTCTTGGTTAGAAGTGTCAGATCTGTTTTGCCATGTATGATGAAACTAAAAATTAATAAATCACTAACAATTTCTTCAACATCTTCAGATGTTCTTTTGTCCAACCAACAGTCCCAAACCCAAAGACTCTACATGTACCATCATATATGACAAAGCAGCAAATCCTCACATTTAATCATGAATATAATTGTTAGTTGTAGCCTGAGAGTTTGCACAGTGAACCTGTTTCACCATAGACACATGCCTCCTCCTCCTCCTCCTCCTCCTCCTGTACTCTCAATACCGTTATGACACATGCTGTCACACACAAGAGAAAATAATACACAAACACAATCAAACCCTAACAAAAAAGTGCAGAATATTGAGATTGACTGAAATCAGAGCCTTCAATTCTTTTCACCACATATTTGAGAATTTCTGGTGAAACAATAAAGAAACAGCATTTCTCAGAAGCACCACAGATGTTTGACGCTTGGATGGCAGCCAAATTATATTTCTTTAAACAAAGATCAGAGAGAAAGTACAACACTTGTAGATTTAGTCAGTGTTCTGAAGTCCTGAGAGGTTGAGCTTTGCAGATCTCAAACCTCTCAGTACTGAGCTGAAGCCTCCAAACTGCCATCCCTTCTCCTAATGAGGACAGAGAGGGAGTCTGCTTCATATTTTGGCATTTTGAAATGCGCTGATAGGAGGTGAGCAGGAGCAGAGGGGAGATACTGAGCGCAGAAAAGGGTGTGAAGACCAGACAGAGCTGTTAATTCTCTATCTTTTATAAATGAGAAGTGTCCTGCTAATGGACTCAGTGGTGTGGAGCTGCTTCCTTCCTTCTTCTCTCTGTCCCTTTTCTTCTCCACAACCCTTTTGTCTCCTTCTTCTGCTTAAGACAAACCCAGCAAACACACTAATTACTGATAACACAGACAGTGCTACATGTGGATGTATGTGAACACCACCGCTTGAGGAAAAGCTAAAACAGATAAACTCAGCGATGACAATGGCAAACATGTTTTCACGTCAATCAACACTTGAATTGAACAAAATTCTGTATGAATTTTTCAATCTTGTATTTTGTTCAACACCCTCCTCGCCCCCTTTCCCTGTTTCTAAATTAAAAAAATATTTGAAATATGCGCCTGTCCCAGCAGGGTGCATGTGTGTGTGTGTGTGTGTGTGTGTGTGTGTGTGTGATAGAATGGGGTCAGATGAGTTTTAGTTTTGTCTGAGTCGCTACCTTTGATGTGTGGAAGATGCAAAGCTTTTGCTGTGACAGAGAGCACAAGGGTCCCGGAGCTACAAAAGGTGTGTGTGTGTGTGTGTGTGTGTGTGAGTGTGTGCAAGCATTTGTAAATCTGCATTTCTATGGATATGTGTGAGTGTGCATGTTATGTGTCTGCAAATGTACATTCATGCTTGTCATCTGGGCTTCTTCTGCCCTCTATTACATGTTGTTTTTCAGGTATGTGTGAATATTCGTCTGCATGATGGACAGTGCTGCAGCGGTTAGCACTGTTGCCACACTGCAAGAATGAACCCACCGGCCAGCTGGAGCCTCTCTGAGTGGGTTTCCTCCAGGTGCTCTGGCTCCCTTCCACAGTCCAAAGACGTGCAGGTTAAGTTAACTGGTGACTTTTAAAGTGCCTGTAGGTGTGAGTGTCTGTATTTGTCAGGCCTATGATGAAGGGACAGCTTGTCCAGGGTGTACCCCGCCTCTCGCCTAATGTCAGCTGGAGTCAGCCCCTCTGCAACCGTGCAAAGGATAAGCGGTTATAGATAATGGATGATAAAGTGCGTCTTGATGCCCCTGAAACAGCTCTGCCATTCGTCTCTGTTACACTGTACAGGTGGTGACTCAGTTTATTATGGGATGTCAAAGAAAGGTCAGGCATCTCAAACACACTTAGGAGTTTATTGTGGAAAAGGTCAGCAGTCCACAGAAGGTTGAAGGAGAGACACAGAGAGTCAGCGGGTCTGGAAAACACGAGCGGAACACAAAGCAGAGCTGTGCGTTGTGTGGGTGGACCACAACAATGTGTGATCAAAGAAAGGTTCACGTTTTAAAGAGGAGTTCATGCAATTCCATGCAGAGGGATACCGTCACACACTTCTATACGCATACTTACAGATGCTTAGGTTCATAAATAGAAGAAGTTTACATTATTGATGAGTTTTGTTCCATTTGACTTTTAGTTACTGTCTCTGAGCATCAACCCCCATCCTCACTTTGGCTTTTAGGTGGTCATTTACGTGTGGCTGCATCAGTGTTTGAGTGTAAATATTACATCCCACAAAGAAATTCACAGGAAGCTTGCTGCTAATGCTTTAAAGGATGTGAGTGGTAATGCAGCACCTTGAGAAGCGGAAACCCAAATTAATGCTCCTGGGACATGATTTGATGTTTTTGAAGTCTTACCAAGCCTTTCTTGACTCAAACACCAGGATTTAAATTCCCTTCCCTTAAGTAACATGTTCTGCTCCAGTTACATGCATCAATTGCAGGAACACAGGTGAAATTTAGGTTTAGTCACTTTTATTGCAGGATTTATGTCCAAAATGACACAATGAATGTCTGTTTTTGACCAAGTCTGCTTCCATCTACAGTGCAGTCTTAACAACAAAAACATTTATCCCCGTTTACGTCATACGATGCTGAAATGCTGAAGCGAAGCGTCTACCAGCTAAAGCTGTGGTTAGGGCGCCACCTAGTGGAAGAAATGTACACACACACAATGATTGCATATTAATAACCATAAAAACATTTCATACAATCAAAAATTACATTTATTTCAAGGTTTCTGTGTCTGATGAATAACATGATTAGCATTTATGGTTCCAGTGGTCATGTGAGAAGATATATATATTTATATTGGGAATGCTGGTATCATTTTTATTTTAAAAAAATAATGTTTTAAACATGCATGTGTGCATGTCATTAAAAACTGAATGAAGGTTTTAATAACGCACAATATTTCTGTCATGACTTAAAAACATTGGAAAAAAAGTGAGAATTGCATCAATCAAGAGTTGTGCAATGTGTTTGTTTACCGACAGACCATTAGTCCAGACAGGATCGTCTTTATGTCACTCTGAGAGCTTGCCTGTGTGTGTGTGTGTGTGTGTGTGTGTGTGTGTGTGTGTGTGTGTGTGTGGAGCCTTGAGTGGCCGACCTGATGCTTGACTCCATTCATTCCTGTCCTGGTAGAAAATCTATGAAAGAAGCTCTTGTTCACGTTCACGTTGAGACGAGAGATTCTGAGCTGTGAAGACACTCAGACATTCAGCCGAGCAGCAGTTCACTGCTCACACTGCAGGTAAATCTCACATTTCTGATACTCTTTATGTATATCACAAAGTTTGTGTGTATTTCTGTGAGTTTTGTGTTTGTTATTCATTTTCTTATTCGGACTTAAAACTTACATTTGTTTGCATTTTTATAGACATGAGGTTTGTGATCCTGTTTGCTCTTTTGAGTGGTGAGTCAGAAAATTAATGAATGACTGCATGTTGTTGAATCTTGGTTTGATTAATGTGCATTGATGTTTTAGACTTAGATCTTAGGACTGAGCAATGTAATCTGATTATTTTAGCTAAATTCGGATTTAGCCTGCATTACCAACCATTCCAGGTGTGCAAAACTTTTGCTAAAAAACACCTTCTACAAAAATGTGCATGACTTGGTTATTTGAAATTTAAACTGTGTTATCTGCAATTCATTATTCTTGCTCATCACCTTTGTAAAATCCAGTTATCTCTTTTTATTGTGTCCAGGGGTTTTTGCCGCCCCGTTCGTGAAGGAAGAGGATGCAAAGAGATTCATCAGGCTGAAAAGACAATCAGGATACTGGGATCCACACCACTCTCAGAACCAGTGGGGTTACACCATTCAGGAGCAGGTAACACTGTGAGCTGTGAATACATAGAATAAGTCTGTTTCAGCATGATTTATAGCCAGATAGCAAGACTTTCTCAGCCATTAAAGAGGCATTTCTATGCCATTTTTTCCCTCTTCAGGCAAACGAGTACTGGACGGCTCTACGAACAGATGCTCAGTACTACATGGACATGAGTAACCTGATGTTTGACCGCTCTGTGGCTACGTGAGTGAGATAATCAGCAGCAAAGCATGGGCCAGTTGTCCGTCAGTTTTATCCAGTGTGTCTTCCTGTACCATGACTGACATAATGCAAGTGAAGGCGCCTTTACTGCCATAATGTTCCCCCTTAGAAGAGCGTCTGTAACATTCATGCCTTAAGAGCTCTGAATTGTTTCAACAGATTTTTTCAGTCCGTTTATTTATTTTTTCTTCAAACACTAATGAATATCAAAATGAGCAGTGCTATTTTGTTATTCCAAAGCTGTAGATGATCGCATTTCTTTAAAATTGTAACAATTTTCCATATTTTTCTTCTATCTGGTTACCTTGCAGGGAAAACAACAGGCTGTATATGGAGATGCTACGCAATGCACGAGCTCACCTGGACAGCCAGACAGGTGGACGCAGAAAATAAACAAATAATACAGTGCAGAGTGTAATACTGTACTGTATTAAGTGGATGTGGAGTTTAAAAACAGTTAAAAGGGAGCATATAAAAAATATGCTTGTCAGGATTTCTGGAAACAAACAGTCCACACACTGAGGCGATGCTTCCGTTGTCCAGTTTAATAGATACAGTAAACAGAAAATGAATATCCCATCATGAGTTGAACCGAATAACCTTAATATCAGACATGTGTCAACACAAGTGAATACAACAGATTCAGAGATTCAACAATTCATTAATAATGTGCTCATTTTTTACATCAGGAGAAGAATTGATTTAACAAACTTCTTTTGAGAAAGAAAGTTTTTTTATTCTGTATTGCTGTTTTCTGCATCTCTTTAGTTTACCACTAGGTGGTGGTGTCATGTCATCAGTTACATATATATATTTTAGCACATCCCTTGTTTGTTTGAATGGGCTGTTCAAATGTTTCAGTTGAACATTGTGTATGATATCATGAACAGCCTTCATTTTCACTGAATGGTGCAAAATGAAATGTAGCATTAATGGTGTCAAATAAAGGATCAAGTGAAGTATTTTAAAACACCTTTATTAGCACAATAAAGTATATCTGAACCAATACAAATACCGTACTTTTTAGGACTGTGCAGTTTAAAGAAGAAATGTCCAAATCTCTTCATTTATTCATATACTTAATATTAACTGCAGTGACTGAAATATTGTAAATTGTAAGTATTCAACAGGAAAACAGTACAAGCTGTTCATATGTCACAAATAAGAGCTCTGATCAGTCATTTAATGTTTTTTTCTCTTAAACGTATGCTAACATCTGCTAAGATTGTGCAAACATATAAAAGGTTGCTGCATCTCTAATAAATGTGTAAGTTTGTTCAAATGTTGTTGTGCTAAATTTTCTTACCATACACTACTAAAAGGTAGTCACAGTAAAAGATATTTTGAGCTTCATTCATCCTTTGTCATTCTTATTGGGACAGAAAATGTTTGCATAAAATCAACAAAATGTTGAAGTAATCATTGGACACTGGGAACTTTAGACGGGTGTTTTAATTAATTTTTCAAACTATACCAGAGAGGAAATTTGTTGCAGCCAAATGAAAAATGGCAGACTGAAAACAAACTCATTACATACATGACATGAAAGGCAATGACAATTAGAAACATAACACAGTAATGAGAAAGTGAGCCAAGTACATAAAGTGAGCTTATTGCTTTATAGTTTCATTTCAGGCAGAGTAAAGTTGGTTGATGTTTCATATAATTTTAGCTTAAACCAGGATGTGTAATCTGGTGTACTGACAGCTGCATGCTACTTAAAGCCACTGTGCATAGAATCTGAAATTGTATGAATTTGGCAACTAACAGGCTGAAAAGCAACATAAGTTGCACCATTTTTCACCAAGATAATTTTATTTATAGAGAAACAAAACCTTATGCCATCTTCAGAATTTGAAATATGCTATAATGTGCATAAAAATGATACATATATGACCTGATGGTGTACCAAACATTTAACACAGTGAATGCAAAGAAGAAACCAAACCAACAAAAAGTCAAAGAGTCAAAGTTCTCCTTTAAACATCACCTGCAGCGCCTTCCTCTTACTCAGTGGTTTGTAGACTCTTGAAGGTGGATCATCGGTTGCCGGTGAAAGGGATGAGTTACTGCTACTAGTTTGAAGGTGGATCCTCACTTGGAGTTGAAGGAGGGATTGTCATAAACTTCTGCAGAGCTGGAGTGAAGATGAGGATAGTGCCCAGTATTGAGACAGTGAGGAAAGCCCACAGGAAGATCCTGTCTAACACCTGGGCCACAAACTTCCAGTCTTGTACCACCTGGGAAATAGAAGAAATGGGAGATGGTATGACGGCAACATATGCAGTATAAACATTCAGCCCTCAGAGCTCCTCTAATGATTACTTCAGAGCAATATGATCCAGCTAAACCCACCTCGCGGATGAAGTGTTCCTTGCGGATATGTCTGCTGATGTAGCGCACTGAGTAAATAGCCTTGTCCAGCATTGTTGCCCAGGCCTCGTCTTCCTTTCCCTCAGAAGTGGTCTGCCCGTGGGCCCCACTGTTCGCCCTCTGGCCTCCTTTCCGACCTCCGGAGCGAGGCTTCAGGTCAGGGCTCTCAGGGGCCAGCTCTGGGTAGTGGTAGCGGTCGGTGTGTCCACGCATGCAGAGCAACCTCGGCAGCTTCTGAAGGAAGAGATTACGAACCCACGGCGACATGGGGTGGTAGGTGGCTGAGGAGCGGTGGTGCACGTTGATGACAAAGACGGTGACGATGATTGAGAGCGTGACAAAGATCATGATGAACAGCAGGTACTCTCCAATGAGCGGGATCACCTTGGAGGAGGAGGGGATGATTTCTTCTATGACCAGGAGGAACACAGTGAGCGACACTAGGACGGAGGTTGAGAGTGAAAGCTTCTCTCCTTCATCTGAGGGAAGGTAAAACACCAGGACCGTCAGGAAGGACAACCCCAAACAAGGGATGATGAGGAAGAGGGTGTAGAACAACGGCAACCTCTTCAGAATGAAGGAATACGTGAGGAAGGGGTATGAATACAAGCCGTCCTTCCTGTTCCCTTTGGAACCAGTGGCATTGAGGATCTCCCACTCCCCATTATCAAAGAAATCCTTCCGATCCACCTGGTTGTCTATCAGAATGAGGTCCACCATGTTGCCATCGTATGTCCAGGAGCCAAACTTCATGGTGCAGTTCTGGCGGTCGAAGGGGAAGAACGTGACATCCATAGTGCAGGCGGATTTGTAACTAGCAGGTGGCGTCCAGGTGATGGCACCATTGTACCTGACAATGGCTTTAGTCATCAGGGAGCCCTCGAAGCGCCCATCAGCACTGAGGAAACATGGAGAAGAAGCAGAAATAAAAACAACATTCACTCTTTATTGCTGCACTTTACATACTGACAGAGTGTCTTAGTAGTTATCTAAGTTTCACATGAAGGTCCACAGATTGGTTCCTGGCACATCAGAGCAGCCTTACTTCTCGTAGAGGACAATGTCTGGGAGCCAGATGTTTTCAGAGGGAACTCTGATCGAAGTGATTCCCCCGTATTTCTCTGGATTCCATCGCAGCTTGTAATCAATCCACTCCTAGATAACATAAACACAGGACACAGGGTGCAGTATCATTAGACCAATATACAGTACATTACTTAACATTACTGGATTTTGTTTCCTGAAAGTGGATCACAGAGTCTCTTTGTCTGATTTAACCTGAGATACAAAAAAAATGCATGTTAAGTTAATGGTATTTGAAAATGCTTTACAAAAATCATTTACTGTATTAACCAAGCAGAAGTATTCACATTTTTCAGACAGACAGAAAAGAAACAGGTGCTGAATTTAATTCATGGAATTTAGATTGCTATCTGTGTTTCTGTAACAGACACTTGCTAATCCATATCACCATGCTCCTTCTCCAAAGACTATTACAGTCTGTGTAACTCTAAGCTTGTGTCTTCTTCTTGACCTCTGGATACAGACGGTAAGATTGATTGTAATCATTCAACCTCAGTTCATTTTTGTGTCTTGCTCACCTGACACAGCCAGACGTTAGTTGTCATTAGCTGGTTCTTCTCATCCTAAAACAGACAAAGACAACAGACAAAAGAGTATAATTAAAAGACAAGTTAAATAACCCAGGAGCAAGATAACAGTGTGTAGGTTGTAGGATGTTTCATTATTAAAACCTAGTACTCCCAATGTTAATCTCAAGTCTTTAACACATGGGCAAAGATAAAGAAAAGTTTCATCTTTAAGTCATTTGTAAATGCTGCAGTACAAGTGTTTTTGTAGCCTCTGTATACATCAACATACGTAGATATTGGTAGTTTGAGATTATCTAAGTCCACAACATGTTATCTTCACATGAATTTATTTATCTCTACAAACAAGAAAATCTATTGTGTATTTTATGTGAAGTAACTTGTTTAAAGCTCAAACTATTTGTCATCTGGATGCTTCCATCACAATGTCACATATGATAAGTGGGCAAGACGAGACGCCTGGTTAAAAAAATAAACTAAATCATCTTTTTCCTTTTCCATGAAATCGGACAGAATTTCATTTACCTCAGCAAACAAGGCAACAAAATGTGAAACCAGACGTGGATTCAGTGAACCAAGATGAAGCAATGTAAATGCAGCAAGAGGTACATAGAGGGAGATGGGAATAAAGAGATGGAGAGTGGTTGACACAGGTTTATTTCCACATCACTGGAGGAAAGTTTGAAAAGACTGACAGCAAAAGACTTGAGAGAAATAAACCTGGGTGAGAGATAAACAAAGACGTAGCAGTTGAGTGTATCCAGACCAGGCCTCAGCTGTCAAACTGAGTTGGATGTTTTGGTGATCACAAAGAGCAGAGGTGAACCATAATCTAATACAAAGCCATGCAGCAGCACAGAGAGACCCAGGGGACACCCACAGTGTAGCCCAGCTGCTGTGTCTTTGCTTAGCTCTCTTTTCCAAAAATCCAACAGATCACCATCCTAAATCTTGCCTCTCTGCAGAACCCGGAGAGGGTCTTTGTTATGACTGTCTTTGCCCAGCACAATGAAGGATGAAGAGTTAAACTGGTTGAGATTAATATTTCAAGCCCAGAAGAGTGGCTCCTCCATTAGCATCCTCCGTTTTCTCCTCTTGAACACCTAAATCATCTCAACCTATCACAGCCAGCCTCTGAAATATTAAAGGAACACTCCAGAGAGAGACTGTGTGTTTGTAGATATGTGAAGTGCTCCAGATCTATTTCAGGACCACGGAAAGCTCCACACTGTGACGCTGCCACTGGCCTGTTTGGTTTCAGCACCACGGACAGCGACACAGCTCTGCTGAGACAGATGAATAACGCAAAACCCAACTGTAGTTCTTAGCTGTTGTATTTCTGTCTGTTGACTCATTCTCTTTGTTTTGAGTAAGATTGTTTTCTTTTTTTTTTACTGGGCTAGTTCAATCTTATAAGTTGCTTTCACAGTTAAAGGATAAAGCCGGTGATGTTCTATATTTTTGCTGCTGTCAACAAATGTCTTCAAAAGACCAAAACCAACAACAACTCATAGACAGTTTCTGACTTCACCACTGTGTCCATGGCTCTCAGTACCAAGCCCACTGATTTCTAATGAATCTTCAAAAATGGGTCATAAATATATACTTATTAGGGGTGGTAAATCATGATATGGTCCCATCATGATGCATTACCCACAGTAATGATGGTATCGCAATACAGTGATTCTGCAATAGTCGATACATTGTTATCTGTGTAACTAAAGAAAAAAGACATGAATTATCTACTAATTCAATGAACTGTGGTGTTACTTTCACAGAATTTAACACGTGAAATGAATCTACCAAAAAGTGCATCAAGTCTTAGCTTAGTGCCTCACACACACTAACACACAGACACCAACTGCAACCTGTCCATGTCAGGAAAACTGGCAGGGGAATCCATTTAGAGCGCCTGCATGTTTTACTAAAAATATCTATATGTGGCGCCAGTATATTGGCAACGTATCACAAGAGGAAGTATTACGATATATTACCAAATCGATAGTTTGTCCTACCCCGACATGCCTTTTTTAAACGTTTATATAGACATATACAAATTTTTTAAAAATGAAAGTACTTTAAATCAGAAAACAAAAATCAAACAATTTCCCATAACAGCCAGGCCTGGTAGTTTTCAGAAAACAATACAAAAAAAGAGTAATATTTTGTTTTGTTGGGGATTCTTTACAGATTTATTGTTTCTAACAGCAGAACAGTGTGTGTGGGGTTGATCTTAATCTTCAGTGCCCATGATCACAGTAATAAAGTAAACTGTCACCTGGTAAAACCGTGTTGCTCATTGATTTTAACAGTCTTTGGATGAGAATGGAGGTCTATAGCACAGAGGAATACGCTGTATCAGGCTTTGACTACAGAAACAATATTGGCAAGTAAGATCAATTCATTGTTGCTTTTCATGTGAATTACCCCCAGACGTGTCCTTTAAGACACGGGTCATGATGAGGTTAAATACAGAATGAAAGGCTTAACAGCTTAATGTCTCTCTACATTTCTCCTTAACTAGTTTCAAAATGAGAAAAATTAGATGGCAGACTAATTGATTCATCTCAGATGAAGACAAGAGTGCATGATTATGTCTTTGTGATTTCAGGTGCGTTCTCACCACATCAACCAGCTGCGAGATCTTGAGTCCGAAGCGGACTTTGATAGTGTCGTTGGCGTGCTGGATGGGCCTGACCCAGCGCTGGTAGCCCTGGAAAAGGTTCCTCAGCAGGGCGTCCTCCATCTCCGCCAAGGACACAAACTCACTTTGAGCTGGAACAAAGAGAAGGAATGTGGATCAACAGCTTATTCATGTATTTTATCTTAAATGTTGTAAAAGCATAAGAATGATGCTACTCTCATTTAAAAAGGTCTTGAGAGAAGTTTTCAGCTACTTCTGGAAAGGGAAAGTCTGAGAGCTAACTACAGATTGGTTGGTGTCATCACCTGAACACTGAGATTAAATTTGCTCTGAATAGCTTTGCTCTCATAAGGTGACCTTTGAGAGAGCTTTCGTGCAAAGGAAAGATGGTTAGCACCTTGAAAATAGGTTTCAGCACAGTGAAATGGTTCCACTCAGGGTGCCAGATTTCCATAAATGTAAAAAATACATTGTTTAGAGGCAGGTATTATAGATACATCAGACGAGAGGATGATGAGTGAATGATGCAGGCTGCACTGACGAACAAATGGAGGGGGAGGGGACAGAGATAATATAACTGAAGCTGGGCAGCACATCAGTTCGCCTCAGGCAATATGATGTCTCTGGGGGGGGCAGAGACAGTACTATTGACAAGAGTAATGTCAGACACAGGGGACATCAAGTGCAAGAGTTAATGTGTGTGGTGAGGAAGAGTGTGGACCTTCAACCTGCCGCTGGTTTCTCCTTTGGCTCCTGTAATCATGGGTGAATCACAAGCAAACATAAAGCCGCCGACTGTAGTCAGTTACAAGGCATTTTAATGGCATTGGATTCCCTCTGTCTGTGCTTTCAAGGACTCTCAGTGGAGTCAGCTGGACACTGACACCCGATACCTGTTTGTGTTCCTGACCCATGGACTTCAGGACGAACAGCGGCGGGCCCTGACAGTTACTGTTGGTGCAGGAGTGCAGTGGTGTACGGTGGAATAACTCTTTTGTTTGTTCTAAATAGCATATTTCTGTTGCATTGTTGTCATTACAATTAGAAATCCAGAAAAAGTGTGCTCTTTTGATGGCACTGAGTCCAAATTTTGTCTAAAGTCCTCATCCTCAGACTAGTTCATATCATAGAAAAACAGACCTGAGAGGAGATATGGGAACACAAATTCTGTACCAAATTGCTGTGAGTGACAACAGTAAACTAGTTATTGATGAGCAGTGAATGAACAGATTGCTTTCTGGGAGAGGAGGTCATCAGGGGTTATGAAGAGCTGATTTCAGTCTTTATCAGACATGAATGTTGCACCACATCAAGCTCCTTTTCTCCAGACTGAAACGACACTTTCGTGGATACTGAAAATATTTAGGAAAAAAAAAAAATACACAAGAGTTTTCTTACCGGGGATGTCGGCGGGAGACACCGAGCAAGACACCGACAACAGTAGGAGGAGGACCGCCAACTTCATGGTGTGGTCCTAGTACGACTGAGCGCTCCTGCAGCCTCTTTCGTTACTGTCGGCCGTTCAGCTGCAGAGGAGTACAGCGCGCACACCGAGGCAAAGGCACCGAGGTTCCCATCAATACTAAGCGGAAAACAAGCCTTCTACTGCGGCTTCACGAAGAGCAGGGACCCGCTGTGAGGGCGCGTGTGACCGGTGTCCGTACACTGTGACTCCGGTCGAGGCGTCACTGGGAGCGCCTGTCAGCGGAGCGACTCTCCGGAGGAGGAGGGAGGAAGGAGGGGAGGGGGGAGGTATGAGGGATGACCGGGTGGGGCTGAGGCGTGGACCTTGAAACCCGCTACAGACCGGAAAGTTTGATGTTCATATGTATAATCCCGCTGGACTGCTCTGGAATTGATTTTATTGCTGACTGTCATGTGTATAAATACTGGAGTATGAAAGAAGAGTTTAAACATGTAAAAATCAACAGTATTTACACACTGGAACTGAATCACACAACAGCTTGGACATTTTTTACACATCTATATTGTTTCCCTTTCAGGAATATAGAATTTGGATGTGTTGTAATTAAAGTGGCCTGTGGAAAAGTTGGGTATTACGCAACATGTCGGCTACAGTACCTCATTCCCGTAGAGGGCTTTATACCCTCCAGTAATAGTGTCATTGACCACAGTGGCAGATGGCAGATGAAGTGAGATCAGTCGTATCTCAATCAAAGCGCTGGATGAGCATGTCAGTGTCGCTGCTCGTCCACTGGAGAGCGCTGATAGGAGGAGGACTGACCCAGGACCTCATTTTATTGGACATTACATGAAATGAAAGGCCTCTTCTGTTATTCAAAGATCCCCTCCAGATATGTTGCAAGGCGTGTAAAAATACTCTCCTTTTAATAATAATTCATGCCTGAGCCCTTGTCCCACATTAAATAATCCAGAATCTTTAAACATGCAAATATTCTTCGTTTCAAAAGTTTAACAGCAGGACACAAGATTCAATTCAATTCAGTTCAGTTCAAGTTTATTTACATAGCACCAAATCACAACAGAAGTTGTGTCAGGACACTTTCCACATAGAGCTGGTCCAGACCATACTCTTTATCTGCAGAGACTCAACAATCCCTTCAGCAAACGCTTTGCAACAGCGGCGAAGAAAAACAAGACTTCAGTGAAAGGTCTGTTCTTAGTGTACGTGGAGTGGAGTATTTTCAGACTCTGCACGTGCATCATTTTGCACAGTGAGGCTCAAACATGCAGGCAAAAGAAAGCCTAAGCAAAACATACTTTTGAGTGGAATGGGACTTTAAACAGGAAGGGGAACAGCAAACTGTGCTGAACCGCCTCTCTGGACTGCAGGTCAACTCAATGCTGCCACTATGTCTTAAGAACTCTCTGCAGCATAGAGCTCTCTCATCACCATCACTGATGAGAGGTCAGCATCTCTGCTGTGGGACGAGTCTAACATCTGGTGATTCTGTCCACCCACTGTTTGAAGCTCTTGAATTAAAGGGGCAGGTGGCAGGTGGGGCAGGTGGGGGCCTTCAGGTACCTGGGCACTCAAATAGAGAGAACATCGTTCTTTTCTGAGCACACTGTGTACAAGAAGGCCCAGCATATGTCTGCTGAGGAAACCCAAGAGCTTTAATGTAGGAAAGACATTTTAACACCTGCCTCCAGGTCAGTTATGAGTCAGCACTCACTTTCAAAATCACATCCTGGTACAGCTTTCGCTCTGTTAAACAACAACTCAAAAGCAGCTTGGTTCATCAGTCATGCAGGTAAAATAACAGGCGCCACCCAGCCCTCGCTATCAGATTTCTACACCCAGACAGTTTGACGTAAAACAACACTCCTCACACAGGACCATTCACACCCTCTCCATAACTCATTACACCTCCTGCTGTCAAGCTGTCTAAATAAAAACCCTCTGGCCAGGATAAATACATTAAAAAATCATTCATACCAACTCCATTAACATGATAAAGAAGGTGCACATGAAGCAGGGTTCAAACTTTTTCACATATTTAGACTTTAGAATCAAACTATTCATGTAAATACACTTATTCTTTTGACTCTATGTGTATATTTGTGCTACATGTATGTTTTTATTCTATGTGTATCAAATTTCCATTGCTTTGTGACTGACAATAAAGTGTTTTGTTCTCATTCTGATAGAAAAGTCAGAATATCCAATTAAATCAAGGTTCAGGAACTTCCTCATCCCTCCATCCCTCACCCATCATCCTCTTATCCCTTCATCCCTCACTATTCATCTCTTCATCATTAAATCCCTCAGTCCTCATTCCTTCACCCCACTTTTCTCCATCCGTATCCTTACACATATCCCTCCTTCACTATCTCAGCTCTCCTCCATCCATATTAAATCCTTCTAGATCTGAATCTCAGTGGTGAAACATAACTAACCCATTGCTTCAGTATAAAAACAGCAATGTCAGACTTGTCCTTGCAAATACTGTCAGGCATGTACAGGTCACCTTGTACATGCTCACACAGCCATGAAACACACATATATACGTGTGTAGGTGTTTCCATGTTGTGCGGCCTGTCGCGTCCTGTCACTGAATCTCCTGCCATGACTGATAGTTTCTGAAACTGAATAGACTCAAGGACACTTAAACAGCACACACTCTGACGTGTGTCACAGCTAGATGTTTCCAGACTGTCTATCCCAGAATGCATTTCTTTGTCTGTGTTCATGGATTGTGCCTATAGACGGAGCAAATGCGAGGAGTGACCAGCAGTTTGCGCAGACTCATGGGAACACCATCAAAGACCTCTATTTGTGAGGTGAGCGGCAGGTTTAGTGATCGAATGCTTCATCGCGTGTGCGAAAGGAGACGAACTGAAAAAAAATAGAAAATATCATAACTGTTACGTAACACTTCCATCAGTTTTTTTTAACTAACGCTATTGAGAATTTTATCTGAGCTCTCACAAGAAAGACAAAAATATGAAGAAAAGGGGAAAAGAGCGACCCTGCAGCTACCAATCCGGATAAAGGACAAGACAAAGAGAACAGAAGGTCTGATTCACACACAAAGAAAGAGAGACAGAAAAAAGAAAAGAAAAGAATAAGAGCGAGAAAGAGAGAGCTAAGAGCAACATGAACTCATTAACATCTCCCCACACAAGCACACACTGATGGCGATGGTAGAGGTGGTTTATACAATAAATCACAGCCGAGAACAACAACACTTTTGACGAAGAACTGTGTGCTGAGAAATCTGTACTGTGCCACCAGCTGACTTCTAAGAGAGTGTGGAAAATGTTTAGCTGAGGTGAGAAATAAGTTGTTGATAGAAAGAAATAGAAGGGTTTCATAGTTGAGTGTCTACAAACTTGGCAGCTTCCTGTATAAAAGGAGAAGAATCCAAAACACTGGATTTAGCAAGGTAACAAGTGAACACACACCTGCACAAAGAGGCACAACACACAGAGCAAATTCCCTCCCACTGATGAGGAAAATCATTGATCAAGTGTTTTTTCAGGTTTACGTTTGTGTAAAAGTCAAACATGGTTCGGGTTACTGCACTGATGACACCTAATGTACTTAATATGTTGCTTCAACATTTCAGTTTAATTCGTTTATAAAGACTTTGTTCAAGATTTGCTCACTTGCGTCCCTCTTGTTTTTCCTTTTTGCTGATTTCTTGCACTGATTGTGTAGGTAACATTGTTTTTTATTCACTGCTTGTGTTGCGCAAGTGTAATCATTTATTGCTTTAATAGCTAATCGAACACCTGGCCATGGGGCAACGTTTGAAAATGAGCTTTTTGGATAACTGTTGCATAGTTGGAGTGATGATTAATGTACATTGTCCCTGTAAAAATATTTTAAAAGGAGTGTGGAGCCATGGCAGTGATCAACATTTGAACTCTGAAAGTTGGGCCTCACACCAGCACAATGAAACCCTGGCAAGAATCAATTTTCTGAGGTTGGTGTGAAAATCTTTCTTTGGGACTTTCTTGTTCCAGTTAAAACTGTTGACACCGAGGTCTGTGGACTAAACAAAGTAACTGGCACACTGCCTCTGGAAAGATGCGCAGTAGAGATTTGAAGTTCTCCTTTTATATTTTTATTATACAAGCACCATGAAACAAATATCCAGGCAGAAATTAACCTCTTAAAGCTACATTTTGTGAATTGGCTGGATTGACCGTGAAGAGGTAGTTATGGGAGACAGATTTGGAAATGAATATCGGTCCTGACAAGTATAGCAAGATAAACACAGAACACACAGAACACAGGCACACAAGACTCAAACACACTCACACTCACACACACACATGCATACGGGATATTCTGCAGCTAACCAGGCATGAAGCACACATTTTCCTTTGTATTTTTATTCCTTCCTCTCCCTCCTCTCTTCTCTCTCGCCCTCTCTCTGTGACACACTCCCTCCCCCCCCGTGCTCCTCTCTCTCATCCTCCATGAGTTGAAGTGACGGGGATAACGGGATGCTGATTATCACAATGAAATTATCCTGATTTTCTGCTCCACTTGGAGCCGTGGGGCGGGCAGCTGCTGCCTCCGAGATCGTCCCGTCTGCCTCGCCTCTAATCATTCGGAAACATAAATTCTCCCGGGCTGGAAACCTGCCGGTCCCTTCCCAGACGACTGTGGGCTGCTGCACAGTGTGTGTGCATGTTTATGTGTTAGTTAGTGTGTGTGTGTGTGTGTGTGAGAGAGAGAGAGAGAGAGAGAGAGAGAGAGAGAGAGAGGAGACATAAAGTGGAGGGAGAATACATTTTCTGCATCTGTGTATGTGTGTTCACCAAATGTTAGAACTTGTTTGTGTGTGTGAGTGTTGTTTTTGTTTTCTCAGCTGTTGTTGAGCTCATAATTAAAGCCTGCATAATTTGGCTTGGTGCAGAAATATTTAATAAATAATAATAAAAAAAAACAGCCTTGTCTCGGAAGGCCTGCGGGTTTAATCTTAATCTGTTTGTTATTTTAAGGAGTTTAAAAAACTGGTGATAAAGGCAGCAAAGGGAATCAAATCTCACACAAGCTTCAAAGGGAAACACCAAGTCAGTGGTCTCACACATGCTAATGCTATTAGCCCACTAATGCTACCACCAGCCCTTTAAGTGAAAACCTGATAACTTTGTAAGCTTTGCAGTGACGATGGAAGCCAAAGAAGCTTTTAGAGGATGCAAACTTTTCAAAATCAGTCAAACTTCAAAGTGATCTGATGCAAAGATCCCCGCTCATCAATAATGAAAGAGTTCGGTCAATTGATATTTTAAACATCATAAAGTACCAAAGAACTGCAGAGCAAAATAGATGGAAGGATTTGGACCAGATCAGAGGAAAGGGGGATACAAAAGAGAGCAGAACATGGAAACCAGAGAAAGGAAAGTGAGGGATTAGGAGAAAGTGGCCACTCAGCACGAGCCCAGTGAATTCTGGGATGGATGACCTTCAGGGTAAAATATTAATTATAACACAGAGCTCAATGTCAGCCACTGCTGTGGAAAGTTAGCAGCAGACTGAGCTTTCTCACTCAACAGACACTCACACAAAATATTTATTGACCTCTAACATGATACTTCAAGCCAGACGTCCCACTCTGATTTTCCCTTTGTTCTCGTGTGACTGACGTGATTCGAAGAAAAGGCCGCTGATTGTTTGAAACTCGAGCCTGCCAGACAGTGTAACAATACTGTCTCCTTCAGATAACGCGCTGTGGCAATGACTAAGGAGCAATAATCATGCAGCACGATTAAAATAATAATGTGGATTCACTGGACTGTTTGAGAGATTCAAAATATTCGAACAAAAACTGAGTGAAAACTGATTCCTTTAGGGCATAAAACGTGCAAATATTTGTTTTTTAACAGTTTCTGTGGCCATCAGTGGGTCAGCTGATCCATCACTGGTCCAGACTGAAATATCAACATCTTGTGGATGATTAGACATTTTGTAGAGACATTCAAGGTTTCCAGTGGATGAATCTTGATGACTTTGATGATCTCCTCACCTCTAGCACCACCATGATGTTTTGGTTTTGAATAAAAAAACAGAGAAATTTATGAAATCATGATATATTTTTTGTTCAGGGTGAAATGTCTGCAAGTAACAGATGGATAGGAAGTGATAGCTTTGGTGTTTGAAAAACAAAGAAAATTCCCATTAGCCTCACCTGAACTTTGTGTTTAGTGCCTCTACATCAGATGACCATCAGGAATGCACTGGCTTGTGCATCCTCAGGGAGCAAACATCTTCAATGTCTTGCCCAAGGGTACTTCCGACATCGAACTGCCAACTCTGTGGTCAGTGGACGACCCGTTCTACTTCCTGAGCCATGGCCTCCCCGTTAGACTCGAAGTTTCAAATGCAAATGTCTGCTTGAATTTCTTTATTTGTCTAACCAATGCTTCCAAGAACGTTTTAAATCAACATGTGGTGTTTTCAGGCAGCAGTCAAGACCTCTGAAAGCTGACAGTGTTGATGCATGTAATGTAATAGTGTTCTGGGGCATCTAATGTATGTATGCACTGTGAATGAACCCTTTGGCAGACATAATTGATGTTGTTGCAATTATTGTACCATCCATTTCAGCTTCACATTTCTGTGCTAGGATACATAGTAGGCACTTGTCAGTGTGTGTGTGTGTGTGTGTGTGTGTGTGTGTGTGTGTGCCCATGTGTTAAATCTGTTTACACATTGTGAGGACTTGCCGTACTTTCGGTTAGGATAAGGGTTCTCACAGAAATGAGTGTAAATCTATGTTATGTCCCCAAAAGTGATGAAAACATAACATATGTGTGTGTGTGTGTGTGTGTGTGTGTGTGTGTGTGTGTGTGTGTGTGTGTGTGTGTGTCAGAACACTTCAGTCCAGAGCCAGTTTGGAGAGAGTCAATGAACTCTGGCACACCAAAGATGTTGTCATCAGATGTGAGTCAGCTGTGGTTTGTGTGCTTGTGTGTGTGTGTGTGTGTATGTGTGTGTGTGTGTGTGTGTGTGTGTGTCATTTGTATTTGTGCATACATGCATGATTCTCTCCATGTATGTGTCTGTTTGTGCATATGTCAGTGCATGTATGCAAAATTGCAGCTGTCCACCTGTTTTGGTCGTAGTGCAAATATGTATGTATGTAAATCGTCATTTGCATATTTTGTCCGCGTTTGCTTTATCAGCCTGCACATTTTGTATATACTGTCTGCAAGTGTGTCTGACTGTCTGTGTGTGCGTGATTATGTATATCTGTATATAGGAATGAATTTATGTACGCATGTGTGAGTGATGAGGTAAATCCTCTGAGCTTTGCCCCGTAGGGTGCCAACTGAGAGGATGTGTCTGACTCTGTGCGTCAGTGCCCATGAGGAGTTCACAGTGCCTGCTGTCCCAGGAGAAATCAGTCTCTATTTCTCACAGTCACAGAAATGTTGTGTAACCTTCGATAGCCTCTGGACAAGACGGACAGATAATGAGGCACCTTCTGCCACGCACTGATATATGCAGTGTGTCACATGAAGCCTTTGAGATGGCATCTGAAACGTCTTGAAGACTTCACATTGCATTTATACCCTCACCCTTGTTCCTAACATAAATTTCTGTTAGCAAATGGACTGTTGAATGACACCAAATTGTAATTTTCTCCAAAAGAAAGAGTTGCTCTGGACCAGAAAATCAGTGCAGCTCAGAAGAAGGCCAATGAAATCACTAGATATCCAACAAAACTGTATACAACCACCCTTCAAGCACTTCATAAATTTTGGGTAGAGCATCATCTTAATCATGATCGTCATCATTCTTTATAGTTTTACAATATTGTATCATTTCAGGAAACGTGTTTGAGCAGATGTGAGAAGTGTAATATTCTAAAGATATTGTTGCATGGTGTGCTGTCGTACCAGAAGGGCAGCACACACTCAAACAGGGACTCAGCTGTGCCAAAACCCCCCGCAGAGCTGTTGTATTAACAAATGACTCTCTAGCAATTCACTAGAAGGTGTGAATTAATGGAGACTTTCTTGTTGTGCAGTAGCGGTCCTTAAACTGCCTCCGTGTTTCCTTTATGTACTTTTTACCTTTAGATATGATTCATCCAAAGATACAGCAGTAGATGTGTCGCAGCGCTCTCAGGCGATTTGACATTTCAGGGTTCTGCTGTGTTCTGGTTCCAGCTGCTGTCCGAGGTGCTGAAGCAGCACCGGCAGGGCTGAGCTCTGCTGTCGCTGTCCGAGGTGCTGATCTTCTCTCTTTCAAACACCATGGAGCCCAATGGGTGGATTTTCACCTTGGACAGAGCTACACTAGCTGTTTCCTTGTTCCCAGTCTGGATACTAAACATAATTGGCTGCAGACTGCAGCTTCATATCAACTGTACAGACATAAAAGTGGCATCATCTAACTTTAACTGCGAGGAAGCTGATAAGCGTATTTCCCAAAATGCTGAACGACAGTATTTCTTGAACACTGATGCTTGTTTTCTGTTTTGTATCTCTGTGACACGGCCATGATGGTGTCAACACATTTTCCAAACTAATGACGTTGGGTTTTATTGCTTATTGACAAAGGAGCGTATGAAGCATCCACACAAGTGATGAGACAGCTTTTACTCAAGAGCGCACGGATGAACCAGTGTCCACCCTTCAGACTAAGAACAGTGTTATGTCCTTCCATTCTGTCTTTTAACATTTCTCCTTTTCTCCTTTTAGTTTTCCTCTTACATGTCAAATATTTTGACATACAGGTGTGTGTTACATGCTTATCTGCCTGGTTTTCTTTAATTGCCTCAGCGCTCAGCAGGTGGTGTCTCTACTTAAAAGAACCAGGGCTTCAGTGCTGCATGAGTTTGCAAGTTTCCTTGATGTTGTAGTAGTAGCCCTAAAAATCAGGTTGCATAGTACAGTTCTACATTTAGTTTCTTCTTACAATTATACATTTTCCTGATAGCCCACATATCCAAAACAGCACTGGATAACACACTGTGAACAATATGTCACTAACACACACACACAATAAAGAGCATGCAGCATTTTTAGGGCAACAACGCTTCCTTTATTATTCTGTATTATTTATTATTCTGATCTACAGAAACACAATAAAAAATGAATGTGTCCAACCACCAACCTCTCCTGTTCAAACAGTATCGGTCAAGCAAAGACAGTAAGAAATGTTTCACTAGAAAAAGAAAGTCACATGTAAATAATATGTCAGATGCGCATCGCTCCTTTATTTATCAAGCTACAGTATCTGTTTCTCTAAAAGTCAACAGAAAATGTCGATGATGGTTCCTCTCAAGCCCAAAAAAGAGCCAGAAGCATTTTTTGTTGCTCCACCAAAATGCTCTTTCTTAATTCTAAGACAATGTTTCTTCATCCATCTATAAATATTCATCAGAGAGTAAAATTAGAAGCCTGCTCTTGGTGAGCATGTCTGAGCGTGTGTTGGGTGTGTGTGGTGTGTGTGGTGTGTGTGTGTGTGTGTGTGTGTGGTGTGTGTGTGTGTGTATGCAATATTCTACTTCAAGAAGCAACCATTTATGTGCATGAGGGGACCCTGCATGTGTGTGTGCATGCGTTCAGAAGGCTCCCATTGGAATGAATTATTTAGAGGAGAGTCTCTTTTACTTATCCACGGTCGAGCGGCCGCAGGCACATAAAGTTCTGCTCCCGACGACACAAGAGACTACCCTAATTCACCACCCACCCTTCTGCAGTGTGCCCCCATCTCACCCTCCAACCCCAGCATAACTTTTCCCAGCATGCTCGAGTGGTCCACTGCAGATGTCCCCTCACCGCAGCCTTGCTTCTTGGTAGACAGGGCGCCCTCAGTCTATTGTAGAAAGACCGAGGGGGAAAGACAGAAAGAGACATAGAGAGGACACGAGGGGCAAGAACAAGTTATTTTATGTCAGACGAAAGAAAAAAAAAAGAAGCATGTAACAGAATTATCATTTATTTTTCAAAAAGTTAAATCACAAGAGCCGACCAAAAAGCATGAAATGAGATCCTACAGGCACACCCGCTGTGACAAGTCCGTCCTCCTAGAGTCCTGCTATCTAACAGCCGGATGCTAACAGTCGACGTCAACAGTGAAGAATCATGTAAAATATTCATCCATGTGGCTGGCTTAATAATGTATTATCCCTCAATTTAGCACCCAGAGCTTTGCTGCGCTCCGCTTTGCTCTGACTGCCAGGCCAGTCACTCAAGAAAGATCAACAGCTTTAAAATATCAAACTTACACCATTACAAATTCAGATTAAAGTGGCTGCAGCTTTCTAGAAGCTGTCAATTTGTGTGTCTTTATCAAAATATTTCTTAAGCGGCATCCAAAAATGTCAAAGAGAAATGTCTTTGTTTGGGAGGCATGCTGTGATTTTAAAAGAGCGCAGAGCTGAAGTAACAACATTGTCTGGCTTGTTTACTCGTGCCACATTTCTCATTCCCCGTTAAAAGTTTGAAGGGCAGCTCAATAAGTTGAGGGAGAGCCAGTTAGGAAAATGTGCATGCATCTCACAAATGCTGTCCAAATATAGCTGGTTCTCTGGCTGATCTCTTCATTCTGTGGCAGCCAGGCGCTGCTGTGACCCTGTCAGGCATCAGACTGAGACTGATGGGATACTATGTGTGGCTGTTGTACGGCTGCGGCTACATCTCCATATTTATAACTAGACCCCATCCATCCCATAATCCGCACGTAGCAAGTTTCATTCTGCCGCGTGCACACATGGACTCACACAAACACGTTCACACTCTGTCACTATCTCGCTCTCACTCTCATTTCCTCAGGTGATACATACAAGCGTCCCCTTCCCCTCGTAAATGCACACGAACACACACGAACGCACAGAAATGTGCACATACTCATTCACTACTGGCAAGTAAGGATTAAATGTGAGTGGTTGTTGGGAGCCACAGGGTTGGCCAATTCAAAGCCAGAGTCAGACTTCAATCTGACTGGAGGTGAAGAGGGCTGTGTCTTCACCCTCCCGGACTTTCAGCGTGTGTGTGTGTGTGTGTGTGTGTGTGTGTGTGTCTCAGCGCTGACAGGCACATTCAGACTCAGCCGTGACCTTTGATACAGGCAGGGGAAGAGGGATAAGTCAGAAAAAGAGGGGAGCTTCAAAGAAAAACGCTTTGCTGTGCTTTCGCTTTGGAGACACAGTTTTGGCCACATGGAATTTTGCTTCACCCAACGTGCATCGGTATGTGTGACTGTGTGTCCTCACTGATTCCTCGAGCGGCACATCCAACCAAAGTTCCTGTCTGTTCTGAACTCATCCCAAAACTGCTGGAGTAATTATGAAAATTTTACCAAATATGTTCCATAAAATAATAACTCTTGAACAAATCAAACAATATTTGGCTGCAATGTATGCAATGTAGTTCATCAATGCAAGAATTCATGTGCGACGTATGGACCCTAACTTACGGTTCTTTATGTATTTGCAGTTTTGTTCCCAGGACCTAAAAAAATAACAGCCCACCCTCAGTGGTTCCTCACCATTTGGCTCCCTCGTCACTCCCTGTGTTCATCTCTCCCACCCTCCAGTGCTGAGCCCTCCTCCCCAATATCATACCTCTTTGGTCCCACTGTCTTTTTCTGCGTTAGTGACCAGTGGCTACAGACTCTTTGAGTTACTCCTAACACAGAATCCTGACCACCTGCCTGCTACAAGCGCAGTCTTGTAATTTCAAGACCCAGCTGCAGATGTTGGTGGTGACATGCCTTGAGTGACTGAGCAATATTCACTCAGTTGCTCACACACATTTTCTCAGAGGAGTTTCCAGTCACAAGTTTATTTTTTTTAGCTGCACTGGTGCCGTTGCTAACAAAAGCTTCACTTGATAACACTGGTCTTTTCATAGAGATTCAAGCAATCATCAAGACTGTTACATAATGAGAAAAAAGACACCAGAATCACCCATCTGTCACCGACAGAGCTTTGGCTGTTGTAGTGTTTGCCAAAACTAACACTTCTAGAAGTGAAAGAAGGCCACGATGGAAGTCTGTACAGCTATACAAAACTGTGCTCTTTTTTTGTTATATTTGTCAATATTATTAAATGGTAGAGAAGCTCAACAATTGAACAACAATTGAAAAATTCTAACAAAAAGGCCTCCTGGAATTAGTTTAAAAAAAATAAATAAATAAAAAATAAAAAATCTCCCTCCTGGACTTTATAGCCATTCAAAGGATGTGTTCTATACATTTAATCAAATTACTCTATCCACTCATCCATCCACCTCCTTTCTCTCACCCTGTTACGGGTGATAGAGTCAATTGCAGCAAGAGGCAGGGTATATCTAAGTTATCAGTTAGGAAACTGGAACATCAGAGGAAACCCTCACAGGTGCAGGCAGAAGCTGCAAACTCCTCACAGAGTTTACATCCTGGACCTTCTTTATTATTAGAAATGACTTGAGACAGTTTGGCCTTTTGAAGTCTTTTTACAAGTTTAATCTGCATTGTGCAAGTCATGGTGTTTCTATACATTGTAAGTTTGTGGTGAAGTAATAAATTCCTGTGCGATGCATAATTATACTTGTTGTGTGAACACACGTGGAAAGCACATCATGTGTGTACAGCCATATCCAGTGTCCTTCTCAGAAGCCATGCAGAACTCATTTGTATTGTATTTTACAAACATATGTAGGGGGAAACACAGAAGATTGACAACAGAAAGAACATCCTGAAGCAAAAGTGTCAGCCATCAACAGACCTTCACATCACAACATCATACACATCATTACCAGTCTTTAACTTAAGCATTACAGGCTGTGCCACATTTCTCAGAAGTGTATTGTCTTGGTGTATTGCACTGGCTTACATGACAAAGTGCTACTGCAAAATACATGAAGGTATTCAGTGATTTGTATCTTAAGAAGTTCTTCTATAGCAATTATAATTATAATTACTTAAATCATTACCTGACAATGTCAAACATTGTATTAGACGATACAATAACAAGGTCATTTTGAGTAAGACACACAATGGAAATGCAGAGATGAATGAACACGGTGGCAGACAGAGGATGGCCGTGAGGAGATAAGCTGTACAGCAGTGGCAGGTCAAAACATGGCACAGGAGAGGAGAAAAACTGAGAAAAGGAAAAGAAAGGAGAGCAGATGTGATAATCGTGTCAGAAAAAAACAGTACAAGGGAGGAGGAGACTGGATTGCGTGCACATTAACAGGGCAAGGCAAAGGAGAAATGGGGAAATCAGGGTAAGTCATGTGGGGAAAGAGACAGCTGAGGGCCAGAAGTGATGGCTACTGATGGAGTCCCAGAGAAGACAAGAGGCAGAAAGAGGAGACAAAAAGCCAGAAAGGAGAGAGAAGACAGCCCAGTGTTTGATGTGAAAGAGCTGCAGGAGGGATAATTCCCACAGTAATTCAAGTGGGGTACAAAGACAGACAAAAGTAGACAAAGAGAGAGAGAAAGAGACAGGACAAAGACAAGCGTCTCATTTGAAGAAGCTGATGAGAGGCTGTAGGAAGAGTCCCAGTGTTCCCAGCACACACACTGTCACAAAAACCCACAGGAAGATCCTGTCGATGACCATGGCAACGTACTTCCAGTCATCCTCCACCTGAGGAAAAAAGGGAATTTAATGTTGTACAAAAAATACAAACTATCATAATAAATGCAATATGCATTCATGTGCAACAGCACCGTGCTCTCCCATTTGCTCCCTAAAATACTCCCCACGACCTTTGCTTAATGGTAATTGTGAAATTTCCAGCAATGTCACAAACCGCCACATTCACTCGATGTCACTGTGTCATCACTAGAGCTGCATGGCTATAAGGCGTGTGTGTGTTTATCTGAGTTTGTGTGTTTCTGCATAAGAGAGGATTAGAAAACAAGTGTTTACTGACTATTGTTGGAGTAGGTTGTATAGTATGTATGTGTGTGTGTGGGCATGGGCATAGTATGATTCCTTGATCAGTCAGGTGTGGACAATAGGATCATGGCTGCACTGGCCATAATGCCATTGTGTGCCTATAGAAGAGGCAGTGTGGCTATTCTGCATGCATCAAAGAAAGATCTCAGCTCTGCTAAGAAAAGATGGAGCCGAAGCAACAAACATATCAGGGCGATCCAGAGTGTGCAGGAGGCGTACACAAAGCCCTCCATCTGCAACAAACAAGCAGCTTTACGCTCCCTTTATAGCCCCAAGTAAATGGTTTCCACACCGTTTACTAAGCTAGGTAGAAAATCACACACTGCGGAGATAACACACATACAGTACAGCGTCGTTGCTGTGTGTTTATTTTAGGGTTAGGACTGCTTTTGGGTTCTTGATTAGCATTAGGACCGGGTTCAGTAAGCCTGTGATGGCCCTCTAGCTCTGCCATGGCCTGGAGGTCATTTCAGGAGTGTGTATTAGTGCATGCACTTTTTTCCTCAGACCTTTTCTGCTTCTGTGTCACACTGTCCTTTAGGTTGGTTCTGTTTTGATTATCTTTAACCACATAATCACACTCCGACTCACAAACTCATCACTCATTTCACATAATTAGTCAGTCTGTTTTACTACTTCTGTCAATAAATTCAGTCATTCAGTTTTCCTGCTACAATCATGTGTATTTATGTCCTTTTAGGCCTGGATTAAATGTTATTTTTCTTACAAAATGAAAAAGATGTTAAGGATCTTATTCATTAAAATATAACAAGACTATTCCAGGAATATTATTACAGTTTTCAACACAGTTTCACTTTATCTATGAACACTTGATAATATCTTCCAACAATGCAGCGTGAGGAAGATCTCTATCCAAACAACGCCTCCTGAAACAAGAAAATGTTGCTTTATAAAGAATATTTTAATTTAAAACAAGAGGAACTTGTGTGTTTCATTATGCAGACTTCAATGAGAGGAAGAAGACGGGACTCTAGTCTCTGCACACTTGGGGATTTTTAGTACGAAGCTAAATCGTGGTTTTACAGTGTTATTAGACTCTATTCTGAGAGACAACTAATCTCAAATGAGAAGATGCTGCACTTCCCAAAATAAACGGACAACCATAAGAGCATGTCTGTATCTCTGGGGATAACTTTGAGACAGAAAACTTGCACAAAACCAGATCTTGTTACCATTGTTGACATTATCTATACATCTGCTGATTTTTTGTCTCTATGTCTACTGGTGCTGTAAATTATCTTGTCTTGTCCAAACCGAAAGGTATTCAGTTTGCTACCACATAGGACAAAATAATAAAAAAAAAACTGAGTATATTTACAGTTAAGGAGCCCTGATAAATTGATTATCTGTATAGTTACAGATAAATTTTCTGTCAATTGATTAATGAAAATCATCCTTTCAGCTTCACAAACAACGTTTCGTACCTCTTTGGCTTTGTTGCGCGTCCTCATGTTCTCTGCGATGTACTTCACGCTCTCTATGGCCTGCTTGATCTCTGGCGACACCACGGAGAAGGCAACGACAGCATTGACGGGCGAAGGGGCATTCAGGGGCCTCGGCAGCTTGGGCAGCTCTGACTCCTGGGGCCCCTGGGTCTGGGGTGCCTGGGGAGGAGGAGGCGGTACCATTGGGGGAGGGACAGGAGTAGGTACCTCCTTGCCTCTGTAGGGGCACCTTCTGTTCATATCTCGGTTCATGTCACGGTTCATCTCGCCGTACTCCACACAGTTCATGGAGCCGCCAGCTGAGGCGGCCCCTCCTCCTCCAGCACCACCATCCAGCGGTGGACACGCTACACCCCCAGTTATACCCCCAACACTTACACTCCCTGTGCCACTTCCTCCTCCTATGCTGTTCTTTCTCTTCTTGTTTCCTCCGCTGCTCCCTTTTCCTCCTCCTCCACCCGTCCCTCCTGTAATACTGGCAGGGGAGGAGCAGCCCTGGTCGATCGGCCTCCTCATCAGCATCACCCTGGGCAGCACCCCGAGGAACACAGCCCTCACCCACTCCGGCATGGTGTGAGTCATCGGGGTGCGGTAGTGGACATTTAGCACAAACACAGTGATGACGATGCTGAGCGTGACAAAGATCATGGTGAAGAGGAGGTACTCGCCGATCAGAGGGATGACGAGCGATGTTGAAGGGATGGTCTCAGTGATGACCAGCAGGAACACAGTGAGGGAGAGGAGGACGGAGATACACAGGGTGACCTTCTCGCCGCAGTCGGACGGGAGGTAGAAGACCAACACTGTGAGGAAGGAGATGAGGAGGCAGGGGATGATGAGGTTGATGGTGTAGAAGAGAGGCAGGCGGCGGATGTAGAAGGAGTAGGTGATGTCTGGGTAGATCTCCTCACAGCAGTTGTACTTGATGTCATGCTTGTATCCGGGTGCGTCGATGATCTCCCACTCTCCACTTTCCCAGAAGTCTTTCAGGTTCACCTGATGAAACGGAAACATGAAGTGAATGGAAGTTATTTTGAGGAAGGGTCGTGATTAGTGCTGCAAACATGACATGAGGAATAAAATTTCACCACTGCTAGACAGCCAGAACCTCTCCCCTGTGACCCAGACTCCCTCTGACCTTTGAGCCAATGAGCACCAGGTCGATCTTGGCCTTGTCGTAGGTCCAGGAGCCAAACTTCATGGAGCAGTTTTGGTAGTCAAAGGGGAAGTAGGTGATGTCCATGGGGCAGGAGGACTTGAAAATAGCCGGAGGAACCCAGGTAATGGTGCCATCAAACTTCAGCAGAGCCTTGGTCTTGTCTTCCACGAGGAAGTCACCTACAGCACTGCGAGGGAGCATTTTCAAGGAGATGTAAATGTCATTTCACTTAAAGGCCATTACAACATTTAACTCAAAAGGTCAGCAGATGGACAGCATAAATAAATAATATTAGTATGTAGCAGCTTGAGGGCTAACTCTGACCACATCATGGTATGACTGCCAAATGACTTATTAAAGTCATCTGATGGGCAGCTATAACATAAGTGATCTTATAGAAATATGCAAGAGTCATGTTAATCATCTGTGCACTAAAACGTACTTGTTGTACAAAACAATGTCTGGCCTCCAAATTTTATTGGATGGAACTCGGATGAACTCAATGCCATCATACTCAACAGGGGCCCATTTCAGTTTGTAGTCATTCCAGACCTGAAGGACAGACAAAACTTAATTCATTCACTGAGTACGAATAATGTGGCATCACTAACGGCATCATATTAAAGATAAACGGCACTCACGTGTCTCAGCCACAGATTGGTTTCCATAATCTGATTCACCTCATCCTGTAAGGATGAAAAGGGAAAATCAGTCAACTTTGATGAGAAACACTGATGAATGATTTCATTAAAAGTATGATTTCTTTGTTTGGAGACAATTATCATATCTCTGCTCTTACCACTTTGACCAGCTGAGATATGGAGACCTCAAACTCCACTGTGACTGGATCAGAAACATTTTCCACCGGTCGGATGAACTGGTTGTACCTCCTGAACAACCTCCGAAATAATCTGTCCTCCCCCTTGGATGAAAAACAGCCTAATGAAGAAGAAGAAGAAGAAGAAGAAGAAGAAGAAGAAGAAGAATGGTTTAGTTCTTCAGTAATAAATGACCTTATGTGCCACATTTTACCGTGTTAAAATGTGGCGTCACGGAGCCTTTTAAGACAGTAACTGCAGGTAAATTTGTATTACTTTCAGAATTACTGAAGGGTCAGCCAGTAAAAAAAATTTAGCATTTGTGTCTTCCAAAAGAAATCTTCGCAAGATTCAGACATGATTTTGGTTGTGTTTGTTGATTGTGTGTCATTATTAAAATCACAGATATTAACAATCGGTGATGAAGGATTGGTTCATCGCTCTCTCCTCGATCTATCTATCCACACAGATAGTTTTACTTTATTTCCTGTGGGTTTGAGGTATTTGCTTCCGCCACTTCCCTGATACAGTGAAAGTGAATGGAATTTCATTCATGGTGGTTTGTTTACTTTGATCACCACAAAATAAATTCACATCCTTTGTGCCTGAGATGTGCAGTGGATATCTTGGGTAAACAAAGCCAAACATGCATGTTTAAATTCCAAGTGGGGAAAATGGAAAATGTTTTAGTTTGAATTAGGTGAAATGACCCTGAACTATTTAATCAATGTCTCTTTTCTCTGGACAGAGTGAAGGCTGGCGAGAGATCAAAGTGAGTTTTGAGAGGTATTTCAACTGCTTGTTTACAAAGGGAAGGAAAAGCCTGCAAGCTTTTAGGAAACCTCAAAACACGAGGCGCTAGAGGAAAAAAAAAAGAATGGCGTGCTGTTGTCCAGAGTGTGTCTGAAGAAGTGTGTGTGTGTAGACTGTGTGAGGCTGGACTGAAGGTCATATTGTGTAAAACTGCCACTAGTAACACTGGCGCTTCGGATCCACGCCTGTCCAAGCAGAAAATTTTGCCTTTCTTCAGACAGGACACACTCACACTCACACCACCAGCACAACCTCAAAAAGCAAATCCTCTTTGCCACAAAATGACATGAAAATGTGCATAATCTCTCTTCTTTTAAGGTCCTCTGTATCTATATCCCAGCCTCTTGATCCTATCTTTCCTTCGTTATGTTTCTCTCCTTTCTTTGTCGCCCTTTTCTTCTGGGTAGCTAAACTGGCACAGTCCACCATATGTCCTTGGACTTTAAACGGACTGATTCATTCTGTTCAGACACAAACATTGACGCAAAGAGCAGAAAATGAAAAAAATATAGGTTTTAGAGGACAATCTCTTCCATAATAGCTTTCAATCTGAGAAGTGACGCACACGTTATTCAACACAGTCCCAAACCATCAGACTAGCACTTACAGAAACGCACGAACCGTTTCAGAGATGGAGGAGCATGTGCTTCACCAAAAGGGCAAATAGGGCACAACCCACATACACACAAATAGCCACATTCACTGAAAAGGTTTGTTTCCTTGACAACAACTAAATAAAACATGGTCCTTTAATGGGACACTTTCTATCAGTTAACCCTGCACAAACCAGAGGCATTGAAAACTGGTTCACAACCAGACTTTGAATGCTTTTTTTATTAATTCACGCTTCATCATCTTCTATGATATTATATCATAATATAATAATTGTACATCATGTCTTTATACTGAAACTCAGCAAAAAACAAGGAAGTGAATCCACTTATGCAGACTAACAAAAAAGGCAGAAGGACATTGACTCAAAACTCATGAAAGAGATCAGGTTAACAGGTAGAGCCGAGAGCCGTCCTTAAATACTCAGCCTTAATCAGACTGATGCGCCCCAGGTGCACAGCTAGTTAGGCGCAGCCGGCTGAGTGCAGGGACACACCCAGCTTAAACAGACAGGGGAACAGACAGACAGACAAATAACACCAGGAGAAAAGGGAAAAAGAAAACACTAGGACCAGACAAGTTAGTGGATCCTAACATGTCTGCCACTGCCATGAGGCACTACAACACACATTCATATACCTTGAAGAAAAAGACACTTTCAGTCAGGATTGTACTTTCATAAAACACTTCTTTAAGAGCCTGCGTATATGCTGAAACAAACATTTCATATTCACTGTCTGGACAGTAAAGTCATAAAGCAGTTTGTCTATTTATTGCCAGTGGGAGTAGACATGCTGCAGATGAATATCTTGCAGACACCTCAGAGCGCAGTCTGTCTGGTTTCTCATTTCGGGAGACTTCACACTGTTCATTTGCTCATGTTGACAAAATCAGACCTGCCATGGCCGGGGAAATAATAATGTTACTGAACTTTATCCTTTGTTAGTTTATTTTCAGGGCTATCGGAATCTGAAGCATGTTAGAGTTTAACAATGATAATGCAGAAGCACACTTTAGAAGAGTTTTCACATTTTACAGGTTCTAACATCACTTTTAATTTCTCCTCACGGGGGACGAGCACAGCTCATGGGAGGACTCAGCTTACCGAGCTAAAAATCAAAAACACTTACATAATCACAACATCTGGTGCACCTCATACAAACATAAAGGTCACATAAAACATGAACAGAAAAGTGCAACATTATTATTATTATTATTATTATTATTATTTAATTCATCCCTGTATATGTACAATTGAGTTTAAGTCTTCATTACTCCCTCGCCTAAATTCATGATGATGAATTTCACGTTCAGATAGAGCGCACACAGCGGGGTGTGGACCAGTGCAAGCATAAACTATTCAACGAGGTAGCATTTCCCCTGCTTCTGTTTCACTTTGGTGAAGTTGTCCGTCTGATTTCAACGGGCAGAAATTAACTAAACTTAAAACCCGTCAGTTGTTCTTCCAATGCTCTCTGGGTAAGAAGCTGCATTATTCTATAGTGGCTTCAAAACTCTCAAGAAGTTTTCTGAGGTCACTGGCAGAGACGAGTCGAGTCTTAAAGCTTAATGAAAAGGCTTCTCTCCTGAGACGTTTGTGTGATTTCAGCTCTTGGTACCTGCCTTGAAAACTGCCCGCTGCTCCCTGATTCGCTGTACTGCCAGAACCTTGTTTAAGCCTCTAATTGGGCGAGGGGAAACCAGGGCAATTATAATCAGTCAATTAACTGGACCTTTTGTTCGCTGTGAGAAAAAAAAAAAAAAAAAAAGCCAATATTTTTTTTCTTCTGTTGTCACTCCCCTAATTCCCCGTTCTGCCACTGGAGATCTTAAGCAGCCTTAATTTAAAGGAAGCTAATTATGGCCTTTGCCCTTCCACCTCAGATGATTGTACACACTGCTCTTACTGCTCACCACACTCGGCAGTATTTAACTTCATAACTTCATTTGTGTGGCAGAGAGAGCATTTATGACTGTGCATATGAAAATAACAGAGAGTGAGGGATAAAACTAAATTCACAGAGTGATCAAGAATCTATCTCTCTTTTAAGCAAATTTATAATCCTTCTGACACAGATCAAGTTAAAATCCAGATGCCCACATGTGTAATCCAGATATGTAATTCCAGTTGATCCAGCTGTGGAATTGTATTTTCATTAGGTTCTTCATTCAGGTGCGATTATGCCATTGCAGAGGAAGATCGTGTAACAAGGTAACATAGTTAAGCGCCAGTCAAACCTTAACTGGGACCTTGTCTGGGAGAAATTTCGGTCAAATATTATCTGCATTTATTGACCTTATTTTAACATGTTTTTGTGTCAAAGTGATAATAGCCGGTAGCCATGAAAAGAGCTGTGATGTATTCCAATTTGCAGACCATCGATGTATGTCCACTTAAAGCTGTTTTTGCCACAGACAGACTGTTATTGTTATTCTAAGTGTCTGACAATGTCATGGAAAGGAATCCTACAGAGAGATTGTTCAAGTCTTTGTATTGCAACTAGAGAGAGTCACTATACTGCACTCACCAAACCACCAGACTCCATTCGCAGTAACAATAATTTTATAATCATGAAAAAAACTTCTGTCAAACAAATACAAGTCACCAAAACCTTCTTGGTTCGTCTTTCCACTGTTTCAACAATCACAACCAAGTCAGGTTTTGTGGGGAAAAAAACCTTTAACCCATGTAAAGCTGAAATATTTTCACATCTAACTGTGGAATTATTTTCATCAGATGTCCGAATGTGTCACACCTCAACAGATTTTCCCTGTAAAAACCCTGCTCCCAGTCAGTATAGATGAAGTAACAGTTAGTCATGATGTAGCTTTCCCTTGTGAGAGCTGTCCTGAAGTTTGTGGTCAGAGCTAGCTGGTCAGCCCTGGCTAGCTTGACTTCTAGCTCGACTTCTAGCTCATCCTGTGTTCAAGTGTTTTCCATTATGTTTAGTTTCCATGCCACGAATGTCTGTGCAAAATTTCATAACAATCCATCCCGTAGTCATTTAAATATTTCAATCTGGGCGGTGGTGAACTCATCTGCTTGCTATCTCTAGAGCCAAGCTGCTAGTGTGGCTAAAATGTAGTATTGGATTAGGATTGTCAAAAATTTGCTCCAGAAGTCTCAAAATTGTTGTGTTTGCCTCTGATGATGAAAATCACATGAAATCAGCTTGACGGTCATGTTTCACTTTACCAGACACGTGTTATTTCCTCCCCCTGTCTTTGCAATACGGTAACAAAGTGATGAGGCTTTGTTCTGACGCGGATGAGGTCAACTCAAGCGGTCATGCATTTCACCCTTAAATAGCTGCATTGATTTAGAATTAGCAAGCCAAACAGTGAGTGTGTCTCCGCGTCTTGTGGCTCCAGCAGCCCGAAGCTGCAATAGACAAGTGGCCTGTGGGAGGCTCTTTGATCAGGCATGTGCTTAACAGGATGAGCCTGGGAGTGAGTGGTGGACACTGAAGGAACTAATTACCCTCCAATAATACACTGCTGACTGGGTGTGTGAGTGCATTGAAAAGAGATACAAAGAGAGAGAGAAAGTGCGGAGAGATAGGAGGAGAAAAAGTGTCAGCAAGAACAGGCAGAGGAGCTAGATAGCGTGTCTTCGCTCTCCAGGGTTTTTGATGGCCTCACTGTGACATGCTGAATGACGCACAAAAGGATCCACAGTGATTACTGCATGTGCTGTGACCATCTCATTAAGCATATGGTGCACATTCTAACCTATGTGTGTCTGCATGTAGGAGGGCTCGCATATAGTCTTTGTATACACGTAACTGTGCCCATTCCCGTGTGGACATACATGTTCCTATTTATGTAGATTAAATCCGCTCACCTTTGATTTGACTCACTCTGAACAGCACATGAATTGTGTCACTGATGCATGAAATTCAATAGCTCTTTGCTTCCGTGCTTTCATCTGAGCAGAGTTTTGAGAACAGAGTCTCTGCATATGCTTTAAGACAAAAAAAAACATGACATTTCTCCAAATGTTAAGATGTTCTAATGGGGCAACAACATATTTAAGAAGTCCAGTCCGATGACATGTACATTTCAGCAGGTGGAGCCTTTAATGCCAGCTACACACCAGCTCAATACGGCCCTACTTACCAGGCACGGGGTGTTTTGAGAAAGAAAATGAGCTTCAGATGCAACAATTGCTTATTTTATCTTATTATAGTGGACGCATCAAAGCATCATGTCAACATGTAGTTTCACATATCTTTCAATTCAATTCAATTTACAATCTCCTAATATCACATACTGACCACCCGGACAAACACATATGTTGTGTAGTTTGATTCTGGCATAATGCTTCCCTCACATTTACTCGGGTGCCACTGTGTGTGTCACAAAGACAGCAAAGGGACGTTCATCTCCAGCAACTCAAGATCAGAGTGAACACACTCATCAACACAAGTACGTATGAAATTTCCATAAAAATGTAATGAGATGGAACAAGGACAACAAAAAAAGTCAGACACTGTTCATGTCATTTGAAGTCATCCAGTGAATTTATCCACAGCAGTGATTTATGAAGTGAGCAGACAGACAGTCAGGTAACACACCAAGCAAACATGTACTGCACATGGGAGGGAAAGCGAAGCGAGTGGGCTCCAGTTGAGAGTTTCTGAAGGAGAAAAAAACTCAACAGTCTGCTGAAGAGTTGAATGACACATCTGTGTTTGCATGTGGCTGATTAGGACATTAACATCTGGGATTACCATGTATGTTTAATCATAAAAGTACCTTCAGATTGTCATATTTACAGGGTTGCCTACTGCAGCAGGAGCTAAAAATGTTCAAGCATAATGCTGCGACACTCTGATTTGACTATCAGAAATGCAGTTTGGGAACTGTGTCTGTCTGGAGTGGGAGGTTGTGGTGATTTTCACAGCGCTGCAGTCACAGCTGCAGGTAATTGAGTAATCAGCACTAATGTCTGCGTATCTCTCCTGCAGTGAGACTGTTAAAGGCCTGTTGATTGGGCATGCCAGCAGCATTGACTACGTTTACATGCAGTCAAAAACCCTTTCATAACTGGAATATCAGCAGTAACCTGGTTGCGCACGGCCATGTAAACACCTTGAATAACCAGAATATGCTCATATTCCGGTTTTTAAAAACCGGAATATGACCCCTGGGTTACTCCTTTTCTAACCTGAATATTTGGTCATGTATACGTCTATGGGAATATCCCCATCAAACGGAACATTAATTTGTGTTCTGCGCATTTTCTGTTCGCAAGGAATCTTGGTCTTTTGAGTGCATTAACTACTTGTTGAAAACATGGCGGAGGACACCACACTTTTGGAGCGAGGAGGAGACAAGTCACCGCGTAAGTGTGGTGAAAGACATGAATATCATGTCTCAATGAATATCATTGATGAATATCAATCTTTTCCCCTCAATTGAAGCCACTGGGAAAACACGCCCTTCCTATAATTCTACACTCAACACAACAGGCCCCTTTTGAAAGCAGAAATTTTGAATTGTCATTGTAGAAAAAGCACAGGTGTTACTCATAACACCTGCTAAGAACGATGGCTCTGCTCCATTCAAGTGTCTCATTAAGCCATGACAGTGTGACAGTGAACCTGAATGAATGATACCAGGATGCTGAAACCGGAGCAGCTAAATGGAACTCAGCCATTGTTAACTTTATTATTTACACCTGTGCACAACAATGTGACATGTCAAAATGTTCCTTTCATAGCTGTCATAGCTGTCACTGTCTTCTCTAGGATAACTCAGGTGTCATGAGATTAACTACATGTAGCTTCAAGACTTAGCAAAATAACAGTATTCTCCTTGGTGATGCTGCCATAAACTATTCAGTCCCTTCACATAAAGAACTGTGTTTCCGTTCTCCAGGAACCAAAGAGAAGGACGAGAAACTAGCTTTCTGACTCATTCAGGGAAGATGAGCAGCTGCCAAAGAGATGTAATAAAATTAAGTAGTTAATCTTCAGCCTGACCCTCATGTACAGCCTCAGGCCCTGAGTAGCAATGAGAAAATGGATACAGTAGATAAAATGATTTGATAGCTCTTGTAATAATTTGACGCAAAGTAAAGAACTGAGGCAGCAGGAGCTTCTTAATGTCAAGCTCCAGCTCTTCAATACTGACAGGAGTTACTTAAGATGGCAATAAAGATGCACAACAGCTTCCAATGGAGTTCTACCAATTGGGGAAGATTCTGGGACAAGGCATGCTGAAGAGACTACATTTCCCACATCGACCTGACAAATTCTCAGGATCCATCAAGAGGAAGGAAATTCAATAAATCATGCTGTGGCACGTGAGGCTGCAGCCTGTAATAGCCTACTTTGTACGTCAAGCAGCCTGACAGACATAAATTACTCAGGACACATGGTATAAAACACACCAAAGCAAAGTAAAACTGAGGTCAATCAAAAGAAGAAGGAGGGAGAATGAATGAATGAATGAATGAATGAATGAATAAATAAATAAATAAATAAAAATAATGGCAAAATATTCCTGTATTCTTGCTCCACCTCATCTCCAGCTTTCTACTTCTCACCCTCTCTCCCTCCATCCAAACGCGTAACTCAGTTCATCGCCAGCATTGAACACCAGAATGTCCCAGAGGACTCAGGCAGCAGGGCTGTCTGGAGGAGGATTTATATGTGTGTGAAAGAGAGAGCGAAAATGTGTGTATGATGGTGGCTGGAGGGGAGTATGATGGTTTAAGCCAATCCATGGGGGGTGGGGGGTGGAATAAGGCCTGTGCCTCTGCCTGTGGTGGTTACACCGTGTGTGTGCAAGGGACCGGGCGGGGGGTTCGGTTGCAATAATCACATGACAATCGTGTTAAGAGGATCCTGAAGCCACCACACAGTCCTTAAGCCACACGCGCAATAACACACACATCCATGCTGCAACTATATTGCTTCTGGGAGAGAAACCAGAGAGCTGTTCTGTAGTTCTGAGCTCAGAAGAGCATTTAAGTCTGGCAGGGGAGCAAATATGCTTGATGATGCTGCGATGCAAGCAGACAACTCCACACAAGCAGACTTAGATAAAGGCTACAGGGGCTTAATATAAACCATTTCCAATGCTAGTGGAAGAAATAACATTTGAGTTTTGCCTTTTGTTGGCCACATCAGGCCTCCGTTGATTTAAGACACCCCGTTGTTTTCTTCATTTGAGTATTTCTTGAGTAATTAGCAGCCTGCACTTGCTGCTCTCTTGGTCGGAACTTGTCTGAAAAGGCACATCCTCTTTACTCTGTCAACGCGCAGCTGCAGCCTATTAAAATCCACAGTAAAGTGAGACAAAGGGTGAAGCCTGAAACATAATGCGGATCAGATGAGTATAATGCAGGCATGGCTGGACATCTCTCTCAGCTGTTTCTGCAGGAGATGATGTGGGCATGATGCTGCGGCGTAATGCATCACACAATGTCACTGATATAATATTCTGATGTGCACTACAATCTATCACACAGGCCGTGACTTTATTTTAAATGTCATAACTCCAACTAACAGCCTTATGCTGTACAGATCTCTCACTACTGAACTCCAAGATACTCCAACCAGATTCTATTTTAGACTAAAATACCCCAATCCCATGGACTGCAGGATCAGCGCTTCCTCTGTTATGGAGACAAATCACCTGATCCTGGATGTGAGGAGACAATACCTTCTGTAGTCCACTAATCAGACCCCCACTGGGAGTGTGTGTGTGTGTTTTTCAGGCACTTATCTGCATCCACAGCCCCTGTGTAGAATCATACAAAAGCCCACTCAGCCAAGGATGGATTGCGGGAAGGAGGGAGGAAAGGTGGAGGACAGAGTGGGCGAAAGAGGAAGGTGAGGGCACAATCCTTTCATTTTTCTTGAGTTTTTCGCCCCAAATGGCAAAGTTAACCACATCTAACTAGCAAGGACACAGAGTAGACTTTCTCTCACTTCAGCCAAATCTGCTCCGCTGTGAGGGGACTGACATTGTCATCCCGTCACGGCACCTTCTTCTTGTTCCTTTTGAAATTCGGCGAGTTCAAGGGCAAAGCGACACAGCAGTCAGCTGTGGCAAATCTCTCCAGCTGAGGAGAGTGACAGAGTGAGCGAGTCCATCCCACGTGTCACACAGAGACACATCCCTTCCCCTCGACTCTGACTCTGCATCAGGTTACAGGATGTGTGAAGTCAGTGTCTTTTACATGGCGAATGGAGCGTGACAGTACGAAGGCACTTAGTGCTGATCCCTCAGGGCGACCCCGGGTGCCACATTTATGACAAACTCACAGCTGCACTCTGTGCTTTAAAAAAACATACAACATGGTGGTGATTCAACTTATAGTCAGAATAATTACACCTCCCACGTTCTGTTCAAAGCACACTGTCTGGTTTGTGTGAGATAAACCAAAAAAGACTTTCAGTCTTTGCCTTAAGTCTTTGCCCTAAAATGGCAAAAAGCAGTTACAAAATATTTGCTCAAAGTCAAGTTAAGAGCTGAATCTGACTCTTTGACATTAAATTTATATATGAAAATTATAATGCAGCCGAAATGAATATTTTCAGTGACAGCCTTTTTAAAAGCTAAGTGGACAGCTAAAGCAACAGAGCTAGTCAATGCTAGCTGGTGAGATAGCTTGAGCTAAAGCTAAACTTATCCAGATTTTTCCCAAGCTGTTATCTGTTAGTGAAAATGTTTTATTTAGTGAAAGGACACTTTGATAACATTTATTTTTCACATATGTTGAATTAGCAAAGCATTTTGATAATGCTTGCTAATTAAAACTGGTCGTGCTCAAGTGGTAATGGTAACTAGCTTAGTAGGCTAACTGCCATCTCAGCTTTTGACTCTAGTAGAGTTCATACATTTTGGTGCAGTTAAGCTACCTTTAAATTAGCCCGCATATTTAAATAAATATTAAACAAGATTAATTAAATAAATGTACTTATTTAGTATAAATGTTAACATTGAAGGAGCAGGCAGACACTTAGCAAAATGGATACTTTTAATTCCTGTTGGTATAATAAACTATTGATTGTAAATGATCCAAATACAGTTTATTTTCTTTAACTTACTAATTTCAAAGATCAAGACAGATGAAGTTGGTAGTAGGCTAGATTTCTTGCATTTCGTGAAGATATTTTGTCAAGGAGTAAAATAATAAGCTTAAAGGCATAAAGAAGGCATCACAACCGTTTGAGCTATTATGCAGTTTGCCAGTCAGCCTAAAAATTTTTAACCCTTTTTCTAAACTTCTCTGGTTCTGTAGCTGCTGCTCACTACCTTTGTAAAGCAGTATCGAAACTCAAACTTCAGCAACAGAAAATCCACAGAAAAAGACATTGCAACACATCCCACACTGTTTGACTGACAGGCGTTAAAGCACAAAAACAGCAATGAGCACTTAGAGCAAAGATGCTGCCAAAATTATACTACCACTTTAAAGCAAGTTATTTTATCCTCCACGTAGATAGATACCCATTATGCTTGGTGCTCCCATCAGTAAAGACGCTCTTCCAAGAAACCTGTGTTTGTGTACTCTTTGTGGATGTGAATGAGGATGAGAATGGATTAAAATAACCATTCAGTTACATGTGAGCACAGTGCAAAGTTTTGCTTTAAAGCATTTATCTATTCTTTGTGCTGCTCAGGGTCCCCTGGGAGCCACTCAAGGACCCCACTTGAAAATGTTCTGCTTTAAAGCACATGGTGACGGAGGAAAATAGAATATATGTGTGGAGGTGAGTTTGGAAACAAGAGAAGAGAAAGAAATGGATCCCACAGAGAGCAAAACAGAACACAACCTGACAGAGTGCTCGAGCTATGATTTAATGTCACAAACAGACATTAATTTAAACCACAAGGGAAATGAGAGTTTCAAGATAAGTTGCTATTAAATCTTTTCCAACATCAGGATCCTTGCTGTCCTTTAAGTACCACACATCCGCCTGCTGAAATGCCCTTGAGCGAGAATCCGTACTGCTCCACAAAGCATCTGTCTTGTACCTCACCCTGACCTCTGACCTCTGTGGGTGGAGGGAGCACACAGCCCTCCACACCGGGAGGATCCAGGGATGAAATGAATATTGAGTCATTGAGCTGCTGCAGAAACGTATGTCATTCATGTGTTTGGCTCGTTTTGCGCACGGATGGCTGCTTCACAGTAGCTCCAGGGACTGAGGTTTCAGCTATGATGCGACATGTCACAATCACAGATCATGATCTCCATTGAAAACTGAACCCCGTGTGCATAGTGAAATACATTGCTGGTAGGTATCCATGCATTGGTGGCTCCCTTCCACATAACAGTCACTCCACAAGTTTCTAGAAAATATATGATATTATAATTAGCAGGCATGTGAGGTTTGCTCAATTACCAAGACTCCGAGAGAAAAAGCACGTTATCAGGTAGAGCGTGCGTTTTTGATGGAGCAGGGCTCACATCATCTTACATTAAAACGTGATGGGGGGGTTCTTCACTTTTAAAATCAGCTCTTGGTTCTCCGCGAGTTGCGCGCTCCTGCTTTCAATGGCAGAATAATTATGTACAAAATTTGCACAAACTGCCAGCTGCAGCAATAACGTATTTTCCATTTGTCATCATGCTCAAGTTTCGCTTACACTCAGATCATCAGACTAGCAGACGTAAAGTTTGTCTGCCCTGTCCGGATTGAATTATCCCTCCTGCCTCTAGTCGCTGGATTGTTTTCGCTGATCTCTCATCCAGAGGCGCACAGGGGAGGTAACTTGGGGTGGGGGTGGCTACAAATAATTTAAAAGTAATGTAACGAGCAAGCCAAGAAACCATTTACATGAGTATAATAAATAAGGTGATTCTAAAGCAACCAGTATAAACCTACTTTTTCAGCATCGATCTAGGGCGCGCTGTGGATCGCTGTGCTTACCTTGCGCTGCGAGGAGCACCAGCAGGAGGACGTTTGTCAGTTTCCCGGAGAAATTCATCGATACATCGGCGCTTGAAGATGCACTCTGCGGGTAAAAGATTATGCAGATGATTGAAGTCTTGTCAGCAACCTGCGACAAATGTCTGTGAAGCCTTTAAAATTAGAGCAACATTTTCCTTTGCGCTCCCGAGCGTGGAGACGTTGGACTCGCGGTGCGCACCGCCGACATGGACAACTTCTGCACGTCCCGCCTTCCCCCTCCCTCTCTCCCTCCGTCCCTGCGTCCCACACCCCTACCCACTCACCCAAGGGCCAAACCAAGCGACCTGACTCACAGTGACTCACAGGTAGTAAGTTTGAAATAATGAAATGCTTTTCAAATATCGCTCTAGGACCGACAGGGGTCTGCGAGTCCCACAGCAAGAAAGTCTATTTTAACTTTAAATCTCAAATGCAGTCTTGCAACCATATTTCATTTCAGTTTCTTTACTCTTTAGTTTGAATATTACTGAAACTAGAAATCTACCTCTCCATCTGTCTGTCTATCTGTTGCATTTGTCTGTCTGAACACAGTCTGAAGAATTATCCCCACATCTACTCAATATCATTCTGCAGAAAGATGCAGTGCACACAAACACACATACACACTCACAGTAAGATCACAAGTTTTCACTGCTGAGCTATAAATGACCTATTTAGTCACTTAATTGATTTTGTACGCATAACAATGCTCAGGCAGCTTAAAGCATTAGCTGCTCTATAATAGAGTCTTGAAGGCTGCAGAGTCTGCCCAATTCAAATAATGGGAAGATATTAATGCATAGCAGCAATACATGGAATTGCACTGTCAAGTCTAGAGAGACTACTACATCATCTTTAAAGGGAAAAATGCACTAGTAGTGGGTTTTAGATATCACTGAAGTCAACATTAGAATTAATTTGCTTTCACTAAAACATCTTTAATCTGTATTTTTGCTCTGCTCTATGCTTAGAGTTTGTGGAGTAAAAACTAAAAATGTTTAATCCATAGGACATTTTTTTAAACCCTATCATCCGAAGGGTCTTCTTTTTCATCCAAATTCGTAAAAATCCATCTTTTGTAGTGTAGTGCAACACATTCTGTGACAGGATGGATAGAAATAGCTTTCAGTTGATTTGTCTCTTAATATTTCATGAAACTGCGTGTGTGTATGCATGTATCTAACACAGTCGCCCACATGTGTGTATGTCTGTGTGTATGTGCTTCAGTATTCAGCAGCATGAGATGTATTTGTATCTGCTCTGCCACATATTCACTCTTCTTAATGCACTTACCCAGCGCTAATACTATTAATATGCAGCTTTTAACGTGGAGTTTAAACACATAGATGGACAAAAACACACACACACACACACATATATCTGTGTGGATTTGCACTCACACACGTGCACACCAGGGAAGATACTGGGGGGACAAAATAGAAAGAGACAAAGCCAGTTTTCGTATTTCATTTTATAGAAAACAACCCAGCACACCTTAGAGTGAGCAGCAATTGTCCTGTTGTTTTTCTTATTTATTGTGTGTTTTCCTGATTCACACTGCCGCCACATCAAACAGAAATCAGCTCTGCTGCAGGCTTCATGTGAGAATGGGACCAGTGTGTCTGATGCAAAGTGTGCTGCAACACTGCTGCTGATTGCAAATGTACAAAGTGGCTTGCATGTTCGCAGCTGGCAGGTCAGGAGCCAAGAGGCTGAAGACAAGTGGAACTGCTCAGTCCTCAATTTTAAGCTCAATTAGTTTTGTCGTTGGGGAAGTGAAGTCAACCGAGGTTGTTGTTGAGGTTCGGAGGGGGAAAACTGGGGTGATTTAAATCCTCTCGTGGTCCGGTGTAGGAGCCCCCAAGAGGGAGAAAAGAAAGAGGAAAACAAGCTACAGAGGTACAGAGTATAGAGAGTATAGGAGAGAGTGATGCAGAGAGGGTGTGATGGGTAAAGCTGAAGGGATGTGGACAGCTAATAAAGAAAGAGAGAGAGAGAGAGAAAGAGAGTATGCTCAGATCAGCTGAGCATGAAATGCTAAAAAGCTCCAGATTTGATGTGATTTGTGGAGGGAGTGTCACCAGAAGAGAAGAGAAGAGAAGAGAAGAGAAGAGAAGAGAAGAGAAGAGAAGAGAAGAGACACAGGGGATGCAGTTTGACTGTTTGATGTGCTTCAGTGTGACAGTGAATCTATTTGCAGAAACGTATTTTTTGATTGACCAAGATGCAGAGAAAAGCTGAGGAAGAGTCAACAGCCCGGACTGGAGAGAAACAGAAGATTTTTCTTTTTTTTAATTTCTGCCACGACTCTTGCAGATTTTCTGTCTTAACAAGTATTTTCTCTCTCCTTTCCCATTGCACAATCCTCTTTTTTCACCGTCAGCCTTAATCATAGTAAATCTATTCCCAGTGGCACAGGGACAGATTCTGCCTGCAAGATAGTGATGGACATTTAAAGAAGCCTTCTTGACATTCAGCGCCAAAAAAAACAAACATTCAGAGGTATTTTCCCTCGGCGTTGAGCTCTAAGCTAAAAGGTCAACCTGTGACCTTTGGCATTTATTGAATGTCTTTCTCTGTACTTACCTAAACGTGTGGAGTTGACAAGGTGTACATTTGTCTGAGAACCATTTTGAGTTTTCAATAATGATTGAATGAGTTTTGTGAAACAGGTTACCAGTCATGTACTTAAAATAGGCTTTTATAGAAACATACAGAGATCTTTGATCTTAAATCTTTGATTTTCTAAAGTCATGGCTAGAAGGAAATATTGAATGGTTTCTGAAGTGTGCACTGAATTCACAAAATGTTTGGGACTTCCACTTAAGAGCTAGTTGCAGCTCCTCCACATCTCCATTGTCTTAAAGTTTAAAGTCCTTCTGCTTACCTCATCTGCTTCTTATCTGCATCTCTTTGTGATTCGTTTCCAAGCTCATCAAGGTAAAAAGCAGGTGTCCCAAACATTTTATGCATTCAAATTAAAGACAGTAATTCAGTAAATGTTTTATTGTGCACAAGGAGGAGATAAGCCTGTGGTGAAAGGGTCTATTTTAACCCAAACCACCTTTTCCTAAACCTAACCAAGTAGTTTTGTTGCCTAAATGTAACCACGCTGTGACAGAAGACTGAAACATTCAAATTAAAGTAACATGTGAACTATAAGTCTCATAATAATAAAGTCAGCGATATAACAATAAGTTCCACACAGGACACAAACTCCAGTCTCCCAGATGAAAGTCCTGTGCTTGACCCATCCATCCACCATGACCTGCTCCTCATGTGGACCTGGAGTGACATTAATGATGATGTTGCAGGAAGGACACCAACACGGCGAGAAAAGAAAATCTGCTTTGCGAAGTTAAGGACATCACTTATAGAGGAAGGATTGTGCTTGAAAGCATTTGTCTGTATGTGCATGGTGGGGCACAGTTGTACACTGTGCATTGTTTATTTACTCAGTGCTTACTTACTACGTAGGTCCAGCACAGACAGAAAATCAGAAGAAACGGAAATAAAAAATGGATGTCAACGAGACAATGCATCTGCAGCAAGGCAGGAATTAGCCAGGTTCACAGGAGGAGACTCTTGCCCCACAGTGTCACAATCAGTCGGCTGGTGTTTCAGAGCCTTCTCCAGCTGAGGTGACATCCCAGCACTGCTTACCCTCCAACAGAGAGAGCAAACAGAGGAAAACACTCCTACTCCACACCGCTGCTTTGTTTTTTTTTTTATCACCCTGCTAGTTGTCTCTCTCTGTCTTGTCTTTTGTCCTGTCTCTCCTCGTGTGCAATCACACAGCCAGACGCACTGTTAAATAACAGCAGGCATCTGGTCAGACAGCTCAGACAAAGCAGGAGGACCTTGAGGCCCTGATGAAGACAGCCAAGGAAAAGGAAAAGGGCAAGTGTATTTGCAACAGTGTGTGTGTGTGTGTGTGTGTGTGTGTGTGTGTGTGTGTGTGTGTGTGTGTGTGTGTGTGTCATACAGAACTGTCCCAGCTCATCCACATCAGCCTTGTACACTGTTTCTCTTTGTTCAGGTGAATATATTTGGGTATTATCTCTCTTTTTTTTTGTTTTTCCACTTTTCTCATGATCACTCTTCATGTTTATATGTCAGTCTTTCTCTAAAACACTAAAATCTCACCCTTGGTTTCTCCTTTTCACACTCATTATCCCCTCTTTTGTCGTTTCTTTCTTCTCTTTGACTAAAAGTTTGGGGCTATCTCTCTTCTGTTGTGCTTTAAGCAACGTCTCAAGCAATGAAACCGCAAGAATGAGACGACCGAGCGCTCTATTCAGAGAGTTTAAAAGCTGGCAGCCGTAAGAGAAGCGAACACAAGTCGGTTTATCCTTTCCTCTTCTAATTAAGTGCATCACTGTTCGGTCTTTTGTTCCTCCTCTCAACTGGTCACGGTCTCACCTCATTACGTGTCACTCACACTGACGAGACGTCGGCCTTTAAGCAGCCTGTAGTCTGATGCTTCAGCAGGGCTGATCAGTAACCTGTATTATTGAACATGTTGTGTCTGGTGCAAATTTAGCATCAGCTTAACTCCTTGATATACAGTTGACCTCTTTTTCCCCTCATTAGTAAATTTAAAGCTGCACCAGGCAATAGGTGGTGCAGTTTGATGTGGAAATGATCATATCTGGCAAACCATTGTCAGTAAATATTTGACTTTTTGACTGTTTTCCACTAAAATATCTAGTCTTTTTATTTAATTTTCTACTTATAGTCATAAAAGCATTATTAAACATTTTTAAAGGTTATGTTTAGACACTCACATCACTTTAAAGTTGCGTAAAGGTCGTGGTCTGGTTTAATACAGATAAAGTCACAGTGACTTAAGACTAACATGTTTATTAACATTTAACCTTAACTTATTCCAGTTTCAGTGACGTATTTCTAATGAAGTTGACTGGCATTTCATTTTTGGTCATATGACTAAATCTCAAAGTTCATAACTTGGAGGGGATATGTGCTCCTGACCTCTCGCCATCTTTTCTCTCCTTACCCTTTAACCCCATCTAAACAGTTTAGCCTTCTTCTCATGATCCCCTTCTTCCTTCTGCCTCATCTAATCCCACCACTCCACTGTCTCCACCCTCTGTCAGCCCCTTTTAAAAAGCTCTCAGCATCCCCTCTCCTCCCGCAGCTTGTCCTGTTCTGCCAGTCACGCTACACTCTGTGACCCCGCTCAACCCTCCAGCATTCACATCCTCAAACCCTCCCCACCCTTCCCCTCCACCCCTGCTCTCCCTGCTCCCTCCTCCTCCTCCTCCTCCACTCTCTCACTCCAGACCCATTAACACCACAGAGAGTTTACTTCCTCTTCTCCATTCATCCAGTGTCCACTACATGCAGTCTGCTTGGCCATGCTACGGCCCACTGCAGCCACCAGCATCTAATTAAAGCCCCTTCAATGCCTGAATCACAGTTATCTGATTAAAAAGCCCTTTGCTGCTAATTAAACTGCCATTTCTCTGCACCATGTTTTCTCCCACAAACCCTCTCTCACTCTCCAGCTCTCTCACATGTACACACACACACAGAAATCTTCAGCAACAACATGCACACAATATATTGTGACAATATGTTTACAATCATGCTTACGACTCCATTCTGCTATGTGTTTATTCTCTCTGTTCGTGTCCTTATCTGAATGACCAGCAGTGTCATTTTCATTAAATGGCTGCAGCCTGAGGGGTCAAACTGAGCCACGCAAAGCTTACTCATTATCTGGTCCACTCGTGTTTGTCCGAAGATGAAATCTGAACGATTGTCTGAGCTTCTTTTTCCTGTCACAGATGATCTGTTCATCAGAGTTTGAAGTTATTTTTAATCCGTTTCAAATGTGTTGGGAACATTTCATTAATAGCCCTCGCAATCCTCATGAGTGGCCTTGGGCTACATGTCCAGCTGGAATATTTCGTCCATTTCTTATTGTCACTTTAATCATAATATTGTAAGATATCTGCTGATTTTTGTCACAAGCTGTTATGCATTAGAATCACACTGATGTAATTCATAACGGAGAAGATGTAGATGTGTTTAGCCCGACCACATGTTTTTCTCTGGTTCTGAAACTCTGATGCTGATGCTGTGCATGTATGGCATCAAATTTTAGTCTGAAAAATTCAAGTCAAAGTGTTATGAATTCATTGGTATTTCACTTTAACTTCAACATTCGGTAGCCAGCAGTGGTTAAATTTCACAATCAGGTATTTGATTGCTTATAAAATGATGGCCTTATTTAGCTTCCATACCATAAGCATGTTCACTAAGATGAAAAACAAGTTAACGTTAAATAAAGATCCTGACTATAAAGACAACATCAAAATCTGGTTTACTTACTCATAATACCTTAATGTACATATGTAATTTGTAACTTTGACATACACCATCCTCATCATTTCCAGTATATACTAAAAGTATAAATATAATAAAATCTGCATATTCATTGCATGTCATCCCTACTATATCATAAATTTGGACTCATGCTCTTTTATCATTAGCTGTAGTGATAAAGTGGTGACAGGGCTGCTCCAGTCACTACTACCGTTGATGCTGAGACACAGCACTCTGCAGTTTCTCTTTTGACCACTAGTGAGCAGCAGCAGGCACCCTGATCCGTCAGCAGGCAGCAGACTTGAGGAGATATTTATTACTCCAGTGGGGATATTAGAGAGGGAACCCTGAGCCCAGTTTAAAGCCCCGTAAAGTGTTTGGACCAAAGCTCTGTGTCTGTCCCCTAAGCTCAGTGGCTCAGCGTCTCAGGAGGTGAGGATCGATGGCCCCCTGACTCAACTGCACGGCAGCTACACATTCTGTAATGCAGTAATGTAGTTCATAAATATTGACCACAGAGCTGAAATGGCAGGTATAAATCCTAAAAGAATGTCCTGTGGAGGATAATGGGAGAGATGGAGGGCAACGGTCGACCGCAGGAAACAGATCAAACTGCTGACATTCACCGTGCTGCATCGGAGGTTCAAGGCTCTGATTACAGCAGGTTAACAGACAGAATAGAACAGAATAGAAACATGTCAGTGCAGACGCAGAGTTTTAACTTGTATTACAGTGACTTAAATAAATAGTGTGTACTGTTTAAACTTCTCAGATATTTAAGTTTCTGGTTCAGCTTTCTGACATTAAAACATGATCAAAACCACAGAATTTATTTTTGTTAAAATCTACAATAAAATACAAAATAAATATATATTTCAGTTTCATATGACTGCTTGCTTGCCTCCAAGATGCCTTTTAATGTGTATGTTTGCATGTGTGTATATATGCTTACATGCATGTGGGTTTGTCTTGCAGAGATGAATACACACTTATTGATCTCTGACTACAGCATGAACCTGTCTTTGATGTCGGCCGAACAGACTGCAGAAGTCCTGTGTCTGTTGTTTATGACTGACCTTTATCATCGCTGTCTCCTATCATGCCTCTCTCTCCTTCTCCTCAACCCTGCTTGTAACCCTCCTCCACCGTCCATCCAGTTTCATCTCTTTCGTCACGCTTCATGATCAGACCTGGAGACCATAACACCAACTCTGTCTGGCTGACTTTTCTCCTTTTTTGTCCCCTCAATTTTGTACACTTGAGGAACTGGCCAAGTGGTGCAATCAGGAGTGGCACATTGTTAAATGGACGTAAATACACACAGACACAGTCTCATTGCATGTAATTGTTGACTCTACAGTAAATAGCCAAACAGATGGGTATAATGTGTGTGTGCTGCTGAAACCCAGTGGCTTCTTTAAGCTCACAGTCAACAAACAAACAAACAAATGGTGTTTGAGGGAAGTTAGTCACATCTGAAGAACAGTCAAGGCCAGTTTGAATTCTTTTCATGACCATTCTGTAACTGGTAGAAAGGGCAAACGATGAGAAGTTACCTGGAGAAATAAAATCTTCCTACTTCTCCACACAAACTTTATCAGTGGTTTTGACCCTGGTTGGACTCTGCAGAGAAAAAATAAAGACCATGTCCTGGTCACTGTACTCACAAGCTATTGGCTTCAATTTGATATACTCACATTAACAAACAAATTCGTGGAGGTGTGCATATTTCAAATCTTTTCTGAGGACAGAGACAGGTGAGAGATAGCCCTCTTGCGTTTCCAATAAAGGCTCACTCCTACTGCAAGTGTAAACCTCGATGCACACCCTCCTTGTAAACACACAGCATCCTGGTGAAGTTCCCTGCTGCCAGACACGTGGAAATCTACTCCCTCCAGACTAACAGAGTGAGCTAGCAGCAAGAGACTTAATGGCAGCAAATAAACACTCTCTAATATAGTGAATGACTGTCCTTAAACTCTGGTGAGTTTTAAGAATCACCATTGCTGACTTGTAATTAAAGGAAAAGAGGAAAGAATGCAAAAGAAAGTGATGGAAATAAATTTCAGGCAAAATTAACTCACTCGCCGGCAACACCAACCCATCAGCCGCTCTAAACCTCCCCACCCTCACAAGGCCACTCTCTTAATGGAAATTGATGCCGATGTCAAGTATCTAATTTATGAGCCGTACAAGGGGAGGATGGGTGTACGACTACAAGCAATAATTGCTGAACCCAACTCCAATTCAATGGCTGTCATTGCATCTGTAGGATTATGTCACTGTTTGACTCTGTGTGTGTGTGTGTGTGTGTGTGTGTGTGTGTGTGTGTGACTGATATGATATTAGCTGGAAAATTATGATGCAGTAATATCTCCGCAGGAAGCTGCAGCGGTTAGTGGAAAACAGCAGCTTGTGTACTTTTGTGTTCTGGAAAAACAAATAATCAAGGACCTTTAAATATCCATGCAGACACTAATGGAAACTGTAACCACATCTAATTTGGAAAAATGTGATGCAGAATTGTACCTAATGCCGCTATTTTCAGAGATTGTGTTTATGAATTTCTCACATTATTTACTACAACTGAGTTAAAATACTAATTGGCCTTCTGCGACAGTGACTGAGCTGCAAATTTTAACTTAAAAGTTAGAATGTGTGAAATGTGATTATCGTGGCATGTAATTAACAAAATATCCAGCTTTATCTGATGCCTGCAGCTCCTCTTGAGGTCCACACCACATTTCAGGAAGCAGCTGCCATCTGATAAAGAGCAGAAAGCTTCATAACACATAAGATTTTCCAGATTTGTGATAATGTGCATGTGTGTATTCCTTCACATGCTGTGTCCCTTTAGCACTCATACCGCCTCGCTGCCATCTTAAGCTAACAGAAGGCGAGGTTACAAACCCCGGGGATATAAAACCGCCTAATGAAGTCCTAGTCAGCTGACTAACATTTAGCTCTGGCTCCGGACAGTTCACACACACATGCACAGAGAGCGCATACACAAGCACTCCTGAAACTTCTGTCCAAAATGCCAAGTGCCCGGAGACTGTGCTTAGTTTTGAATCATCTCAACGTGGCTAAAAATGTGTGAGGTGGCAGAAAGGAGCTTGGAGGATGTTTAAGCTTTTACTTTGTCACGTCCTTAATGAGGTGATACTCAAATAACCTGTTAAACACACACCAAATAAGAGGCAAAGAGCTGCAGGAGAGAGAGTGAGGGAGCCTCACATACAGCTTAATATAGAAACTGAGACATTTTTATGAGGCTGAATGAAAGACAGCAGGATTTTAAAGGTGGAGTCAGCAATTCTGGAGAAAGACTGTTGATATCTGAATGTGGCGTTCAGCACGTTAGCATGTGCCTCTCACTGCCCCCTTATCTTCCCTCCGGCTCCCGTTCCCCCTGTCCTGCCCTGTGCACAAGCACCAACGCCCCCTGTTGCTGATTGGCTGGAACAGTCTCATGTGGCTCGATCTGAGCCATTTTGTGTCACATTTACAGAGCTGTGGAGCTGTGTACAAACACCAGATTTTTTTTTTCAGTGCACACACAAATTGGACCATGAGGGGATATTCACCCAATCTGCAAAAAAGTGTGTTGGATTAGAATCGCTGACTGCACCTTTAATGTTCATGTGATTGATCAGGTGCACTTGTTGCTTTCATTTTCCTTTATTGATCCAGTTAGCAAGACATCAGCTGCCATCTCAGTCCCTTCCTATAAATTTCAGCATTTACTGTTGCGACAGATGAAACTCAACATGACTGGCCAGTGGGAAGAAAAAAAAAAGTTGTTTGTTTATATGTTTGATTCCAACCACTGAGAAAACAAAATGACAGAAATCAACACAGCTGGATTAGTACAGTACAGCTTTTCCTTGGCTAACGTAGGTAGCAGTGACAGATGAGTGCATAATGACAGTGACATGTTATAATACCTCTGAGAAATAATGGCTGGACACTGTTTCAAGTAACGTCTCTGAGAACAGGCTGCGATATTCGAGCATACAATATGATGGAAAATAAAGCAAGTGAAATGCCAGATTGTTTGGCTACTATGCGTCCAGGTCAGTGTGTATAAAATACTGTACAATATTATTGCTGCTGGTTTCCTTGGTGATGGATGCTGATGAGCATTGCTTTGATGACACCAGAGTACTGTACCTTCAAAAGAAGCATGGTGAGTAACTGCAGCCCAGTGATCATGGCACTATCACTACTCTAACCTTCATTTAAAAGATGGGTGCTTTTAAACACCACAGCAGCTTGTCATAGATTTGAAGAGTCTATTATTTCAGGTCCACACAGTGAGCTGTGTGTGAGGGTAAAAACAGGCTGGGCAACCCCTCACACACCCATCCATTATTATTTGAGCAGTCCAGCAGCTGTTTCATGTCCCCTCTCGCTCTCGCTTTCAAGGCAAATATTAGAAATTCATACAGTATGTGTGCTATTGGCAAAAGGGAGGTGATCTTCTTCTATGTATCTACACAGAAGGGATTCATCTTCTTCTCCTCAAGGGATGTGTGGTCAATGTGAGGCCAGTATATGCAAAATGAGTCTGCTTGTGAGTTTCTGTGGCTTTGTTCATCTCTGGGCTCTTTTCTCTCTTTGAGTCGACAACAACAGAAACAGTGCTTCGTCGTATGCATGCTAGCCTCCACAATGTTATTTTAGGACCATTACAATTTGATTTAGACACAAAGAATGAAACCAAGTCTGTTCTGTACAGAAAAAAGAAATTTAGTCCTGAGTTGCTGTTGGCCACGTAAACCTTTGTGAACAGTGATAGGGGTCAACACACTTTTAATTTGACCATTTCAGATAGAAGTTTTCTTTTTAAAATAAAGTTACAAGAGAACTGCTTCCATATCGATTCCCAAGAAAGAGCATCATGACTGACAGATGGTTTGTTTTAACATTTTGAATTAAAATATAATTCTGGTTCATTGCATCTTGGGTCTTGTCTTCATAGTTTTGGCCATCGTTTCTTATGATTATGATGTCACTGAAGTATTTGCTGTGTGCAGGTACAGCTTGGAAAAGTAAGGTAGTGTGTAAGTAAGCTCGTGTTGAACCAGGAAGTTGATCTGTAAACTGTGACTGATGCTACAACAGAAATTTTGGGTTATAAATTTACTCTTTGCCTATGTTTTCTCTTCCAAATAAGTTTGACTAACCTCGGGGTCCTGCTAAACAAGTGGCTGGGGCCCATATCATGTGTAGCGTCCCTTGTTCAGCTCCAGCAGGACCTTTATTGCATGTCAGACCTCCATCTGCCTCCCCACGTCTGCCTCTATATCAACTGTCCTCTCTGCCGAATGATGGACAAAACTATGAAAATGTGACCCAGTTGTTACAAACCAGAACAACCTGTTTAGTGAACTGAAATAAATAGATCCCAGTTCCTCTGACAGATGCATGGAGCAGAGGATGGCAGGACACATGGGGGACAGGGGTGAAAGTAAGGACGGGAGCAGGTGGTGGAAGAGAGTTAAAGTGCATAATTGTCATTTCCCAGTGAGCATGTGGTGCGAGGCGGACATGTGAGTTCATGTGTTAAAATGTTGTCAGAGCTCTGTTTCTGGGAGGGGGGTGGGCTCAAAGTTCATGTCTGGGTCCTGTTGAGGTCAAAGTTCAGGTTTCAGATTTCAGTTATGGTCCATATCATCAATAATGGGGGTGTTGTAACTCTGGAAGAGAGGCTGCATGAAGAGGCCCACCGTCCCGACCACACACACCAACACAAAGATCCACAGGAAGAGACGGTCGATCACCATGGCCACATACTTCCAGTCCTCAATGATCTGCAGTGAGAAGGGGGGTAAATGTAAACGGAAATGTTGAGACATTTCACTGCATATATGAAAAGTTTGACCTGCTCGTAGTGCTAGACGCAAAGTCAGAGCATCAGCAAAGTCATGAGAACTCATCGTCTGGGCATTGTGCATATCTCCAAATTTTATATCAAACTATTCAATAGATGTGAAGATGTGTCACTCAGGACCAGAAATGTCAACCTTATGATGGAGCAAGAGCTTATGCCAGAATGGAATTGAATGAACTGTATGACAGATGACAGAAAAGCCTTAGAAGCATGCTGCACATATTGAGATTTATTAGATACACCTACCCCTTCATCATCATCCTCGCTCTTCATCTTTTCAGCGATGTAGCGTACTCCATCCACCGCATCCTCTACGTCAATGTTGCACTTGAGAGTCATCCTCTTCCTAAACTCTGTGTTCTCTGACAAGTCGCTGATCTTCCAACCGTAGCGTTTGGCCGACTCCTCGTTCACAAAGAAGGATGAGGAGGAATCTGCCATTCCTGCTTGACTTCCGATCCCTCCGTCCGCTCCACGCAGCTTCTGGTCAGAGTACGATCGCTGCTGGTGTTTTTTCCGGAACTTCTCGCGGATGTTGGAGCTACCGGGTCTCCGCATGAAGAGGTAAGAGGGGAGCCGGTAGAGGAAGACACGCTTGACCCAAGGAGGCATGGTGTGCGTACTGGGAGACCGATGGTGCACGTTGAGCACGCAAACACTGGTGACGATGGAGAAGGTGACCAGCACCATTGTAAACATCAGGTACTTCCCAATCAGAGGCACTGCTAAAGACGTGGGTGGCACAATCTTTGAGATAAGGAGTAAAAACACAGTCAGGGCCAAGAGGACAGAGATACAGAGAGTCATCTTCTCACCACAGTCTGACGGGAGGTAGAACACAAGAATAGCCAGCGACGTGATCAGGATGCAGGGAATGATCAGGTTGATGGTATAGAACAGAGGTTTTCTCTTGATGATAAAGTCATAGGTGATATCCAGGTACCTGATGTCATTAGGGTCTTCGTTCTTGCGTCCAGGCAGCGAAACAATGTCCCACTCACCACTGGGTTTAAAGTCATCACGTGAGGCGAAATCACTGAGAAGGATGAGATCAATCTCAGTGTGGTCGTAGGTCCAGGAGCGAAACTTGAGGGTGCAGTTCTGCTGGTCAAAAGGGAAATCACGGACTTCAATTTTGCAGGCCGATTTGTAGATAGCTGGTGGGAGCCAGGCCACCTCGCCGTTGTTGGAGACAACAACATTGGAGTAGAAGGAGACTTCATAGGTGCCATCAGCACTGAGCGGAGGGAAAGGTGGGAGACAAGCAAAAGACAGGAAAGATAAAGAAATATAAAGTTGAAGCATTCAAGGATAAACCAATTACTGTAAGGATGGCAAATCATATTCAAACACATCTCTACCATCTCCATATGTGATATTACTGATGCAAAACCTTGTAGGAAGAGGGTGAGGAGGTTGGAGTCGCACTGCTGCTCCTTGCATTGGTTTGATAAGGAAACCTCCTGCACACCTTTCTGTAAAGGTATTAAAGGCATCTGTTTGATTTAAAAAGGGTTTATTTGGGGTTCCTTGTCACCAAAGACATATATGAGCGTTGCATTTTGTTGAAATCAAAAATACAAAAAGGTAATTTTACATGCAGATGGTTGGGCTGGTGGAGGAAGCAGGTGACCTCAGCCAGCAATGGTGAAGTGTGAATGAAGCAGCTAATGCAAGTGTGACTTCAGTGCTTTGCCTGAACTCTACGCTCCATCACGCTGTTAACCGGGAGATTCGTCCACACCCTCAACCTTTCTTACAGCCTCACTCTACTGAATGTCACTAGTTCAAATCTAATCATCTTGAACTTGCCATCCTATTAGTGTACCTGAGTATGCAGTATCAACAGAATCAGTGTTACAGCAATACTTTGAGAGGCATAAAGTAAATCAGTTGACTATGCTGACTCGAAGTGTGTTGAGAAGATACTTTCATGACTGCTACCGGGCGTCTGCAGCGGTGACACATGCAACAGTTACATGTGTTGAAAGTCAAAAGATGTGTTTATCCTCTGAAGGAAGGAACCACTTGGGACACTTCCCAGCAACATGACAACAACCACCCCCCTCACCTCAAATCTGCTGAGACTGACTTTTTTCCTTCATTTCACCAAGGCTGCAGGTGATGCATTATAGATAAGTGGCCTATCAATTATAAAGTAGGTCAGGAATCCAACCATCACACTCGGTCTCTAATGCTTTGGGTCTGCTGTGAATATGCAGACTAATTAAAAATGCAGTGGCCCCACCTGCTTACTGCAACCTCTGGTCCCCCCAGACTTGGTCAGAGACCTGGACCATAAAGTAGTGCTGATCATCTCCTGTCATTTGGCCTCTTAAGCCATTACGCTCTTTATGTGATCTTTAGCTGACCAGCAATCTGTATTTGTAAATGTTTAATGCCTACCAGTCCTATATAAACATTGGAGTAACACTGCTGACCAATACACAAAACCTACAAATCTACACAACTGTGAGCCTGTCAAACTATCGCAAGTTCACTCTTGACCTTGAACACAGACCTAGAGAAAACAGTTACACCACCAGGGCCATTTACTTCCTGTATGCTGGTGCCCTTCACCCTGGTCCCTCAGAACACCTGAGTGCACCATGGTGCACAATTCACTTTCAGCCAAAGTCAGTTCAACTATGCTACAAAGTTGGAGAGTTTGAAAGTTAATATCCACCAGTTATTAGATACATATCACCACAGTAAAATGCTGAGCAAAGACTCCTATATTAACATTTTAATAATGAACGTTAACTGTTAATGTTATACAAGAAACTAGCAAATGGAGAAAAAAAAGACCCAGGTGTTGACCTACATGGGTGACAGATGAGGTGAGGCTCAAAAGCCTTTGTGTCTGTCAGCTAACATCAAGGCAGTGGGGCTAATTTCTTCTTGAATGAACAAATTACAGCATCAACAATCTCATGTATTGATTTTCCTTTGCAGTTTTACTGTGCAGCTGCAAGATGATTTTAAGATGTGCACACAAAGTCAAAATAAAGTCATATCACTGTTTTGTGAACGCTTTCTCAATGAACATGAATATGCAGTTATCTAAAGGGATGCTGTCCTGCTGTCCAGTTTAACCATGTTAGTAAGTTTGCTTGTGTTATAGTACAAAGATTTGTGGTGACACTTTGGTTGTAAAGGCTACTGTGAGGGAATTTTCTATCACAGGCCTTCTGTACAGTTAGGCACCCAAAGGTCTCAAGGTTGGACAACACAGAGACCTCAGACAGAGACACAATAACATAATATTTAGAGGCCATTCTAGCAGACAGCAGATAGGAATTCTCTCATCTTCCAAAACTGACCAAAGTCATGCGCAACACCAAATGCATGCCTCGAATCAGTGTAGATAGTAGCAACTTTATGTTTGGCAAGATGGCAAGTTCTAGTAAGAGCCCACAATTCTGCAGCCTGGGCTGAAGTACCATTAGGTAATGCTTGGGCTTCCAACACTTCCCAGTCATTCACCACTGCATAGCTGGCAAGAACTGTGCTATCCGTTGGTCTACAGGCTGAGCCATCAGTGTATAGAATCATATCAGAGTTTGGTACTGGTGTCTGCACTAGGTCTGGTCTTGGGGATGTGCTAGTGTCAAATGTAGCAACACAATCATGCTCAACATCATCAGTTAACGGAAGAAGAGTAGCTGGGTTCAAAGGTGGTGAGCGTGCAAAAATAATGTGGGGCAAGAATAATTGCTTCATAGCCTGAACAGCGCGACGCTGTCATATGCTGAGTAGCAGCCGTGTCCAGGATGTGCAGAACCGCATGAGGGACATGAACAATGCAATCGTGCCAGCACAATGGTTCCTTCATAACATGCCCCAAGTATGCTACCTTTGACAGGCAAAACTGCAGTTTAGCCAAGGAAGCTCTATGACCACACTCAGCGAGTCTCTTCGGGAGCAAGATGGAATGAGAGCGACACGCCTCTCTTGATGGAGAAGCTACCAGCAAGTCATCAGCACATTGCAGGAGAGTGCTTCCCCCTGGCAACTCCAAATCTTCCAGATCATGCTGCAACGTACACCACTGGACTCTCAAGGTAACCTTGCACCAATGTTCACCCCGTGTATTGTTTACCCTTAAGGGTAAATACAAACAAATACTGGCTATCTGGATGCAGCGGAATGGAAAAGAAAGCTAAGCACAAATCCAAAACTGTGTAATATTTTGCATCAGAAGGCAATGAAGTCAAAATCGAATTAGTGTCAGGAACTAGGGGGGCAATCGGTATCACAATGTTGTTAATGGCTTGCAGATCTTGGACAAACAACCACTCACCTGGGTGGCCTGCTTTTGGAATTGGCAACATAGGTGTGTTACATGGACTGGTGGTTTCAATTAACACACCTTGATCTAAAAGGGATTGAATCACACCCTCAATTCTGGCTATGGCTTTCTGAGGTAATGTATACTGTTTAATTGCAGACAGTTTAGCATTGGCTTTAAGTTTCACCTGATGGGGTACAGCAGACTTTACATGTCCCACATGATTTTTGTGTTTAGCCCACAAATTTTCTGGAACTTCTGACAGATGAGAAGGGGGTCCATAATACACTGCAAGAGGTGGTTGCTGCAACACAAATGTACTTTGAGGTAAAACAAGTTGTTCAGTTAAATAAATCATGTAGAGATCATTACCAAGACTTGTTATCTCCTGTGAATGGGAGAGAGACTCTGGTATAGCTGCTCTCTTCAGTTGACACTGAGCCATCATTTCCCCTACCTTCAGCTCACAAGAATTTCCACCACAGCTACGATTTGATTATATTGATCCAATGTATATATCATAATCCATATTGTGAAATACAGCTCAGGCATGCTGGAATAAACTGGAATATTTTATAGTTTCTGTATCTTCCATGTGCAAACATGTCCAGTCAGGTGCACAGAGGGTGAACATCTCTCATTCATGTTTTCATAAAAATAAAACAGAATCATTGCAAAGCCAAAGATTTAGGATGTTTGATGGACGAATTTTCCTCATGTTCAGGAGAATTTCTGTGTGGTTGTTGTAAGGTGAAAGCCAACTGCTGATAATACGTGTTTGTGCTCAAATGTAAACATGAGATATGATCACTTAATGCTTCAGTCAATCGAGGTGCAACCAAATGCAGCGTTGTCTTCCCAGCAGATTTTATCATTTCAATATGTCCCTGTGACACTTTCTCTGCAAAATCTGTAATCTCTCATCCCTTAAAAGATCACTCATCGTCATGAGACTGTCCGTAGTGTCTGCAGAGAGTCTAGACAGTGTTAACAAAACCTTTTGGTTGTATTCATTATCCTAAAAGAGGTGAGATGTGGGATTTAAAAAAAGAAATATAAGAGGATAGAAGGAATAAGAGGATATAAGAAAACATTTTAGGAAAATGAGGATTTTGAGTAAAGTTGCTCATTGTGTTTGCGCCTCTTTTAATCACTTAGTTATACACATACACACACACACACACACACACACACACACACACACACACACACACACTAATTCTGTCTTCACAAAGCAGACGTACTTGTTGTAGAGGACGATGTCTGGCAGCCAGATGTGTTGCGACGGGAGCCGGATTTTCTTGATTCCCTCGTACTCTTCAGGGTCCCACATTAATCTGTAGTCATTCCATACCTGATGAGGCGCACACACATATACACACACAGGGAGAGAAACTGATTCCAAAGTCATGCAACCAGAAACATACATAAACACATGAGGTCATGAATACACAGTGGTTCAGTCAGGCCCTATCTGGTGAAAATGCATTTTAAACAGTTGTACACTGACACATTAGTCCTTGGTGCCATCAGCCGGCCTCACCAGTGACCAGGCTGAATGTCTCTGTACATTTACCTTAAACTGCTGCACCACCACAAAGCCAGATCTGTGATGGTGTGTCTGCATGTGTGTTTGTATGTGTCAGACACCAAGAGGTTTGGAGTTCGGACATAGTGTGACCCCCCCCCATGCACGCAAATACACACTCACACAGAAAGGAGAAGGAGAGAGGAGTGTGGACACAAACCTGACTGAGCCAACAGTTGGTGGTCATGATCTGCTCCCGCTCATTCTGAAACACAGACAGGCAGAAGGCTTGTGGGTGACAGTGGTGACATGGTATTAAATGAGTAGGATATGTTTCTATGATAACAGCATACGTACATGGATTAGGATTTGTGTGTGTGTGTGTGTGTGTGTGTGTGTGTGTGTGTGTGTGTGTGTGTGTGTGCGCGTGCTTTCTCACCACGTTGATCAGCTGTGCCAGAGATACTTGGATATAAATGGTGACCTGCTGGCTGTTGTTGACAGCTGGTCTGATCAGCTTGTTGTAGCGCTCCGGTGACAACAGGTGACTCACCAGTCGCTCCTCCACCTCCGCACACAAGGCAGCTGCACACACACACACACACACACACACACACACACACAGAGCGAGAGAGAGATAGAGAGAGAGAGAGAAAACTGAGCTGGAAAGCGGCTACATGTGATGGATCAGTACTTGTGTTATGTACTAACATGGTGGTGAAGTGACAGACTGCAAATTAGATGTATATGTTTCATATAACCCAGGTTTCAGTTTCATTTTTGGTCACACCACCATGACCAAGCATGTACCATGACGGCAAACAGTCTGCAGTTTGGAGTGAAAACACAACTGTTAGTTCTCCATTGTTGTCTGTGTCTACTTTGTCCAGTGACATATTGCCAAATCCACGTTATATAATATGTTTTGGGAGACCATCACAAACAGCTTAAAAAATGTCCAAGTCAGCCTCCAAGGTATTGAGACAGCTGTAATATCTCCCACTTGGTGAACATAACCACTGAAGTGTCAAAAACCCCAAATCTGATGCACCCTTGAATTGAACTTTCGAGCTCTGCAGCAATCACATCTGAAAGAGATATGATTTCTGATTACTTTGATTTGCTTTGCTGAGTTAGAGTGAACAGGTTAAAGTGGCTCTGATTTCAAAATAAACTGCGCAATGACAGTGGGCGCCTTTCAAATGGGTGAAAATTGAGGCCAATGGTGTCAAACTCAGGGCAAGGGCTGTCAAGAGAGGGGGGGCCGCAAATCATTTCACCTCATTTCATTGGTCTCAAAGAGTTTCTCGTTACGTTCATCAAACTTGTATTGGGCATTAATCAAAGCCCTTGAAGACAAGAACTGAAACAAAGCCTGACTTTGTTCACAAACACCCTCTCATCTGACTCCGAGTCAGCTCCCTGATCATTGCTGACACACTCCTGATCATCCGTATGGCTGAACACGTTCATAATGAGAAAAAACAAAATAACAGAAGCACACACATGCTCAGAGCAGTAGGTGGTGAAGCGATGTTTAAATGTCGTGCTGTGAGGTCTCAGCAATTAGGTGCTGCAGCGACGTAACATGCTGCATGTCCTCAGATGTAATGAGTGTGTAATGAGAGTAACAATGCATGCAATCTGCAGTCAGTCCATATGACAATAATGAGTCACATTTGAACATACACACATACTCACTGAGCCACCGCAGGGCTGATTCCACCCTTGTAATCAACATAGAACGGTGTCTGATGGGTCACGGAGCTTCAGTGATAGTGGATGGTTTGATACACAGATGTTGCCAAACTTTCAAACACTTTAACAAAGGCTCTGATTTCCATCTCATTATATCTGCATATCTGCTGTCCTTCTGTTTGAAAATCCCGAAATGTTTAGCTGGATTTATCACGACCTGAAGTTTCATCTGCAGTCTTAATAACCTGTTTTTCTTCTGTCCCTTACAAGCAAACAGGCGCTCTGTATCACACGCACTACTTTCCCTTAAAAGCCTTTTCTCCTGTGTTTGTCTTGTACCTGCTCTTTCCTTTTCGTTTCTTTTCTTTATTTGCTTTCGTGTCCCTTGTTTTCGGGAAGGCTTTTGCGACGGCCTTGTTTGTGCATCATAAAATAAACTGAAAAAAAAAAACAGGACAGTACAAACTGGAGGGTGACAAGAAAGATAAGAGAGAGGAGTGGATTACATAAGAGGTCAATACTGCAGATATCTCAGCCGAAAGCACCATACAGTAAGCCTCCAAATTTTAAAAAGAGTGTTACATAAAGCATGATAATTAAGCTTAATCTTAATGTCATGATTCGTTATCTTGGGAACACAAATAAGACCCAGAGAGCTGAAAAAGTAACTCATCTCCAGAAGTATGGAGGTTTTTGTCTGCCCCTTTACATTCAGCTCAGCTTAGCACTGTAGAAACAATAATCTCTCATGAATTTCCTCTGCTGTCAGTTTTCCAGTCATCTGTATTTCCTGACAGATTGTCCCATCAATTCTTATTACCTGACCACCAAACCTGCTTGCACATCAGCTCCAAATTTATCTCTTTTTTCATGCATTTGTGACCACACTTTGCTTGATTGAGATGTTACAAATATCACTAATAAGTCGAGTCAGGTGAGTTTTAGAGGAGGGGTCCCTTTTCCAGGACAGACAGACATCCAACAGGTGTCAAGAGTATTGAATAGATAAACCAGGGGTGTATCTAGGATATTTCTAAATCAAGGGGTTTGAGCAAGCATTAACATTAGCTAGTTATAAACTGCTCTGAAGCAAACAGGGACACCTTAGGGGCCAGCTGGGGCCAATACCCCTGGATCCAACCATAAGATCAACATAAAGACACAAAGTTACAATATGAAAAAAATACTGGCTATCTGGATGCGTGATTTGTTTGGTTTGTTGTTGTTAGTGAATTCATTGAACTGCACCAGCTCCACCTTTCATATGGTCTGCATTTGGATTCGAATTCTGTTTTTATTTCTTTTTTTTCCGGACACCCATTACAGCATCATCATTGAGTTTACTTCCAGTCTTATTCAGTTCAGAGGTGAAGATTTAGCTTCAGCTTTCCCCACGATGATTCAGCCAGGATATCTTTAAAACATATGCGCAGTTGCTTTCATGGAATTCACTGGAAAACAAGCCTCACACAGCCAGGCTGCATCCCACAGGCTCAGTTTTAGCATTGAGACGAGACCTACATCTGGAAACAGCCATTCAAAATTCAGAAGGCTGATGAGTCAGCAAGTGTCCAGTCGAGTGTAGAAAGAGTTTGTGTTGATGTCTTAGTGAAAAAATTGTCAGTCCTCTTGTTATTTAGCCTACTTGAAGTGACGTCTGTTTTCAGTTGAGTCATCCACGGCCTTGCAGGACCACAGCGAACACGGAGAAAACTGTGGACTGCCAAGGGAAATTTGCCTTGAACCAACCAAAAAAAACAGACAAAAAACTGATTCTACCTATAATACGTCTGCCATTTGACAATTAAACCACTGAAAAATGAAAGAGTTGGAGCAGAGCTGTGTAACTTTGGCAGCGGTTCATCCTCTAACTGCCCTTCATAGTCTAAGCTGTGGAGTTTGACACTATCCTCACCTGACATATGACAGCTGTATGACGAGGTTTAACTCCAACAAACACGTCTGAACTCACATCAGCAATACAGATGTGTCCAGAAATCTCAAAACTGTGCAGTTCGCAGCTCTGCACAACTGTGAAGGTTGTTTATTTTGGCACTTTACTTGCACTGGTTTTCAGCAATGCTGCCAGCTGTCAAATCAGTACATATTCAAGAGAAATGTTTCCTGAAACATGCCAGGATCAACGTCAACAGAAGAGGCACTGAGCTTTAAAGGCAGGTGCAGGGAGGAGAGATATACTCTGCACTTGGTCAGTCTAGATTAACCTCCAGCAGGCTTCAATCCGGAGAGGAGAGGGGAGAAGTGTCCAGTGTCTGAGCAACTATGACAGGACACTAAACCTCCAGGGTACCGTAAATGTCTTCTGAAACACAAAGCTCTGACTGTCAGGATGTGAAGAAAAGGGGCACGTCGGAGGAGAAGAGGACTGTAGACAGAAACACAGCAAACAGAAAGGAGCATGAGACAAAACAATTCCCAGATTAGTATAATTATCTGATCCAATAAATGTCGTATTGGACAAGGAGGCTGTGCTTCAGTTGTGGGATTCTCAGTGGACTGCAAACCCCAAAATCCAGTCAGCATATTCCAAACATTATGAAAAGGCAGCACATGCCTAGTTATCAAGTTGAGGACAAAATACTCACATTTCACTTGTTTGTTTGTAATGTGAGCCGAATAAAAAAGGGTCATACTGTATGACAGCAATGATTCATGAGAAATCAATGACTCCTACGTGTACTTGACAGGACCGCAGCCTGTATACAGTAAGGGAGGAAACTGCTGCATAAGGCATACAGGCTTTCTGCAACAATTAAAAGCAACTGGTGTGGATTTAGGATTTAGGTAGCCTGGGAGTTGAAACCACATTTTCTATAAATCCTGTTGGTCCAGCTCATTGTTTGCTTCTCAGCTTTATTTGTCACCGTGATTTGGTTGATTGGATTAAAGCCTCATTAAATGCAGGATTTGTTAAACCACCAAGCAGCAGCAAACAGCACAACAACTACAAGCATGGAAAAATGTACTGTCATTAAGTATGAAACAAAGGTGTGATTCATTTTACTCATCATGACGAGTACTATGCAGGCTTTTTTTTTCTGTGTCTCCACTCTAATAATCTAACCCTGATGATGAAATCAGGGTGATCTCGGTCTGAGTGTAGGATCTAAACATTTAGAACAGAAAGCCTGCATTACCATTAGGCTCATGGAGTGTAACAGATAAGGACATTTACCAGGTTAGGAGGGCCGAACTAAATGATGGTGTTGGTTGCATGATGGGAAATGTAGTATCCAGTGTTTTGGGAGCTTGACCCATACTCAGGACTATAAATCAGGATACCTCAGCCTCTGCTGCATTGAGTTTTTGAAAGTGCAGTACTAAATCATTCAAGTCACCTTTTAATATCAGGCAGATACTGATTTAGTTAGAAAAACTACGGCAAAAGAACCATTTAAAATCACGTTTCTTTATCCGAACTACCATTAATCCACATTCTCGTCACAAAACACAACACGCTCTGCTTCCAAACTGACTACAGCTGAATTGGGGCTGAATCTATACCATCATTTAAGAAAACAATGGTGAAAAATGTTCAAAGTCACTTACTTTTCTTATGCCTGCTCTCAGATTCTTTCACTTTTCTTGCGGTCTGCTTTCCTTCGCTATTGAACATCTTAGCAACACTTTTCAGTACAGAGTGAGAGAAAAATCAGTGATGTCCAGAAAAGCATTTCAGAGAGTGAAACAAGGTGACTGTGGACAAAAAGAATACTAGAGAGACTGTTGGGTAAATGTACGTCTTTACAGTGGTTTGATCTCATGTGAACTGAATTGGACTCAGCCTTTACTTTTCTCCGGCTGCCTGAGAGAAATAGATGTCATGCTGCCTTGAAAATGTAAAGGGCTGCCATAAAAATAAAATATTACTAAAAAATTTACTAAACTGTCAAAAACAAAAGACTTCATGAGACCAGTGGAAGGGACTGCGGCTGTTGGAGAAATACGGTGTCGGCTGTATAGAGTGATGTAAGGTATGGGGTTGGACAGTAAATGCTAAAACAGTAGATGAGGCTAAAATGAGATGCGTACGAGGTTGATGTAAGTAGAGACGGAGCATTAGGGAGTCTACCAGCAGGTCTCATCACACATGTATGCACACACACACACACACACACACACACACACACACACACTCCTGTCCGGCTCGCTGCACTCTCCACACCTCAATAATTCATCGCCGCTAAAATAAAAATGCCATCATCTCACAAGCAGAGACCCAACTACAATAAAAAAATTACTCTCCGAATCTTTCGCAACCAGATCAGAATCAACACGCAGTCTCGATCATGAAGATGTCAAACAGTCACATTCGGACACACGGCCGGGTTTGGGTGTTGCAGATGGATGGACAGGCTGTGTCGTCAGTCCAGTGTGCTGAGGAGAAAAAGCGTCCAAATTCTGCATCCTGTAGGTTCTTTTTTAGGATGGTGAATTATTCAATGCGTTGCCATCTGGGGTGGCCTTTCTGAGGCCAAAACAATTTAGGCTTCAGCTGTCTTTGCTCAGTGCGCTGCCCGTATCAGTCATGTTACAAAACACACCCATGTGCCATTCATACGCATCCGCAGCCACGTGGTCCAAGCTCCAACGAGATGTTTCACATTGCTCACAGTGTGTCTGCTGCCTGAGAGAGTTTTGTGTTTTTTAGTGTCTCTTGGGATTTTAATCGGTTGTTCGGCCTCAAACTTTTCATCATCACACACAGTCCTTTCGTCTGTGAGGATAAAACCGACTATTCTTCTACTACATTGATTTTTTTTTATCTGTCACAACCTCTCCCTCGTGTCTTTCTGTCCTGCTTTGTTTGCTCTTTTCTTCTCAGCAGTGACAGAAACATGTGCAGGTTGAGTACAGAAAAGAGACAATTGGAGCAGGAAAAGTGGCTTTCTTCTGTTCTCAGCTCCCTCTGTGTCACCCTCACATGTAAATGCTGCTTATTTTTGCAGCAGTTTCTTTTAAATACATCTGATGCAGCTCTCTTGGAAACCGCCTTGATCTCTCTATTCATCTGCCTCCCTCTCTCATTCAAAGACCAACATCCATACAAGTGTGCCAACACAATGACTAATGGTTTACTATGAAGTGTTGACTCACTGATGCCGGACCCACTTGACCGAACACACATCTGCAGTTATGAGAAAGCAGTTTTTAAGCTCGTGAGAATCAACAGCCTTAGAATAACCCCAGGACTGAACTTATAGCTGCATATATCTGCCCACCCACATATAAAGTTTCACCCCTAGGCTGCAGAGAAGCAGAGTCAGGGTTGTGTGAGGGGGAATCACACGCTATCCTCTTGCACTCCAAGGCATAGTGCAAGCTTTTAATGAGCAAAACATCCGATTGGGGGTAGCTGTAGTACATATTAGCACATTATAGCATGCAGCTGATACTGCGGGAGACAGAGAGGACAGCAGACAGGGGGAGCGTGATGAGGAACTCAATGTGTCAGATAAGTGACAGCATAAGAGAAGAAGAGGAAAAATATCAGATCAAATACAGAAAAAACATTGGCATGCAGGAGTAGGCAGAGAGAGAGAGACAAATACATCCCAACAAAGTGGCTGCCCGCATTTCGTCATTTCACTGGAGCAGTCATGGTGAAGTTTGATAGGAGTGACAGAGCCACAGTCATGCAATGCATCAGCAGCAGACAGAGTACAGGTGACAGTGAAAGAGTCTTTAAAAGAGTCCAAGTAAGACAGAAAAGACCAACAAAGAGCTCAAGGAAAGGAGAAGATCAAGTAAAAATGATGATTACGTAATCAGGGTTATCTCAGCAGACAAATATGAACCAAAAGGCAAAATAATGCACTGTGCTCGTGTTTCACTGCAGGTTGCGGTTCATCAATAATGAAGCAGTTACAAAAAGTTTAAGTTTTAGGATTTGTGTATTGCAGGTGCAAGACTTAGATGCATATGTTCTATAATGTTGAGGAAGGGGCTGAAGAAAGAGTTGAGAGGTCATAAAGGAAGGCAAAAGAACAAGAGAGACGAGAGTAAAAACTAACCCTCATCTGCATGATGAACCTCATGTTTCTATTGTTTTAGTGTCTTTTAAATGAATTTACCTCACTAACTATACATTGCTATGGAGATACAATACAGTAATTAGCCACTTTGTTTTCAGATCTCCTGAATTTGTACCAACTGGGTCATTTTTGCCATAAAATTTTGACTAGAAATGCAACTAATTTTAGCTATTCCCCCATATTAACTCACGCTTCTATCATCTACACACAGCGTGCTTTTATTCCAATGAAAACAACTTGAGTTTATGGCACTGGAGATGCATCTAACCATCTAAACACACTGTCAATCTGAAGAGCACTGCAGCAGATCATCCCATTTCAGAACCATGGACAGCCCCTGAATGGGATTCCCCTCCAGTGATGATTCAGGGCCACACACAGCTCCTCACGAGTTCCTGCAGTTGATAGAAATACGACTTCTACTGCACATCATCTGACAGAAGTGCACTAACTGAAGGTTCTCTGTAGCGACAGTCCATTTAGACCCCCATCATTACCATCAGCGGGCCTTGGCACACACTGCAGGCCATTAGGCACAGTGAGGGCCACAGAACCCCATTATGAGACCTCATCAAGTGGATTTAAACGCCCACGTGTGTCTGCAATTACAGCTGCATCATCCAACTGCTTAATGAATCATGAGAGAACCAAGGCGCCAAATGGTTCAAAGTTGTTATTGGATTTGTTGTTTAAATTACAGGATAGGACTGCAGGCAAAATGCAACGCACACATCACACCCATGCGCATATAAAGCAATTTTCTAATGACTCCGTGGGTTTGCTGTGTAAAGAAGAGCAAGTTAGTTAATTGAGGCGTGCTAAAAAATCACGTGCTAAACTGTCTGACGCAAGGAAATGCCACTATGCCTGCTTTCCGGCATCACGTGTTGTCTGTAAAGTACAAAATGTGGCTAAAACATTTCCCCTAAATGTAAACACTCATGTGCGGAGTTGTGGTGGTTTTAACTACAAAGCACGTGTGATACTAAATTAGACTTCTACCATTAATAAGACAGACCTTTATATTTATATAAAAGACATTTATATTACACATAAATCACATGCACATAGACCAGAGAGAGTGCACTATTTGGCAATGACTAGTCCGAGACTGAGTGATTAAAGCCCCATACGTAAACTAGAGGTCCCCCTGTCCCGTCCCGTCCCTTTTCGGGAGGATTTTAGAGGATTACTCACTTGCCACGGTGAGAACCAGGAGAGCCAGTGCTGCTTTCACCGGGGCTGCCATCGCTTCCTCCCCTCCAGTGCGACAAACACACGAAAACTTAGTGTTTCTCGTGTGCGTTTTCCTCTTTTCTGCCCTCGACGTGAAGTAAGTAAAGAATGAAACTTAAAAAAAAAAAAATAAAGGGAAAATACAAGCTGGGTTACAGCGGTTTCATTGCAGGGGTTTCCGCAAATGACGGTCTGCAGCTGAGGCTTGGAGGCATGGAGAGGAACACTGACTGCTGTCTGAACCCAGAGATGAGGAGGCTGGACGCTTTCTGCCAGAGCGCACCGACTCCACCGCTGGTCCTGGAGCTGTGATTGCGCGCAGCGGAAAGCGGCTGTAGAGAACAGAGTCCCCCCTCAATTCTTCTTGAGCGATGCAAACAACGTTTTCCTCGGGAATATGGGTCAAGAGCTAGTGGGGATACGCCAATCCTGTTATCGCCGAAGCGGCCATTCTTTAGATAAAAGATTTAAACGCCCCGGTGCTCACATCGCCCAGCCCGCCCAGTGCGCTCCCCCGTCGGGCGTCAGTTTCACTCTCTGCCGTCTCGATCGACACAGTTTGACATTACAACAAACAGGAAGCGATAACAGTCAGAAACCCCCTTAGGGAAGACATTTAATACCCAGCAGCCACTGAATCAAAGGAGAATCCGCTCATTGAAAATGCGCTTTAAGTTAATTAAAACACACTTTTATGAAGCTCAGAGGGGAGGAGCTCCAGGAAGCCTATGCGATTTTGGCTGAGCTGTGGCTAAAACTTCAGAAAACTTTACTCCTTTAAATTCTGCAATCTGTTAACTGATTAGAAAATAAAAATCATTAAGCCCAGAGAGTGAAGTTGTGAGGATGCAGGTATTTAGCAGGAAGTCAGTTAAGGCCTGGCTATCTGCATTAAGCACATTGTGGTTCAGTTGTTTGTTTCCTCAGTGAGGTTTAGAAAGATCAGGGTGTGGGGGGGGGGTCTTCCACCAGGAACCATGAAAACCTTTAGGACTTGGCAGCCCGCCATTTGAAATAGAATCCAGTGACTGTGATATTTTATTCATCCCTATGGGGCAATTGTCCAGTCTGTTTCCCAACCACCATCACCACAGGGAGGACAAAGGTTAGGGTCAGCTACAGGACAATGAAGCTGTGGGTAAACGGTGTCTTGCTCAAGGACTCTTCAACAGCATTGACCCAGAGGACAATCCTGGAATCAAGAAGCTACCAAAAGCTGATTGTTACATCGCAACACAAAGACAGACATGGTAATAACAATAAAAGTGAGGAAAAAAAAACAATAACTGCACATCAGATCTGCATCAACCATCCAACTGAAGCCTGTCAGGGTACAGAGAGTCAAACTGTAACGTTTATCAAAAAGGGGAACCGTGACAGGCAGTACTTTTTATTGCCCGCTCACAATGAGGAGAAGGAGCCTCAGCTGTTGGGTCATGGGTCTGATCAGCCATTACAGAGGGATAGAGGGGTGTGAGTCCGTGTGTGTGTGTGTGAGTGGAAAGGCTGCAGGCTTCCTCGCTCTGCACACGTCAATGCGGTATAACTACCCCAGAGGTCCCTTTGGTGATATAAGCAGAGGGGAGGGCAGGAGGAAGACGTGGCCTTAAATGTGCTCCACAAAATGACTCCAGCTAATTATTTCACTGCCTGGACATAGAGGAGGAGGAGGAGGAGGAGGAGGAGGGGGAGGAGGAAGCAAATAGGGAAAAAGTACAAAGAGGAAATAAAATGCCTGTGAAAGATTGTGAAGAAGAGAAGGGAGATGAAGAATGTGAATTGAACCTTTTCATGAGGACTGTGTTCATGTTTTGAAGAGGATAATATGTTCAGTGTGTGTGTGTGTGTGTGTGTGTGTGTGTGTCTTCATTTCTTTTGTAAGTCAAGTAACATAACCTATGTAACTTCATGTACCAAATAACATACGTTATTCTTGCTAACTTTACTGGGAGGCCTGCACATTGGAAAATGATGCTAAATGATGCTAAATGGGAACCCAATGCTTTAAAAAGTGATGCCAAGAAGTCCTGACCAAGCCTCCGTATGTGAGGAGTCGGCAGTGAGAATATGCTGGGAAATATATGCTGTTGCTGAAAACCCCGATTCTGTCTTCACTGCTTTCCTTTCGTTTGTGGACAGACTTAGAGATACGGGTCGGTGGATTTTGTTAGCTTTGGAGAGAGCCAGGCTAGCTACCAGGCTTCATGCTAAGCTAAGCTAACTGTCTCCAGCTGTATCATATTTAACAGCCAGATATGAGAGTGGTGGCAATCTTCTCATGTAACTCTCAGCAAGATAGCAAATGAACATGTTTCCCAAAATGTCAAAATTCATTGAAGCCACATTCAGACTGTCTCTGAGAGTGAGGAATGAGCAAAGCAACACATTTTTCAACAAACATTTTGCAATATGTGACTCCTCAAACGCGTGCAGTCAAGTAAAGATGCAGGAACACAGTGTCTAACTCACACCTGAACTTTGGCCCCGCTCCTTCCCTCATACAACAGACGCATTTTACGGTTCATACATTCATGCACACACACACACACACACACACACACACACACACACACCATGAAATTAACCCCCAGTCACATCTCCAAATGCAACCAAATTCTATTACCCTCCCATCACTCCCCATTACAACCACACACAGCAACATGCGCACATCCGCCTCCCAAAGTCCCCGTCCGTCTCTCTTAATGAACATTATCTCTGCATCCTAAAAGCAATGGAGAGGAGGAGAGGGAGGCCAAATTTAATCAGAGCTACTTAGAGCTCACTGTGGGGTCTGCTGGGGCTCTGAAGAGGCAGCCAAAAAGCACACACACACACACATACACTCACTCAAAGGATAAAATCTCTGAACGCTTTGGTCCCGTTTTTTGGAAATACTATAACTGATAGCTGGACAATTAGCAATATAACATACACACCCGCACACACAAACACACTATAACAGACACACCCATAAACATGGTTTCACTAAAGCACTTTTGAGGACTTTACATCTCAGCTTTAATGCTTGCACAACAGTCGCTTCCTGAAAGGTAAAATATCCATACATAAAAACTCCAAAGAAGCCTCACTTCAGTCACTTCATCACGTGAGCTCCTCACACGATAAAATGCATTCCTTTGGTTCAGAGTGGTAGTCAAAGTGCTGAAGTGTGTCATTTCGCATCATCATTCATCAATTCACTCCCTACAGCAATGATAATCTGATGTCTACCTGAGCCAAATCACTCTGTCATCATAATCTAATTAAGCACACATTGTACACAGCTCCATATATGAAGGCTATGTAATATATCCTCTCTACACGAACATACAAACACACACTCTACACCCTGTGTCTCCTCCTCCACACACTCACAACATCTGCATCTATTTCCCAACAGCTGCATCATCATATTGTATGTCATTTTAGTGGATTCCGTTTGCTTAGCTTACTCCTCTCCAAAGAGCCTCCTCACCAGCCTCCCTCTCATCCAGCGGTGTGTTTGTTTGCCTGCAGGCAGCACAGTCAGAGACGGTGTGCCCCGGTGAAGTGGGCGATTCCCCAGCTGCATAAATGTTATCATAAATTCATATCACTAGGGGACATTTGTGTCTTGGACTGACAGTGTGAGATGGGGCTTTCTAAATTCCAGACTGGTAGCCTGTCACATCTGGTCATTTTCCTGCTCCGGTGGGCCAGAATCAGGATGATGGGACCTCCCGGATGTGTAGTGATGAACACATCTCATCGTCTATCTTTATCTCTTTCTAATCTTCCTGTTGCTGCTCTGTGCTCCTCACTTTTGTCTCTTGCCTTCGGTCTCTGTCTCCTTCATTTGCACTCTTCCTCTTCTTCTTGTCCCCTTGTTCCATTCATGTGCCTGCTCCCGCTTTTCGCCTCCGTTTATCTCCTCTCAGTGCTCCTTTAACTACTTTTGCTCTTTCTTCTTGAGTTCTCTGCATATCCTGTCGCTCCCCTCTCATCTCTCTTAAACCAAACAGGCATGTAAACCCCCGCTGAGCTCCCGGTGGGTGGGTGAAAAACGTTGGAAAAATTGTAGGAATCTTGTCGTGGCTGAACCCAATTAAATGTTCTGACGGAGCCTGCAGCCTCAGAGCACGTCTCCGAGTGTCCCTGCTGCTCTGTCACATCCTGTCTCATTTCTTTTCTGTGACATCAGAAAGGAAGTTGGGTTTCTGTGGGAGCTCCGGGTTTGCCCCCAAAGGTTTTGGAGGTCTAGGAAGTGTGTTCAGGATTTCCCATGCCACATGCACACCGACCTTATCTGAATAATCTTGGGTTAAATGCTCAGATTGGAAACCTTTAGACGCTGCATAACTTTTTGGTGATGTGGAAAATCCACCTCAGAGCAAATGATTCAACCCATTCAAATGCAAGTATGTAGGTTGATCAAATTTTAAAATGGTTTTATAGGGCTCAGGGTGTGCAGGCTGGTGTGTGCATGCATGGCTGCTCTATCTCCATGGCAGCCCTCCTCCACATAAAGCCTCTCATGTCATCTTTACTGCAGGCCAAGAAGACTCAGCACTGCACATAATCCAGAGGCAACAACAATCTGACAGGCTTGGACCCCACACACATGTAGTGTTGAAGAAATATGACAGCGTTACACAATCCAACATGTTCCTGTGACACAGTCACGTTCTCCACTCAGAGATGAGCGAGGAAGATGAGGAGGAGGAGAAATGAGGGGAAAGCAGTTCAAATGACTAAAGATAATGTACTTTAGTGAATTTAATTTACAAAAGCATTATTGTGATTAATTTTAATTATTTAAAGTTGGTGTTTTATGAGTATTAATGTGTTTAGATGGCAAACTATTTTTCATGTGTTTATTGATTTTAGGGAAAAAATAATCAGTTATAGGCTGACAGTGAACTGAATTATGACAGCTATGCATTTTATTAAAAGTCTAATCACACATAACTCTTTACAGTCAACTTTGGTCTCCTCAACTCTGATGATGCACTGTGAGGTAAACTTTCACGAGTCCATTTTAAAGGAATACTGTGCAGGAATTGTCATTAACAGTTTTTGGGACTTCCCTTTAGTCCCATGTATGTGCTGTTACTGACTGGGGGCTACACACCCACTGCCCAAAGGTGGCAGCCCAGAAATGTCCTGAACAAAGCAAAATAAGAGGAAAATAAGAAAATAAATCACCACACACTTTCAGTGGGTCATTAGTGATGATTGACAGGGACCTTTGTGTGAGCCTATAGATTGTTAGAAAAATCCTGCACAATATCCCCTAAAATAAGCAACAATCGCAAGCCACAACATAAGACTAGTGTTACATTTCAGCAGGATTTGGACTCAATAACAGACACACAGACAGGGAGCAAGGGCTAGTAAACAGACAACTATACTACCAAGCAGCAGAAACAATCTGGCAATGAGTCCTCTGCAGTCCACGGACTTTATGCTGTGCTTGATTGTGATGAGCCCCAGCTGTGTTGGAGCCAATTTCCACCTGGAGAACCACGGCCAGCCTCTGCCAACAAAGGACATACAGGAAACAGTCCCACACCTCTCCACAGTACACAAGAAAACATTTGAGTTTTCTAAACCACCACAACTAGCAGGGAAAACAAGACTTAAAATACCATAAAAAAAAAAAAAAAAAAAAAAACAGTATTTGTTCGAGGGACTTGTTCACACACATAAACAACTGGCAATGTTTTGGTAACAAATAGAGTTACCGTGTTTTTAATTGATCACTATATTTCCTTCTGAGCACCCCAGCAGGTCAGTGATTGGTCTAAATATTCTAACACGAAATGAAAAATCAAGTAAGTTGGAGTCTCCCTGTATTTCATGTATTTGTATTCATGAGTCTTGAGTTTTCATTTATTTTTCTCAATAAACTTCTTATTTATTTTTCATTGGCCACGAAAGGCTTGAAAGCTCCCTGTGTGCATTTTTGCATGCATACATTTTGGGCCGCTTGCATCTGAATCTATCAGTATGGCCACAGTTGGGTTCAGATGTAGGTGTGGCTTTACATTTCATATTTCCAGGTGCACTCACATGAACATGAACGCTCATGAATAATAAAGTGTTCCATACTGTAGCTCTGCTCTTGGAATGACTCTTGTACCTGTCAGCACTCGACTGTTTCAATAGCAGTGAACCAAATTATCCTATAGGTGGATCTGCCTCCATTTGTGGATCGCTTACTCACTCATTACTAATTGAATTAAATTGCAGATGATAGGATTCAGAAGGCTTAAAGCGACATTTCCCCCCTTCCATTTTTAATGCTTGGATTGTAAATGAGCAACAGCTGGTCAACGCATGCGAAGCTTCAGTGAAGAAGAGAGATCCTTCAGATGATCATATAACATTTCTGACAGCGCAAACCTCCAAAGCCAAAGAACCGCAACTGGAAATACACTTTACCAGCATTCATTCAGAAGCAGAATCAGAGTCTTTATTGGCTTTAATGGCCAAGTATGTGTGCACATACAAGGAATCTGACTCCGGTTTAAACATTGCACTTGCATCGGGAAAAAGAACATACAGCTCAATGAGGGCCAAAAAAGACCAAAAAAAAAAAAGAACAATAAGTTAAGTCATGAAGTAATTGTTGTCATAAAATCTCGGGGACTTTGTTGTCATGAAGAGTTCAAAATGTAACACCTCAAAATTCAATTTTGACAATGAAAACACCAGTTGACCAAACAACTCATTACAAAGTACATTGGTCGCTGTTTTCCAAGGAATTTAAGAACTTTGTATCCATGTTTGCTAAAAATGTTGAGCAGCTGAGGTCATTCCTGGTCTGGAAAACCGTGTAGTTGACATAACATAGCCAGGTTTTAAGCCAAACATAACGCAAATCAAATTGAAATTGAATTTTATGATGATTCATCAGAGTTAATTCAAAATAAGCAGCAGGTGGCACTAATGCTCCAGTCAGATGTCATTAATATCATTGTAGAAGAAGAGGAGACAAACTATAAAAACAATTCATGTTTATTTCATGTATTGAGGAAGACTACAGCCTCCTCAGATCTGATGTTTTTGTATGCAGACAAACTGATTTCCACAGTTTTGTTGATGAAAATGTGCATAAAAATAGTTGAATGGAAACCCACCAAATGGCAAACACCATCTTCCATAAGAATATGATCGGCAGCTCAAAAACAGCTTAGAGGTTAGATTGTTCTGTCAAGTTCAAACGCAGTTTCTGGTATTTTTGCAGAAGTCATTGAATTGTTTGCAACTTTCAACAGAGCTCACTTCAATCCACTGCATCAACAGTCTGAATTAAGGTTATACTGCATATAGTACTTCATAGTGTTAGTCAGTCTTCCTAAATTGATTGAACAGAAGGTGACTGAAACACAAGTCCAGAAGGACAGAGCTGGCCTAGATAAGACCTCCACCCTTCTGTTACCAACGCCACAGATCAGTAGCCTACAGTTCCTATAGGTTGAACCTAGCTTGCATCGCAGCGTGAAGAACAAGATGTGAAGTAATTATCTGGGGCAGAACATACTACAGTGTGTTGCTGAACACATAAGCCCCATGGAATAGGTCAGAGCTGGAGCATGAAAAGGTTGCTGTTGCAGTCCAAACGCAGCATGGCAGGCTTACGGTGCTTTGCTTTGGGGCCTTTTATGATACCAAGAATGTTGATGATCCACAAAGAAGTTATCCCTTTGTATGATGTCATATTTACAGTAGGCCTGTCAGCCGGCTGTTGCACCTCTTGGAGTCTCATGACTTTGAGATTTGAATAAAACACTCACAGCAAAATAAATAAAACAGTTCAGCCGTTAGGATCAGATATGAATAAAGCAGAATCAGTGGATTCACTAGCAGCCAAATCTGCTCACATTTTTTGGTCAAGTTCAACTTTGACCCAAAAATACCCTCAGATCACCAATAGCAAGTGCTGACAGTGTTGACCTTTGAGGAACAGAGCCGCAGGGTCCTAACTGGAGGAAGCTGTTGTAGCCTATTAGCTGCGTGTCGCCATCCACTTTTAACTCCTCTGTCCAAGTATTAACAACCTCACAAAAGAGGAATAGTTCAAGAGAGTTGGGAGACAGAATCTGATGATACAAATATCTTGAACTTATTGTCCCATCAGTGACAAAGCAGTTAGTTTAAGAGCTCATTAGCTTGGAGAGCTGTTGCCTGCAAAAGTCAGTTCCATGATTGACATGTCTGTGCCTCAGCCATTATGTTTCTTCAGATCAACTCATATTCATTGTGGACGGGGGGAAAAGGTGGCAGCTTCCTTAATTAATCACTGATTGAATGCACCACCCGCTGTGACACAGGTGACACAAATCAAAACACCAATGAAGCTGCATCACGAGCAGATGTCGGCTACTGGCTACATGCTAAAATGCTCACAGTTGATCATCCATTCTTTGGTTGCTACACTGTTTATGAACCTACTTTAATAAGTGACGAGTTGGGAGTGAGAATGTGTTGTTTGTGACTTTTTCTGACAAGTTCTGTAACTTTTGGGCTTGCAGAGCTTCCTTTTGCTCAAAATGAGCACAGCGGAAGAAGCTGAGAGGACTGGTTTTAATATGATCTGAGAATGGTCAAGCAAAGACCTTGATCCAAGAGACTTTGTGCACAACACCCACAGAATGACGTGGTGTGTGCTGATGCTTTCTGCTGGTGATGTGTCAGTTATTATTTCACTTCTGTAGCCCAGTATTGCTTGTTGCTGCTGGTATCCATGTTTTATTGATTGTTTGTCATTTGTGTTTAATTGTGTGAGTTTTGTCCTCTTTTCTGGTTAATTGTAGTTTGGCTATACTATAGCCGCTATAGCCTACAGGGGAAGGCCATTGTAGCCTATAGGCTATTTCTAATTCACATTCAGTGGTATGCACAGGCTGCAAAATCTGTCTACAGCCTACAAAGGGAATTTCAAGTTAGTTGGACACCAGGCCGTAGTGGCGTGATGGCGTTGAAGGCATAACAATTGCATTGCTCATGAGTATTAGGTTAGAAAACACATTCATCCAATTTAACATGACTTCTGGTACAAACCTCGTCCACCTCCAGTCATACAGAGACAGATCATTTTGTTGGCTGAACAGACATACAGATGCAGATGATGATGTCTGTGTGCACCCCTGCTTGCTAACATTGTCACCAAGCTTCTCCCAAGATGCACACAGACTCATATAAAAAATGTTTATATGTATCCTGAAATACAGCAAAATAATCCAACAATGAAGTACTTAAACACATTCTGAATCTGAATTTAATTTAAACCACGTTGTATTTAAGAAAATGGGTAAACTGTTAGTTTATTTACACACAGAGGAACCACTGACAAACATTGTACAGTTTAGAAAAGAAAGCAGCACCAAGCAGAGATGCAGCTCTCACCCCTGAAGGAAACACCAACTGAGGGCAAATTAGTTCTCTTCTTGCCAACAAATCAAACACAAGTCAGTGAGCAGACAGCAAGCAGACAACATACTCCCAAAAACTCTTGACTTACCGTGTGTGTGTGCTCTGACTGAGAGGTTTGCACCCTGTACAGTGTTATGTCACCATGACTCAGTCTGTGGCTGACCTCAGCACACCTGACTCAGGCTGCTGTGAGGCCTGCAGCCAACACCTCATCCTGGAATGACACATCCGCAAACACATGCAGACAAACATGCAGACGAACACACAAACACCAACACATGCACACACAGACAAATGCACACACGGGTGAGTATGAATATACACACAGAAGGAGATGCAAAAAGCAGATTTTTTTTTTTTTTTTATTATTTTCCAGATGGGCATGCATATGCTTGCCCTTCATATCCTGGGTGGGAAACACAAACTCACAAGCAAATGATGTGCTAGAAAGCTAAAACTGCAGCTTAGGACGGCCACTGTCATTATGACCTGCCACCATGGCAATTATCTTTTTGGTTAATTGAAAAATTAAGAATTGTTTAGTCTATAAAATGTCAGAAAACAATGAAAAATCACAATTTTTCGCAATCACAAAAAATAAGTTTTTCCTCCAGTGTTCATCATCACTGTTAATGCAGAGAGAGGCACAAACTGGGGCTACGATTAGCCAGAGTTCTGCTTATCATACTTGCAGTGGCAGCTGCGGCCACAGTCAGAGGGTCAACATACATAATAAACCTCGGTGTCTTGCCCATTTTGGCGTGGTTAGGGTGGGCTGAACCAAGCCAAACAGACACATACAAGCTAATTTTGAGCAGAAAAAAACTGTTTTGTTGAAATAACAATCTACGGGATTATGTTTGCAACACAAGAAAATAGTGTAGTGTTCCTCCTTAGGCTTCAGCTGAAATCATATATAACATATGACATTACTACAAATGTAGTCATTCAGAGTTTTGTTTGTGCCTCGGTGTTAGATGGCAAAGATCAGTTTATCCTGTCCGGACTGATCCTCTGTTTGTTGTTTATATTGTAAATCTATTTCTCTCGTTACAAATAAACAATGTGTGCTCAGCAATGATCTGCTTAGAAACAATATGACATGTTTCCATATTATCTATTGTACTGTTATAATTGATTACTGTGGGCCGTCCTGGTTGCCTGAGGGGATAAGATGCGTAGACTACAATGTCCCTGGTTTGAATCCAGCCGGGGAACTTTGTTACGTGTGATCTTCTCTCAACCCGTATATCATGTCATTCTCGACTGGCTCTCAATAAAGGGAAAATAATAATAATCACCCTTTAATATTCTTGACACACAGAGTTCTTGAAGGCATCAGTCAGTGTTAACATGAAGTGAAAAGCCATGAACAGTGGCAACACACTCAACAGACATATGCAAGAACAAAAGAACAAAAAGAGTCAACATTGGTCAGTCATTCAACAGATGGTGAGAAGTGCAGGATTTGAAAGGATTCAAACCTGAATCACATGCACCTGCTCACCTTATTTTGCAGACAGCTTTCAGGTGTTGATGCATTTCTTATAAGGACATTGAAGAAGTTAGGTTTATTTTCATAACCCGTCCTGTACGCATGGGTGTGCATTGTGTGTGTTTACTGCAAGTTCTGCTTCCTCTGCTCCACTAAAACACCCAGAGCCTCACAGATCTCTGTTAAATCAAGGTACAAACTGAAACCATGATAGATTATGTGTTTCAAATGGGGCCATTTCCTACTTTGACCTGTTGGCCAACCCTCCCTGAGACAGACAGCAATGTTTTCCATTTTCATTGTTTCAAAAAGTCTCCTTGGAGCCATCATTTAAAAACAGCATTAAATTTAATTTCTAAGACGTGATCTGCCATACTGGCATGGGTTGACATAAACCCCCGAACATAAAAATGACCTCCTGGCAAATCATCAAGCCAGCTGGCATCAGATGAATCTTAAATAATATCAAATCACTGGAGAAAACTGATGTAACACCGGAACTACGACAGCTTAAAAATGATAACCAAAGGCACAGAGAAGGGAACAGCAAGATATAGAGATGGCAGATATGGCTGATGTTGCTTAAATCAAAATATATTGTAGCACTAAAATCATGCTTTGTGTCTGTGTGTGCATCTGCGTTTGTCTATGTGTGTGTTATGTGTGCACATGCATGCATGCATGAGTTCTCATACTTCTATCAAATATGTTACGTTTGGGCAGGATTTGGACACAATAGCAGACATGCAGACAGGGAGCAAGCAGGTAAAACAGGAATTTATTTCAATGTATAATGAAAGGAGAATCCAGGAGCATGTGGTGGTTGAGGCACAGGTGAAACTAGATGATGGTGGTTGTGGACTTAAGGCTCGAGATAGGTGGAGGCAAGAGGCTGGGCGGCGTGGTGGCAGAGACGCTGGAGCTGGAGATCAGTGCAGGAGAACTCACTGAGCACAAAGGAAGAAGAGTCAGGAGATCAGGCCCTAGTAAATTACACGAGAGAAACAAAACTAAAATACACTAAAACTCACAGGTAGCACTAATAAATGGCCAACAACACCACCAAGCAGCAGAAACAATCTGACAACCAGTCCTCTGCACTCCACGGTCTTTTTGCTAGGCTTGATTTTGATGAGTCCCAGCTGTGCTGGAGCCAACTCCCACCTGGAGAACCTCTACCAATGAAGGAAACACAGGAAACAACGGGCCACACCTTTCCACAGCACACAAGAAAAAAAATGAATTTCCCAAACCACCACAAAATATCTGGCAAAAACTATTCATGTTGCAGATTTTCTGAGCCAGGACAGTTTTGCAGGTTAAATTGGTTTTTGTTAGTTTTGTTAGTAGAAAATCATCCACTGGATGTGAAACTGTCAAAACTTTTAGAAGAAAGACTATTAGAGCTGTAAACTGAAGCATGAGTCTGTAAGAATTAATAAAGCAAGAATGAGGTTTTTGTTGCTGTGCCATGCATGAAACTACAAGCTGTGAATCCATTTCAAATCACACTACAAAGAGTTCAAAACAATTCCCTTCAATCATTTTTCTGTTTCGGACTGAAACTTTTCTTTAAAAGCCGACTGACAATAATGACGGCGTTTATTCTTTGACATGTGACTTGAACTTTGCTCTGTGCCGCATCACACCGGCTCCCTGAAGAGGGAATTATCCAGCAGACCAGGAAGACGACCAGAGTGTCCTGGTGCCCATTCACGCTGTGTGTGTACAGTGTGTGTAAGTGACAGCATATACACAGGATAGATATATCAAACACGTGTGATGCACTCTGCCACCAAGCTGACCTCTCCTCACAACTCTATGTCAAATGGCACGCCTTCTCCTGATGCTGCCACTCCCAATCAGCCCCCAGGATCGTGCTCTTTCTGCTGCATCATATCACACACACACATCCCAGAACTTCCCCTTTTTCTTCCTCATTCTGTCTCTCTCACACTCATCAAGTCCCACGAGTGACAGTGATGGCCGTTGACAGCTCAGAACATGATGACATGGCCAGCAGTCATCTAGCATGCAGAGGGGGAAATCCCTCCCTATCTCACTCACACACACACACACACACACACACACACACACTTCATTCTGGGAGATGGGCAGGGACAACCTGCCCTGCTGACATGCTCACATTTAACCCTCACACTGCTGACTGCATGTCTGTGCTGGGTGAAAGATAGAAAAAGAAAGAAAGATATAGTGTGTGCAACTCTGTGTGTGTGTGTGTGTGTGTGTGTGTGTGTGTGTGTGTGTGAGCATGTGTGTGGAAGTAAGTGAAACAGGCAGAGCTCACTGTGCCCTCACTTTCTTTTTATACACAAGCAGGATGGAGAATCCATGTACCCTGTCAGCTTGGGACAAGCTTGCACAACACACACACACACACACACACACACACACATACACACACGCACAAAAGCTTGCATTTTCACATTAAAAGTGTGGGCTGCCTGGAGGAGAGTGGTGGAGACAGCCGAGGTGTAAAAGCCTCTCCGCTCTTCATTTAGGCATCAGAGGACAGACAGAATGAAAATGAAGGAAGAGAAAAAATTTCTTTAATTAGACATTACACAATTGTTAAACTGTTGATTTCTTTTTCTTTTTCCCTTATTTCAAAGCCGTCAAATGAGCTTTGATTCGTCCTGAAAGATGAAAACAAACCATCATCAGACAACTTAACACTGCACACTTTGATCCTGTAGCTGTTTGCTGCTGCTGGTGAAGTTCAGTACACACACACACACACACACACACACACACACACACACACACACTGCAGCATTTGTATTGACTTAAATTGATTCATTCCACTGAGGTTTAGCTCTATCTTAACCCTTTCTCTAACCTTAACCTCACCCTAATTCTACCTCTGTATCTCAACTACTAACAAAAATCAGGTGGGTCACTGTGAGAGCAGGCCAAAACTTCCACCTGAGACCAATTGAAAACCCTAACCAGGAATATCTGTAGTGTCCCTGTTAAATAATCAAACAAATAAATCATTAAATGACACCGTCCTTGCAGACACAAATAGAAAAACACGTGGATGATGTCACGGCTCTTATGTCACACTGATCCTGCCAGAGTAACTGTGCACATTTGCAATTTGTGCAGAAAATTAAGGGTTCACATCATGTTTATTTTACACTGCAGTCAGGATATAAATGTGAATATGGTGTGAAGATGAAATGAAAAGCCACTGTAGCTGAAATTCCTACATTTTTCAGTCCACCTGAATGCGTTTCAAATGTTTGAACATGAGCAATTTTGCAACATCAAGAGGTGCTCACCTGTCGTCAAACACAGGGCAACCTCTGGCCTCGTACAGCTCTGCCCATGAAATGGGAGATGGGCGAGTGGGAGAGAGAAAGCAAAGACAAGACAAATATTGCTTGTTCCCTGAGTTGAGTAAGTGGGCAGACAGTTTTAGGCAGAAATCCCCCATCACTTCCACCTCACTGCTCTGCAGCGGAAGCGGGTTAAAGGAGTGGGTGGTGATCACAGCACAGGCAAAGAGGGAGTGGAGGAGGTTGGATGAGAAGATGCATAAGTAAAAAGACAGGAGGACAGGAAGAACAGTGTGTTGAGACAGTGGAGAACAGAAAGAGAGGACAGAGTAAACAGAGGAGAGTGCATGAGGAGGACAGGAGAAAGAAGAGGAGCAAAGTCACTGAAGGAAAGGACGGAAGTGGAAGGGAAGGAAGAGGAGCAGAAAGGGAGGCAGCAGAGTGGAAGATGGTGGAGGAAGAGACACATAAAAGGGGGTGAAGAATCAGTAGAGGGGATGAAAGATCAACAAAAAAAGGGGAGCAGAAACAAATATTTGGACAGAGGACGGTGAGTCATCAGGCCTCAGCCAAAATGGTTTCATATTTAATTAAACATGAAGTCAAAATAAAAATATACATCCTCTCTGTGTCTCAAAGGGAAGCAACCATCTGACTTTTTCTGTTTCAGATGCCATGAACCTGCATCACCTCATGTGAAATCAGAGTGACGTCTACACATCAGGATTAAAGACAACCTTTTGTAGATGAAGCCTCCTTCAAACACAAATCCAGACATGACACAAGATTTTACAAGTAGAACCAAAAAACGGTCGTCTTCGGGCACACGTCTCAAGCACAAACTCCGTGAGAATGGCTCAGTGTAACGAGTATGAAAAGTGTCCCCAGGTGCTTGTGCCCTCTTCGCCACGTTGGCAAACAGGCTTTGTGAATCATCTCCAGTAAAAACAATGACATTTGTGTTCTCCGCGCCTCAAGCAGCTCCATGCAAAAATGTAGCCATTCGTGCTGCAAAGCCCAGAGGTGACGTCTGCCTTTTGGAAGTCCACTGTAGATACTGTATCAGCATGTACAGTAACACAGCTTCTGTTCGGATAATCAACAGAAGGAGCAGGACAAACAGGCGTGTGCTGCTAGGGAAACAGCTGTGCGCACTCAGGGAAACGTGGACGTCGACGGTGGGGAAACAGACGTGTGCTGCAAGGGGACGGCCTGGCTGCCTGTCTGTCTGTGCGCCAACTGTACGAATGCATTTGTTTAAATTGCCCCGCACATTTCAGGAAGGTTTCACTGACAATACATTGTCAGGTCAGTAAGGTGTTCACTGTACTCTTTCATTGATTAGATGCTTGGATTGTTTTCATGCACAATTCTAAACTATTGCACTCATAATACCTACTCATTTATGATTTTTTTTTAGATTTTTTTGCAATTATTCCACTATATTGTTTTAGACCGTTGCAGGATTGAGATTTAGAGGCTGATGGGAACTTAAAGAGCGATGTCAGGTGTGTTTACAGTCTCCACGTTGTGAAAGGGCAAGTTGCAGCCTGTTTATCACCTGAAGCCCAGAGGGACTGAAGAACCCTACATGTCAAGATTTCATGGTCATACAAAGGATGGTGGCTACTGTCTCACTCAACCAAGAGTCCAACAAATCAGCCATACACAGGACCATCTCTTCAGCAGCTGTGGTCTGATGGTTGTCTAGAAGAGCAGTAACACCACCAGGTGGTAGCTTGAAGTCAGTGCACCACCACACCAAAGACCAAAAAGATGGAGCCACCCAAAGCTGCTGTCGGTTTTATTTTAACTGCTACTTCATATCTGCCACAGAGAAATCCAGAAAAACCAGACCTGATATATTCCAGATCTTAATTTAAAAAAAAAAGAAGAGAATAAATATATACAAAATGCAAAGTTTAAAAAGTTCATATCAAGCCTTTTATTTGGTATACAGATATTCATAGATTTATACAGTATATATAGATATATGTATATATGTAACACATGTGCCACTGCAAAGTCACAGACAAACTTATCTTTACTAAGAAAAGAAAGGAAAAGAAAAAGTATATCATGTGCTTAATTTTAAAGTAGTGCCGTGAAGCGCTTGTAATGAATGACGACCAAAACCGGAATGATGAGGTAACTGCCAGGCAGGAAAACAATCACTTATAATGGTTGAATAATAATAATAATAATAATAATAATAATAATAATAATAATAATAATAATAATAATCTACTCAAACAAATTGATCAAATAGGCAACCGAGAAGGATAGTGGCAACATGGACCCTTAGTGTCAAACTAGAGAAAAGGATTTAAGTCTATAACATACATACGCACACAGTATGCATACAGACAGACAGTGCATGAACGTACAAACAGGAAGTAAAGTCACTCGCTCACGAGAGCAAAAACTCTCTGATGTCATTAACTCTTGTCTGATACACAACAGAAACTCAGGCATGCTCCAGGACATCTAAAAATCTCTCTCTCGCTTACACACACACACACACGCACACACAGAAAACACACAATCATGTACCACAGCCCAGCGTTTGCAGAGTTGTGGCACATGTACATGTTCACACACACACGCGCGCACACACACACACACACCACAGCAGAACAGGGGACAGGCGAGGTGTAGTCCACTATAAGATGTGAGGGCCTGTATGCATGTGAACAGGAAACACTGATAGAAGGGAAATGGCAGACATTAAAATAACTGAGGAAGAGGAAATCTGATGAAAACCAGATCGAATGTAAAGAAGAAGGGGAAAAGATTGAAGGGATAACAGACAAGCAGGAAGTGCTGCACAAAAAGACAAGGAAGCGGTGTGTGCGTGTCTGTGCGTGTGTGTGTGTGTGTGTGTGAGAGCACGTACATGTGTATCACTATATCAAGAGCAGGTAGTGCTGAACAATTAGGAGTGTCTGGCTCCCTCATGTGGTCACTCGGAGTCTCTCTGGACCTCTGAAGCATCGGCCCGACAAATGGGACACGTCCTGTTGGCCTGAGGACAGAGAGCGGAAACAAAGAGGATCCAGTTACGCTTTCAGTCCATATTTTTAATCAGGCAAAAAATCCAATCATAAAATGCACATTTGTAACTAAACTCAGCACTTCCCCTATCTGCCCGTAAAAGATTGTTGCTATGGATTTCAGATTATGACATTTTCCTTATTTGTTTTATCTTGGTTTGTATATCTCGATAAGCCAGTTCACACTGAGGCCTCTGGCAATGCCTTGTGCTTCTAAATCATAAGACTGAGTTATGATGAACACAAGAACTTGGTGTTCAAGTGCCCTTTTTTTAGCATCCTCAAAGGGACATTACTCATCGAGGTATGTGTGGAGCTTCTTCTGACGCTCCCGTCCTCGAGTCTGGTGTGCTTTACAGATTTACTGACTGCTTTGTGCCACAGTTAGGAACGTTAAGACAAGTTGAAGTCCTGTTTCTGCTTTTTAACGGATCTCTTGAAGAGTGAGATTGTCACTCATCTATATTTAAGAGGTGTCTGTGTCACTTAATTAGCGCCTACTTGGATTGAGAATGTATTTAAAACAGAAAATTTGTTTTTCTCTTGGTGAGTGACTGATCAAGTCTCTAACCGCGACACTAAAAGGTCATTTACCAAAAACCTGACTGAGTGTGAGTGAGTGGGCTCCATGGGGTGGGTGCCAAGGTTACAATAGTTTTTTATTTTACATTAGTTCTGACCTAAGTTTAGTTTTAGCTAGTTTTCAGAAAGCACGTGTAAGTTTTAGTTAGGGCCTGGTATAATGTGTCAGATGTGTGTAGCTCCACAGATACACTGACGAAATGCACCACTAAATCCTTCTAATTCAATATTTGTGTACATGTTCATGTACATATGTGGCGCTTTGACAAGCAATGACAATAACTGAACCTTGATATCTTGATTGTTAAGCAACTAAAACTGAAATGAATTCATGTTGATTTTTATTTCACATTGGTTTTGTAACCAGGCACTATTCTTTCGGCTTTTTTCTTAAAGTGTATCATTTTCGTTTAGTCTCAGTTCTAGTGTCCAAAAATAACCCTGGTGGGTACTTACCCTCAGCCACTTGTCGACACACTTTCCGTGGAACTCGTGGCTGCAGGGCAGGACACGCAGCAGTTGGCGGGACTCAAAATCACTCATGCACACCACACACCTGCAACACAACAGGTATTAGCATGTAAAGTATGGCAACACAAAAAACCTGCTGTTTAGCACACTTTTTACACGGCACACTGGGCACCCAGGCAGATTTATGGTCCATTGATTGAGAAAACAGTATGAAAAAGGTCAGACCCTTAACTCTGTAATTACAGAGAAATACGTCTCTGACTACTATTCATGCACCGTCTGTAAGAAATGGAATATGGAAACTTTGCACCAATAATTAGACCATTTTTTCCCACAATGCCAAACCCCAACAGACAGATGACATTTCATATTTTTCCAATATGCTTCGAAGTTGTTTTAAGCTTTATGGAGCTTGCAGAGCCACAAATATGGTAAATAATTACACAAAATGTGAAGCTAATAAACATTAAAGTCTGTCAGAAAAACAGCGAATCCACAAAAATCCATGGTTGTGGTGATTCTGAGGAGCTAACCCAAAAACTCATCAACACTCTAACAACAAGTGACGACATGGTGGTTGCAGCAGGGCAGCACTCACAGTGTTTGTTCAGACTGATGGTTATTTGGATTGAACCGATAGGAAGGAAGCTGTTCGATGTCTCCCTTGGTCAGTCCTCTGAGTTTGGCCTCTCCCAAACGCTCAGCGAGGTTCAGCAGGGCCTGTGGAGCAGAAAAAAAAAAAAAACATCAGTCACAACAGAAGAATAATCTCCATACAACAAAGACACAGACAGAAGCGGACGAAGACGAACCTCGTAATTTTCCACTTCTCCATCGTCTACATCCAGCTCGAGACTGATCGCAGGACCTGTGGGCTGGACGGGCAGCATTGAACTACACGGGGAGAGAATTGACAGAGAAATGTTGAAGTTCAATTTATGGAAGAAGTAAATGAATATACGAAGCACTGCAGTAGCAGTTAACTTTGTCTCAACACTAAGAAGCTCTGACAGCATGCGTGTTCAAGTTGAATAGGCTATGACCAAGAAAAATGATCAAAATCTATTTCACTGTTATTTGAAGCCAACTGAGAAATACATTTTGAATGATTTCTACGTTGAAGGCTCAAGACTTGTCTCACCTTTTTCCCTTTTTGCAACCATTCTTCCCTTTTCTACTCATAACGTTCATGTAAGAAAAGCTGTTGAATCACTCATTTATCATTGTTTTGCAGGTTTTACTGAAGCCCACATTAGTAAGACCTCTCAGAAAGTCTTTATCTTGGAGAAGACTTTCAATGCCCATGTACAACAAAACAACCGTCCTTTATCCCCTGTTCAGAAATAACATAAAAGAGGAATTTTCAAAGATAAGTAGCTCTCATGGCCGTCTCAAGGTAAAACTAATTGAATGAAATCTCTGAGAGGTGACGATTTTTCAAAAAGACTTCTTTTCTGTTTTGTCTGATCTATCGTGAGTGTTATTATTCACCCAACATGTTCGCCAAAACACCCTGCGATTGGTTGTATATCTTAAAAAAAAAAACTGCAAACATAACCTTTATCTTCTCAACTACCTTTTCTTTAATGACCTGATCTACTTACAGGAAGTAAGGCAAGAGGCTGGGGTGGTAAGGCGAAGGTGGCAGTGGCTGTTGCGAGCGGTACCGCCGCCCCGGGAGACGCCGAGGAATAAAGTTGGGATAGGACTGGAGGACAAATGACAGCACATACATGACAAGTCATTCACGTGGACTTTTGTTTTCCACTACGCTCGAAAGGTAAAAAAAAAACACTTGAATTACTCTTATTGCTCACCACGCCGAAGAACTCCTGTGGCAGGGGGTCATGGGAGAGGAAGTGGAGCTGTGTGGAGTGTGGCGTGAGGGCAGGGTGGGTGGCGGGAGGATAGTGGAGCCCCGCACCCAAAGACAGGTGTTCTCCAAGCAGCTCCACATCATTCTCTATCCTCTGTAAGGGCTGGGAGGGTGGAGGAGAAATATGTGGCAAATCCAAAGATAAACGCACACTGTTGCCAGCTGAGATTATGTCATGTGATCACAGCAACAAGAGCACCTCGAACACGAGATTACAGACGTGCTGAGGATGTATTACAGAACAATATTCTTTAACTGTACATGAATATATTTAACATTTGTATTGGTCAATCTAACATTTGCACTTTTTCCACTAAGATTCGCCATTAAAATTAAATCATTTCCTACATCTGGCTTTGCTTTCTATTAAATTCTCAGGCAGCTGCTTTTATTAACAGTAAATATTATTCAATATCAAAGCCACACTAAAGACAAATGTGGGCAAACTTCAAAAGGAACTAACGTATTTTGGCCCGAAGCCTTTGGCACAGAGCTGTCGGTTCGACAGAAATGATATTGAATCTCATCGAATATCCAGCTGCTTAATCAGGATCTGCTCTAACCTTTGTAAATTTTGGCACACACTTATGAAAACCCCAGTTCCAGAAAAAATGGGATGCTGTGTACAAGGTAAGTAAAAACAGAATGCAATCATTTGCAGATGAAGTGTGTTCACAGAAAACAGTTTTCTGAATCGTTCCTGAGCCCATGGAGTAACATCCTTTATACAGCCATGTGATCACAAAGTGCTGAACCTCGCTCCATCCTCGCTTGTGAACAACTGAGCCTTTCCAGGATGCCTCTTTCTTACGGAATCGTGATACTCTCACCTGTTACCAATCAACCTGTTTACCTGTGGAATGTTCCAAACAGATGTTTTTGGAGCGTTCCACAACTTTCCCAGCCTTTGTTTTTGTTCAGAATAAGCTTATATTTACAAAAACCAATGAGGCTGATGAGGTAAAACATTTAGTATATTGTCTTTGTATTGTTTTCAATTGTGTGTATGTCAAAAACAATTAGCAAATTATCACATTCTGTTTTATTTATGTTTTACACAGTGTCCCAACTTCTTGGGAATCAGAGTTGTATGTGACCATTAGTGATGCACAATATTGACACTCTTAGAGAGAACAAATATCTTCCATTGTCATTTGATCCAAGACAAATCTAGATCTGTCTTCTTTAACCAAAATACCACCATTAACCTAGTTTCCACTTACTGTACCTTCATGCTCACAGTGCAAGCAAACAGCTTAGAAACACTGTATTTCTGCACATGCCCTGATCTGTAACTAAACACCACATCATTTGCGAGTGCTTGTAAATACTACAGGAGAACAGCACAGATTGCTTCAACTCAAATGTATAAAACCGTGGTTCTCAAACTGGGGGGCGGCCCCGCACAGGGCCACTGCAGAGGGGGCATGGATGACCAGGGGAAAAATATGGAGTGAGACCCAGTTGAATGAATATGATTCATGTCGGGAAAATAAAGAAAAAACAGTTTGATGATGCCTTCGTGCTGACCTATATTTCACTAAAATTCAACTTGGATCATTTTTTATTAGTTTTTTCCTCAATTATTTTCAGCGATTTTTGGCTTCTGAAGCGGCCAAGCCATAAACAGTTTGAGAACCCCTGTTATAAAATATGCATCATCTCTTTTGCTTTCACATTGTAAAACACCTTTGCTGCTGCATTTTTTATACAGCAGGCGGAACATTTAAAGCTCTCCTGAAAGATGCTGACCGCCACACTGGTTCGTCGAGTGGATGCCTGCTTTTCGGTAGTTTTTTTGAGGATGCACAGAAAATCTGATAGAAAACATCAGTTGAAACAAGCAAAAAATTTGAATTCCCGCTCACCGATCGGGCCTGCTGCGTCGGATAGGGTCCAAACTGTCCAGGCTGAGGCAGGTGAGGTGGGTGGTGGGAGAGGTGTGCTGGGGGATGTGGAAGGTGAGGAGGGGGGAGCAGGAAGGCCGGGTCACTGGACAGCAGTGATGGGAATGGGTAGGGCATAGGTAAGTGCTGCACAGAACATGTCTGAAGGACCTAGCAGAGAGACAAAAAATAAAATTAAATAAAAATACAATGAAAACTCATCAGTAAGAGTAAATTTGCAGCTGCACTATGTGGAAAAATTTGACCAAACTAAATTAACTAAACTAACATAAACACACTCACAGGAGGAGGGACGCTGCAGACGGGATAGTGCTGTCCACTGAAGACCACTGAGCATGCTGGGATCTGCTGAGGGGCAGAGCGAGGCGGCAGGCCTGGTGGCGCTCCCGGGGGAGACACGGGATACGATACTGGAGCTGAACCCTGAATATGGACATCAAAAAGACAAGGTCCTCAACTTTATGCACACGGACTGTGATTTACAGTTGAAATTTGTCCTGTCCTTGACTTTACAGTTTATCTACGAATGTAAAGTGTTAGCAGTGTTATGTGTTCCACTCTATTTCTACAGACACTTTAACACACACACACGAAAATCAATGAGAGACGCCACAATTTCTCAAGGGTTTCTCAAGTTTCCATTTGCCAATAAACTTTCTTCCATCCCAGCCAATTTAAAAACGTATTTTACTGAATCATCCCACACTGCAAAAAACAGTCCCACAAGCCAGACATGCTAATGGACAGGCCGACATTAAGCAACCAAATCTTTCGCCTACATGGTGACAAGTCGTTTTCCTTGATATAGGAAATGTAGTTACTGCTTTCAAGATCAAACAGACCCCAGTAATATATTAAAATAAATTCACATTAGCCATATTCTCTGCAGGCGACATCTTCATCTCCAAAGTAAGTTAATATCTCCATGAGTAGCTGGGATTAATTTTGACATTGCACTGTTTTCAGGGGTGTCAAAGGGTCTTGTGGGACAGAAGGAGACACGAATGCACAAGATCAAGACAAACTTTGAGATTCACACTGTCAGTAATATTCATTAAATCACCTGCTCATGGAGGTCCAGCACCACACTGCTCTGTTGCTGGGATGGGTGGGGGTGGGGATGTGGGTGCGGGTGCTGTGGATGGGCCGCAGGGTGCAGTAGTCTGGGAGACAGGTTCGGCGACTGGTGGAGGGGCCTCGGGGAGGGGTTCGGGGGATGGTGACCTGGGCGCTCCTCAGGCCCAGGCCCCAGCCCTCGGGGAGGTTGCTGGCTGTAGGGTGGGTAGCCCTGAGGGGGAGCCGGGTGGCGGTAGTTCTCGTCCTGGTGGCCAGGCGATGGGCCGTGGTGGGAGTGCAGGTGGTGGTGGTGGTGATGATGGTGGGCGTTGGGGTGGTGATGATGGTGGTGGTGGTTGTTGTTGCTGTTGTAGTGGTGGTGGTTGTTGTGGGCGTGGTGGTGGTGGCGGGTAAGACGGTCTCTCCGGCCCCGCTGGCGTCTCATTGGAGGGCTGAGGTGGAAGAAAGAGCGGAAAACTGAAGAAGATGCAAAAAGAGCTTTGTTGTCATTTGCATCATTATCTATAAAATACTCGGGCTGCTGATAAAAATTTGGTACCGTTGCAGTACCTCAAGCTGGAATATGACCTCAACACAAAGCAGTGAACAGCGAGCTTTCAGGTCAGACCTAGCACAGCCTCCTAATGCTACGATGAGCAAACAGTCTCATCAAGCCACACTGAAACAGGCGCTCAGATGCAGACTCATCAGGTCTACCGGTGACAGATTAACCAACTCGATCACTAAATGGCGGCAGAGGACGAGGGGTTAACAGAGGATTTACAGATTTTGTCCTGTGATTCAATTTATAAGCTGCCACGAGAAATACAATTGTGCCCAAAAATGACAAATGATAATGAAAAAATTATACATGCAATTAATTCAGATTAATTAATTTCAAAGCATGTAATTAGATTTTTTTAATCGTTTGACAACCCTAATTGAAAATCATCAATAGCTTTAAAGAGGGGAAACTCAACACACAGTTACTCAGTCGCAGACTCAATCATGCATCCCTGCATGTTGCTGTACTGATGCTTTGATATTTTTGTTTCTGTGTCGGCTCATCTGGCTTAAGACCATAAATCAAAACCTATCAATCTGTAACTAATGATTATTTACATTATCAATTAATGTGACAATTATTTCTTGATTAATTAGTGAATCGTCTGTAATGTAAAATAGCAAAAAATGTGATAATATTGGAGATAATGACTATATGTATTTGTGCCACACACATACCTGCGTCGGTTGCGAAGAGGCGTGTGGCATCTCTCTGGCATGTAGTGGGGGTGCGGTCTGCGACTGGGAGGCAGCTCCCAGGGGCGAATGGGGGAGGAAGGAGTAGAGGGAGGGGCGGAGTTGAGATCCAACATGGACTGCTGGGAAAGACGCTGCCTTTTCGGGCTCGGGCTGTCTTCCATCTGCACACAGAGGTAAAGCAGGGAGATGGTTGGCCAAACAAAACAAGGACAAACAAAAGGGTGGAATAAATAAAAAAACAATTACTTGAAATCCTAGGCAACAGGCAGTGGTCGTGTTTAATACTTACTTTGTCCCGATCCTCACTGCACACATTATCTGGGTGAAAATGTAGCACTCCTCCTGCAGGCCACAGAGGAAAAAAAAAAACCTAATCAGATGAGACAGGGCTGAGAAAAACATCAACATCACAAGACACATGGACATACGCTAAGCTAACAGAAATACAACAACATTAACAACACAAAGGCAGCTGGTTGTCTTTGATTTTATTTTCCTTTCTAAGACTCCACTGGATGCCAAAAAAACAAAAAAAAAATCAGCATTATCTTGATGAAGCCCAGCTGATTTGCTTGAACAGACTTAAAACTACAAAATCCAAAAGTGATAAGAGAAAAAAAAAAACTACATCCAAAATCTCGCTTCACAAACAGAGTTACAGTCCTCTGTCCTCAGCGAGGGTCCGGCTCCTCAAACAGGCCTTTGAATGTCCTGTTTTAAACGAGCAGACAAGAGAGGAAGCCATCTCTGGAAGATGTCATACTGGACTCATCCTCTCTAGCTCTCACAGAGAAATGGTTCCCTCTGATGTACCATGAAAAGCCCGTGCAGACTCACAGAAACAGACACACAGACGTCCACTTATCAAACACACCAGAGCATCTTCTTGGCTTTGCACATGTATTGGTGTTTGCATGCAGACGACTTTTTGTCTCCACTTCACATCACTTTCCTCCAAGTGACCACTGTGAAGTGATTAATGGATTGATTGATTAGTCGATTGGAGGAAAACTAATCTGTGATCCTTAAAGTTATTTATCAAGCACAAGTATCAACTATTACCTGGTTTCAGCTTCTCGAATGTGATTTTTTTCTGCTTTTCTCTGTATTTGGAAATTGAATATCTTTTGGTTTTGGAATGTCAGTCGAAATAATCATTAGTTGCAGCCTATCCCGTAAACTGGAGCAAGACTGTAGGGTAGTCCCTATGGAAACTAAGCATTACCAGAAAGCCTGGCTTCAAGTCTGTGCGATGGCAAGCATCTGCTATGCTGAAGTGTCCTGAGCAAGGCAGTGAACCATTATTAGCCCTGCAACAGCAGCTCAGCGCGATGTTTCTTCCCCATTTTTTCATCATCTTGTTGTGGTGAACAAGCGATAAAAATCTCTCTCCAAAGATCAATAGATGATCACAAAAAAAGACTCCCTAATGATATGAATGAGATTAGTACATCAAAAAAAAATAGAATACTAAAAAAAAAGAAAAATCACTTCACTGAATAAGGCAGTAATACCATAAACATAATCTCAAAAGAACACAATACTCTCCCAGCTGTTTATCTGACAGTCCACATGTGCAATCTGGATGCAGCATGTGCACACAGACATTTCAGCAGCTTAAGAAGGATGTCCTTGAACTCAGCTGACAAGAGTTTCCTCTAAGCAGTCCCCCCAAAACCTTTAATCAACAAAAAGATGAGGGGGAGGAAAAATCTCCTCCCCTCATCTCTCTCTCTCCCTCGTCCAAACAGCCCCTTCTGTCTCCTCAGAAACAACAGATCTGAAAGCACCCCCCCACCTCTTTCTTGTCTTTGCGACACCACTCCAGAGCCATGTGAAGTCTGCCGATAGTGACAGCTCAAAGACACCCTGCTAGTGACTGCGGCGAACAGAGGGACGGTTGGTTGACTGACTAGCCAACAGTAGGGGCCAACACACGGGCTTACACATTTTTTCCATTTACCAATGCTTTTTCTCTAGAACTCATAGGCTCTTAGGCCTCAGTTACTCATGTGCTTTGAGGAGAACTAGGTCTGCTAACGTTGATTCACCCAGAGGGCCATAGGAGAGGGGATGGTGAGCCAGATTGGACGGGCTCTGCTGGCGATCAGACACGACCTTGTTTCCTCCAAGCATGGCTGCTAGGGAAGAGTGACACCATTTCTTTCACGACAGACAATCAAGTCAGGCAGGCAGGATAGTGAACTCAAGAGTATCAGCTGTCATCAAGCAGCAATTTGCGCTGGTTCTTTAACAGGGATACAAAGACTTGAAGCGTTATTTAGAAGAGCCGAGCAAAAAAAAAAAATCTATTTCACGCACATAATCTGTGGAGATCTCAAATGACAACAGTATTAATGGGGATCTGTAAAAACTGGTTGCAATTAAGTTGCAATGTTGACAGGCTGTGGGATGCAACACTCACTATTAAAGCTACACTGGGTGAAAACATGCTTGACACTGGGGGAGTGTAAGAGGAGGAGAGAAGGAGAAGAAAAAAAAAAACAGAGCTAAGGCAGAGGGACATGTTTTTAACACCCTCAAATCCAACCCTGGCACATTCCGCATAAAGTGATGCCAAGAGGTGTAATACAATGACAGGTACAAAAACAAACACATACAGACAAACAGGAAGTCTGTAATGCAGTTAGACATACACACTCTTATTCTGCTTACACACAGAAAACGTTATATACACACGCAGAAAACACACACATAGACCCCAGTCATCTAAGAAGAGGCATGTGCAGCTGCTAGGAAGCAGGCAGATCACACAGCTGGGAGAAACACTGTTTAAGTCTTCACACAAACCCCTCTGTAGTCTCTCAATTTGGGAAGCATGTGTTTTTGTGAGTCCCCTCTGTGAGGGTTATTTTGGGTATTTGGCAACAGTGCTGCTATTACAACAGAGGAGGCCCATTAAAAGCCTGCTTTCATTCATTCACTGCACTTTTTTGCCTTCAGGGGAATCCAATCTGGTATTACAGAAGGTATTACAGTCACTTTCCAATGACCAGCAATGGAAACCTGCTGAACACTAAACAGACTGGTGTCAATGTTGAAAACAATGAAGGGGGGCTGGGGTGCAGTCTCGCTTTGCATTTCCTCTCTGTGTTGTAATGTTGTTTGTTTCTTCCCCTTATTTCTTGAACGTTTGGGGGAGTTTTGCATTGTGCTCTCACTGAGATCGGGTTGGGTAAGGAACCGTTGTTGTGGGCACAATAAAGTCGATTGAATACCTGTTCGACTGATATTGTGCAATGCAAATAAATTTGATTAGTGAAGAAACCAACAACGTGCCAGCACAACTCTATTGTTCATTCTTCTGTTTCACACTTTGAAAACTACAACGCCTTATTAATCTTAACTCGACCCTGAACCACTAGATGAGACATCTGTTTGGGACTATATAGAGCTGTGCATAGGCCAAAAAGTAAGTTGAATAGGATTGAGGCTGATGGATGACAGGGCTGATGGTGAGCTACACGGAAAGCCTGCATGACAGCGGTGAGCAATCCAAAACAAAAAGATAAAACCGCTATTGAGAAAGAGAGATTTCATTTCAAACAATTTCAAGGCTCGTCTCAAGGCTCCAAACTACTCTTTTAATGAGTCTGCTCGTACATAGTTCTTGTTTATATTGAAGAGCATGTAGGATGTCTGAACCACTAGGCAAATGCATCTGTCTCTGATCGGATGATGAATGAAAATGCACTGCTCCCCAGCCATCAATATTAGCTTGAATCCTTCAGCTACCAGTCTGAAAAATTTCCACTGACCAACCAGCAGATAGATTTGTTTCATTCTGTGTCTACATCACAGCTGCATTGCTATATCTTGCCATATGACTAATTCTAATTAAAAGGTAATTAATTACCTATCCGATTACCTATACAGTTACTTCCCTTGTGTCTTGATTACATCCACAGGATTAAGATCACATGACCTGTGCCTTCAACACCACCATACCTGGATTACCCAAAAGAATATTCTGCAGTCCTAAATTCCTCCTGAGGGCCAGGCAGTTACAAACAAAACAAAGTTCAGGAACCTGGTTTGCATTATTTACCTGAGTAAATGTTATTCAGCCCTCTTAAGCAGAACCAGCACTACAACACCTGACATAAGATATAGCTGGCCTTTCAAGCAACAGCTGGCAGCAAAGCTCCCAGCCTTGTAGTTAAATGTCTCAAAGCCTGTTATGCTGCTGGTGGCCTGCCTGCATCCCTCAGGGGGTGTATCCTGTGTGGGTGTGTGTAATGATGCATCTAGCCGGGCTGCAGGCCCTGTTTACTGAAGGCTGCTTACCGGCCCCGGGGTGTCTGTGAGCTCCGTGCGAGGAGTGGCGCTGCGCTCCTCCGGACAGGTAGCTCCCTTGGCTGTGCTGCTGCTGGCTCTCCGGGTAGCTCCGACCACCGTGGTGCGGCGCCCAGCCGGGGTTGCTCTGCTGCGGGTAGCTCACCCCTCCTCCGCTGGCGTTCATCATGCTCCCGTTACCAACAGCGTTACCACTGCCATTGCTCCCAACGTTGCCGTTCATGCCGAAATGATAGAAGCCAGATCGAGACCGCGACCGAGTCCTCGGGGGGTCCATGGCTGGGAGGAGGAGGGCGGTGGTGGATGGACGTGATGAAGGTAGGCTGGAGAGATGGACGTCCAGAAACGGGCAGGAGCCTCCCTCTTCAGACCGCTTCTCCGCGTCTCTCTATTCACCGAGTTACCTCTGATGACGACCGGCTACTGCGAGTGCTTTCTGAGGCATTTAAAGCTGCTGTTTCAGTGGAATGAGATGAGGTACCTGGAAGCAGCGGGTTCAGCCCTCATATGTCGCACAAGCACCATCTGCATCACATCCACTCTCTCCCGAGCTATCTGTGCGGGTCAACTTAACGGAAACTGTTTATTTATTTTGCAACTTATCAACCTACATTAAGTATGTGAAAAATATTGTAGTTATATTAGCATGCGGTATATCAAAACAATAATCAAAATATTATTTTCTCTGAGTTAGTTATCAGTGGTTGTCGCCGTTACCAGAACAACAGCGGAGCAAGTCTCAGGTTCTCTATTGTCTTTTCACAGTGGAACAGTCGGGCTTACCCACAGTAAAATAAAGTATTTTTAAAGGCAATAGTCGCACGTAATTGGGTCCTATACGAGTGATCCCAATGCCGACACATACATTAACAAGCACCTGCAACTTGAGTTAATATCGCTCGCTCTCTGCCACCTAAAGCTTGTCAAGTTAAATACTTAAATCCCTAAACACAGGCAAGATGGCTAGCTGTCGAGCGTTAGCAAACTATAGAAAACCAGCTGCCCTGATAGCTGGCTGTGAAATAAAGTTATTAGCATAGGTTCGCGAATAAATTGCAACTAAACTGCAACGGTTTGCCTACTGTAAATAGTAAAGTTACACCCCTTTGCGTTGGCTAACTATACCTGCTCGTTCATTAGCATAATTTCGATTTTCCAGCTAGCCCAAGGCTAACAGGAAGCGGAGTCTAGGGGGGAAAACAAGTCCAACAGTGCCGACATTACAAGCTAGCTAACGTCGCACTGTATCGAGGTTAAGCTAGTCGTTAAACAGTGCTAATAGCGGATTACCTCAGACCGCATGAGAAAGCAGATAGCTACCTTATCCGTCAAGTGAGGTGGACACTATTTGTCCAATTTAAATCCCCTCTCGCATTCGCTATCGAGTGTTTTCTCTGGTCAGCGGGGAGTGTAGTGGAGATCAATCAATGGGAGTTTCACATCTCTGTCAAGTCATCCCCAATCGATCACAGAGTAATATGGAGCTCATCACAAGCCCAACCTGCGATGTATGTCAAAGTAAAACACACAAACCCAAAAGCGAGGAAACGTTCAAATTCGTGTAACACCAGTCAAATCATGCTTTGTTTAATTAGCAGCTATCAGGGTCATTTTAAAGCAGCAGTTCGTTATCAGAGTTGACTACTTTTGTCTGGCAAACCCCGGGCAGCTGCTCAGCTCATTAATAATTCAGCAGCTTCATAACCAGAAATACTATAAGGCATCGCTTTGAAAGGCACTGGCTTCACACAGCTTTCCAGGTAGACGAGCTCTCTATATGCTGATGCTTAAAACCTTCTCCGAAGCCTTCTCTTTACTAAATAAACCTAATCCTGCATTCTTACGTGTTTTTACGTATCAGACGTCACACAATAATCCTCTGTCTTGAACACAAATGACGGTACAGGCAAGGTTACCTGAAAATTCATGTTTATTACCGTCTTTACCACATAAATACTACTCTTTGCAAAGATCAAAGTCTTGAGCCTTTGACCTGATTTCAAGTATTGCATTGACAGAAAATTATATCTTCTTGTAAAACTAGAATTATATTAAGGGGGATAAACCACCCCCTCCAAAACATGTGGCAAAGAGCAGGCATAATGGTTAAAAACATATTCCAAAATACTGTATGTTGAAAATTTGGCACAGACAGTATAATAGTAGTAGATGTACTTGCAGAACAGTACAAAAGTACAGTCATATCAGTTACACTGAAGATGAGCATCCTTCAACTGTATGTGTTGTTGTACAGTGTTTATATTGACAATAAATAAATGAATCAATCAGACAGACAAAAATTCATCATTATCATTGTCCAGTTTCATTTGTTAAACCTTAAAAACAAACAAAACATAAAAAACAATCACATTTCATCTTCTCCGGTGGCGTACTCTTTGATTTGGGGAAAGAAGGTTTTCATTACTGATGTCCATGTCACCACGGAGATATAAATCCCCATGTTTTATCCCTCTTCTCGTCCACTTCTTTTTTTCTCTGCTCTTCCTGCTCCTTTTCCCACCTTCCTCATCCCTCCTCTTCCTCTGTGGAGGAGGTGTGGACTGTGTGGGACTGTGAAGCGCGGACCTGAAGGGGTCGTCGGGGCAAACTTCATAATCAAAGCTCCTCTGGGATCTCCCCAGCAGTCCTCCTTCCCGCCTGGCTTGAGCCTCTCTCCTCAGCCTCTTCACTTCTCGTCTCTCTCTGCGCCTCTCTGGCCATGTCTTCCTCTTGCCAGCCCGGCTACATGTCTCCTGCTTTGTCCTGCCCCTCCCCTGGAACGGCTGATTCTCCTCACCGCTCTCCCCTGTCTGTTCAGAATGCTGCTGGTCTGAAACAGGCAGGGATCCAACACTCACAAGCTCTGAAAACAGCATTGAAAGAGAAAATTCCCTTCATCACTGTGAGTCTGTATGGCTGAACAACAAGTTAAAGGACGCTATTGAGCATTTTAGCATCGTTCAGTTTACTGTGTTGCTTGTAAGGCACACAATTTTGCTGTTTTGATTCACTCTCACTGCTCTCATCAACCCCGTTTCCAATCTACCATTCACCTGAAGAAACAGATAAAGCAGAGCTGAAAACTGGACTTACATGAAGTTGCCAGTTTTATTAGGTATTCCTTGTATAGCGTAGCTACTGAAATTATTGCACACTGTTCACTGAGTGTACATTAAGTGTGTTAAGTAGCCAAACACATGACTTCAAAATGAACTATAATGCTGCTCTGTGTCAGCTGGATGTAAAGAGGTAACTATTTGCTGACACCTTCACCATAACAGCCTGTTAAGGTAATAATAGGTCAATGTATACAACTAGTTTTGTTGACTCCAAACAAAAACATCTGTAAAATGTAGCTTAAGTTACTCTGAAAACATTGTTTTTGCTGACCTCTAGGGTTTTCACCTTGCTGCAGTGATCTACATGTGTACTGCAGGACCCTGTGACATCACCATTGGGAGTGGTTACACACAATTCTCCAAGACCGCCCTCCATCAACACAAATCAGGCAACCTGAACACATAGCGACCCTTGCAGGAAGCGCGGACTGAGAAATAATGCAGTAATTCGAAGACCACAAAAAATGTCTTGTAAACTCGCTGCAGATGAGCCAACATCACAGGAGATAAACGACATTATCTGGAGATCAAGATCATCTGCCGGTTCAGGCCCCAGCAGTATACCTTATCAAGTACACAAGAAGTGCCCAAAGCTCCTTCAGCAACTGTGGAAACTTAACAGCTTTCCAGGTTTTTCAGCATGTCTAAACACATTTTGATCATCAGCCAGCTGATGCACAGGGCCTAAAACATGAAACAGAACCTAACTGGTTAGACTTGAAAAATGCCTGTCGGTGAACTTATTCAAGCAAGTCAAGACAACTATTATGTGTGGAGCTCTTTCAAGATATGGTTTCCGGCTACAGAGGAGCTCTCAAGCAGCACTTCTCAACTGAACAGCTTATTATGCATTGGCAAGATCTTCTTCAAGTTCCATGGGAGGGTCATCAAGGGGTACAGGAAAGGAAAGCTTCAAAATAACCTCTAGTGCAAGACTGCACAGAGAAAGGGTGGTAAGCATGGCTGCTCCCAGTCGAGGTTGGTTGCACAGGATTCTCTGCAACTTCAGTGTGCCGATTCCCGACTCCTCTGGGTGTCAATGCAAAGGGGAAGAGGGATGTAATTCAGACAATGGGGCAGGAAGCAGGGGGAGCTTCTTGCTTGCTACGATTTGGCCGCCACTGTCGACCCATCAACTCGAGGGTTTCACAGTTGAGCGTTAAACCACCCTATGAAAGTTGTGTACCATCTGAAGACATCTGCTCCTGACTAAAGGATACACTTACCTCATTAATAAGTAACTAGAGATGTGTAGCACCAACTGGTAAATGCTACAATCCAAAAAATGTGAAAGGGGACCCTTGGAATGCTAGATGTGTTTTGCAATCAGCTCAGATTAAATCCCAAAACCCTCCTTAAAAAAAAATCAACATGGTGAAATAAGCAGTGATAAAACCCACTATTTTCTGCAAATGTTCACATCACCGTATGTACAATAACACTGCATATACTATAGGTTTGTCACCTTTCACTCTTTTCTGCATCCTGGTACGACACTGGAGGATGTCCTCCATGGTGTCATAGTGGCAGACATAGGGTAATGCTGGCGAAGTCCCACTGATCATCCTCCTCTTAGTGCACTCCTGATACCGACAGAGAGACAGAGACACAGATGTAGGATGGCAGGCTGAGAATAATAGAAAAGGTGATGGGTGGAGAACGGCGCTGATACAAAAACTATAGTGATTGAGGGAGAGAGGAAAGAGAGAGGAGAGGAAGAGTACGTATGTTCTGCAGAGGTATACGGAGGGGAAGAGAAATGCAGAGAGACACATGAGACAGCATAAAGACAAAGACAGACAAAGAAGGACAACAGATGAAGACATGCAAAGATCAAGCCAAGAAGGAAAGGATAGATTGTAAAAGAAGGAGAATGATCCCCCCCATTAGCCACTTACATAGCCATAATGTCCCCTCTCAGAGCAGTTGTAACAATGACCAGGGCATTTCCTAATTTTTAGGGCGTGGACTGTCCGTGGTCTGACTGGAACCTCAAACCGGACCTGGAAAAAACATTTTTAAATGTGGAAAACAGACATAAGTTGATTTCAAACTATAAACCCTCTGCATTCAAACTTTTCCTGTCACCAGCGATCAAAAGACATGATTAAGACGGTCCTCTGTCTCCACCTCGTTGTTTGGATCATTCCTATACTCCAATTTTGAGCAAAATCATTAAAATCTCAAATCTGTGGTGTTAACATAGTCAGCCAGAAAGACCTCTTTATCTTTAGAAGCATTACAGATCTTGCTGATTAAAGCAGAAGAGATAAGAGAAGTGCAGTAAAGTCAAAACCTCAACTCACCGTCAAGTGGTATTGTCTCCACGTATCAGGGCAGGCCTGAGGAAAACCCAGGAAGCAAAGGAGAAAATTACTCTTCTGAGCAACACAGAAAAAAAGCATTGTGTAATTGCACTGAAGATGAGGAACTGGTTGGCAAGATCAAACAACACTTCATAAAAGGGACCCACACACGCCTGAGGCTACAGAATATGTCAACACTCAACTGGCAAATGCTTTTAAAGTTTCCTTCAACGTGGCAAAACATACTCCAACACAAACACTCACAGGGGCCACACCTGGGGGCTAACAAACAAACTCACATCAGAGAGATGCCCTGCCATACCACAGCGCTGGCAGTGTTGGTTCCACAGCGGGGGTCTTTCACAGGGCCTGAGGCCATGTGAAGGCAGGCCACAGTTGGTGCAGGGGCGGCTCGGACAGTCCCTGTGGATGTGGCCCTGGATCCCACAGAAGACACAGGTGGGGCGTTTCTGCAGACACGGAGACAATTTCTTTTATTTTTTTTTCAAGGGGGGTTGCAGTGGGTGTTATGATCTCTTCAGTCAACCTGGAACTAGAGACAGAAATCTGCAAGAATATTATGTGTAAAAGAAAAAAGGGTGGAGGAGAGAGTTTCTTTACCTTGTGGTAGTAGCAGCTTTTGCCAAGGTGTCCCGTCCTGTTGCAGATGTTACAGATCAGAGAGCGACCAGGCACAAAATAGCGGAGAGGGAGAGACTGATCAGCACCGCACTAGATAATATGGGAGGCCAAAGACATGAAAGACATTATTTAAAAAGGCAGTCTTGTCAGTTTATAACGCGGAGAACATGCTGGTATATTAAATTTCAATTTTCTTTCCTTCTTTTGCCAGTTGTCTAAATCCAAACTCGGAGCTTATCTTTAATTAGTCTTTACAATAAATTTCTTCAGCACAGTAAAATTGCCTTCATTTCAATTTTGTCTTAAAAGTCACCTGCATATATTCTTCCAATGGTTTTTTTATGCATGCATATTTATTTGAACACATTTCCATTTGAATTTGACAATGTAACAACTCAACACATATTTAAGTCATCTCTGGTGTCGTATCCTGAAATTAAAAGTTACCTTGTCTTTCTCTGATACAGCCCAGCTGTCCTCAACTGATTTCACATTCTGATCTACAATAGAGAGAGCGACCAAGGAGAATATTAAGCTTTGTAGACATAAATGTATTCCACAATTCAAGTTAAAATCGTGTGGTTCTCGAGCACAATACCTCTTGAAATGCAACACAGTTAAAAAATGGATGAGGAGTTTTTCCCAAGCCGAACAAATTTAGCTCTTCCCAGGTATTCTGTTTCATAAAAGCTGTAGCTCTCTCAGGGCTTAGAGAACTGATGAAAAACATTTGACCTTCCCACAATAACTTTCACTGAGGTGAGAAAAACATAAAACCTCTCTGCTCCAGTGGAGTTGCTGCCTGGCAAGATAAGATGGAGCGGTTTGCAGGGCAGCTCCCCGGTGTGAATATGAGTATCGTCATTAATGTGAAGCAGAGCATTTCTGAAAAATGGAGGGCATGCTGAGCAAACTGTCTCTGTTTGAGTTTAACAATAAATTACGCTTCCATGGATTTACAGACATCTCTGTGTCTGTGTAGTGTTTTTGCATGAAAATACCTGTACAGAACTCTGTGAACACATCTTTATTTTTCTGTATTTTTCTGTTCATACCTCATGTTGCAACACTGATACAAAATAGTTGGTAGCTCCGCTGTGCCATGAAATATCACTGCTCACTGATTGTGCTCAGAAGGGCTTTTTGTTTTCTAAAGGGAAAAAAGATACAGCTGTCCAATGAATTAAACAAAAAATTTCAACAGAAAGTCCCGAAGGAGCAACATCAGCGTAGTCTGTTTCATTTGCAAGTATGTTTAACGTTACCTTTTATCTCTGAGATTAACTGGAAAAACTGTGTAGTCATTGTTTTACAGCAGCAACCTCAGAAAACTGGGGCCCAGTTCAAAGCTGTGCTCTGGCCATTTCAACTAAAATCCCAATTATTAAAATCCTTCCTTTAATCATTACTACCTGATTTTAAATGAAAACATCCATCTTTAACTCTCCCATTGTTCTATACTGTATTTAAACAGAAGCAGGTGGTGATATGCCTTGAACTTCTGGGCCCTGTTGTTTACTGCATTCCTCTTTGTATTGTCTAGCTATCGGCTGTATATCACGGTCAGTCACTTACTTGAGTGCACAATAGAGTGCGTGCTTGCCTAATCGCATACTAGCATGCAAATAAGTTTGCAAAGTGTCTCATTTAATCACATTTACACGGAAATCATATTCAAATAGAGCTCAAACTATAGCCATGGGTCAGACACACATACCCATCGAATTCAGAAGTGAAGCTGCGCAGTTGTAGCCTTGATACTGTAACCGGCTGAGCCCAGATACAGATTTCAGACATGCTGTGGAATTTGATTGTTCATGTTTGATTCTCTCTTATTCTTCAGCACATGCAGCTGGACACTCCTGGACGTATCCCTCACATTTCTGAATCCCATAAAGCAAATTAAACTACGATAAAAAAAAACAATTTCTTTGCACCAGTAGTAGGACTGTTGAGACAGGATTACAGTCAGCAGCACAGTGTTATCCCACAGTGAGATCAAGAATAGTCTAACCTTCATCTCCAGAGTCATCCTCAGAGCTGTTCCTGTAGCTCAGGTTGAGCTGGATGCTTGAATCTCCCACCTGCTCCTCTCTTCCCAGGATCATCCACTCCTCGATGGGCTGGACACTGTCCTCCTCCTCCTCCTCCTCCTCCTGCGCCTCCTGTATATCCAAACTGGAAGTCGGACTCTGGCTTCTGTCCCGCAGCAGACGTCTGGAGGTGTTGTTGAATGCCAGGAGGAGTGGGGGAGAGCTTTCCCCGCTGAGCCGTGAAGCTTGTTCATTACAGCTGCTGTGGCTTTTCTGCTGTTTGAACTTGATCTCGCCTTCACCTTCTGAACTACTCACGTCTTCAATAAAGAAGAGGTCGTCTTTGCCGCCTTCCTTATCATCAGCATCTTCATTTTCCTTAGTATAGTCCATAATACAACAGCTGAACAGCACCACCCAATGACGGCTCACCGAACTGCCAAGCAGTGGTAGCTAATGGCTTTTTACTTCTCCAACTGTTTATGAGTTAATCAATGGCACTGAGCAGAGAGTAAACCGCCTGGTTTCTATATTTATTTCTAACACGCGTAACTATGAGGTTTGTATGTAAACATTCACAACATGCTAACACGTGGGTTAACATCAGGCTAACAGCGGTATGCTAACACTAAGTAACATTAGCTCTGAAGTAGCTGAGACCGTTAGTATAGCAAAATTACTGAACACAAGTAAGAGAAAGAAAGTCTATAGAGGCACTTTCCGGGCGCTTAGCGGTTTTAGTTCACTTTACGTCTGTTGTGACCTCAAGTAATACTTAATACTAATTCTTCCCTCCACACAAATGAAAGGCTTGTTAATTCCGTTCTTGTTTACATGGTCGAAGCGCTTCAGCAGCGTTTCCGGGAGTTTAAATGTTGGACAACCAAAACTGATTCCAGCGTTTAATAACACAGTTTGGCTACGAGTTTAATTGGAAAGCGCTGGAGTGGACCTGGTAATGAACAGTTTTGAATCATCATCAGTTGTAACGTGGTAGTTATATAGTAAAGTAAAATGATTCTTCTACAACAGAAACCTCTAAATGGCTGTAAGTTTAGTTGTTTCTGTTCAGTTTGCTGTCAACAGCTGGCAGCAATACATGGGGCTGTTTCAAGAGCAACGACTTCCAGTCAGTCTGCGAAGGAAATGGTAACTTCAGATGAAACATAAACGCATAAACGCTTTTTACTTCATTTTATTTTGCTTGTTTTTATTGTTTTATCACACATGTTGTCATTATTTGTTTTTATGTCAAGCACTTGTGATATTCCAAAACTGGCCGAAATGCTACGGTCATAATGCCAAAGTACGCACAATTGTGTATAATTGAACAGTTAACTGAATGAAAAGTATAATCAATATATCATTTTTGTGACTTGTGGGTTTGTTTGTTTGTGTGTTTGTTTTTTGTGGTTTTTACTGATTTTTTTTTTTTTTTTACATTTATCCCCTTTGCTGCTGTTACACAGTTATAGTTATACAATTTTACCGCGGTGGGATGAATAGATTATCATCAGATCCTATCCTATTTTATCTTGTCTTATCTTATCTTTACTTTAAAGCAGAGATAATGGAGCGCGTGCACCTGTGCGTGTGCGTCCAATCAAAGGCTCGTGCCGCTGTCCACCGCTCCAGCGCTGAAAGCAGACTGCTGTCACTCCGCGCCGCAAACAAAAACATACAGAAGAAAACAGAGCAGTGCTTATTTTTTTCAGTTTTCCCTTTGATTGAGTTGGAAATGTCTTTGGTCCTCCAAAGACGCCACTCTTTGTGCCAAGCGACGTCTAGAAGTTAAGCAGGACTACAGACTGGTTTTAGAGTCAGACAATAGTTTGTGATGGACGTGCGCTTTGGACAGGTGCCGCTCACCGTTACGCACAGTAAGTAACGATGTTTCTTATTGTTTTGAGGTGCCAGCTGTACCCACAGTGAGTGCCCGTGCATTAAATTACGCCTGCATACAGCCAAGCCTCTTGATCGGTGTGTCTTTGATCCGCTCCGCTCCGGCGCTCAGGGCACGGCGGGGTGAACCAGCTCGGCGGTGTCTTCATTAACGGGCGCCCGTTACCGCACGTGGTGAGACAGCGCATCGTGGAGCTCGCTCACCGGGGCGTGCGTCCCTGCGAGATCTCCCGCCGGCTGCGCGTGAGTCACGGCTGTGTCAGCAAAATATTGGCCAGGTAAAGGGATTGCTTGGTCATTTATTTAGACCACTTAATAATCCCTAATGAATTCGTAGATAGTGTTGTCTGCAATGACACAGATTTTGGATAAGTATATAATAACTCCTATCTGTATTGAACTTTTCAAAACAAAGTTTGAAGTATTAACAGTGTTCACACCTGAAACCCAAAGAACATGTTAAAATGTTCATAGGTCATTTGGAAATGCATATAGACTTTCATGTGAGTGCCTAAATGCATTAGGCCTATGTTTAATTTCATGTAGCCTAATAGTTGACTATCCATGTGTAAATCATCTCCAATTGTATTGAATATATGCAATATGTGTGTGGTCATCTAGGGATGTATTATTCAACAATTAACATCTTACTTCCTCATATAAAGTAATATGAAGATCATGCCATCTTCTATAGTGCTGCTGTGCTTTCTCCCAACTTATATGTGAATCAGGTAAATTTGGGTAAAATGTTAACCCTCCTGACGGATATCAGTGTTGTGATTTCAGATACAATGAGACAGGAAGCATCAAGCCAGGAGTGATTGGAGGCTCTAAGCCCAAAGTGGCCACTCCCAGAGTTGTGCAAACGATCCTGAATCTGAAACACACCAACCCCACCATGTTCGCCTGGGAGATCCGAGACAGGCTGCTGCTGGAGCGTGTGTGTGACCACGACAGCGTGCCCAGCATCAGCTCCATCAACAGGTACAGACAACCTCATGTATGTGTGTGTTTGACAGTGCAGATCATGACAGTGAGCGTTGAGTGACTCCCCTCTGTCTTTACAGGATCATCAGAAACAAAGTACAGTCTGAGTCTTGTGAAGTTGGTGAGTCCCTTCTACTCTCTCTTGATCCGTCTATCTCTAATGTTTCCTGACACTGACCTATGACCTCCGGCAGTGTCATCAGCATCGTCTGTTGCCACAGGGACAGCCTATTCCTCTGAGTCCACCTATTCCATCAGTGGAATTCTGGGAATCAGGAAATGCAGCGGCAAACATAAGGAAGGTAATACAGTCTGTGTGTGTGATACGTGTGTGTGAGCACATATGTTTAAATAATAAGGATTAATTCATTTATCTAATTCAATTTTTCTTTTTTTGCATTAATTTAAATAATCACAATTTCTGTCTCAGTTGCAAACTATCAATACTTATTGTTTTGGCAGTTGGGATACAGGAAATCATGTATCAAGGGAATGACACAAGATCTTACTTTTTGACATTACTGCTACTGTCTCTGAAATTTGGACAAAGTCTTGGAGGAATAAAAATGTTTAGCAGTTTATTTTATTTTATTTTCCATGCTGCTTTTATATTCATACATTTTACATTGAGGAGCAAGAGTGTCATCACATTCAAAAACCGAGCAAATCTGACCTACGCACAGATATCTTTGACTATAATATAATTTATTCTGTCACTTTTCTTGTGTGGACGCACTGGTAATGTAAATTAGCAAATTAAACTAGTATGCTGTGCAGTTTTCCTGGAGCAGGCATCTAGAAGCCACTGGAAATACTGTAGGTGTGATGTTTGTCCCTTCATTTAAAAATTTATTTTTTAGTCAATCAATACAATCTTCATATTCGATTTCCTATACTTCAGAAAGGGTGAAGTGATTCTACATCCGCCTTTTTCTGTTCTATTCTTTCAGGGAATTCCTAAAGCATTTTCTCACATCAAGAAAGTTCAAATTGCACAAAAAAAAAATGGCCAACTGGCAACTTCTATCCCTGTGTTTTAAAAACAAAATGTGAGCCTCCACTCCAGATTAAACATGTTGTGTGGACGGATGCATTTGCAGAGCAGACGCACAGATTAGAGTGGATTCTCTGTGGTGCCTGATCACACAGCAGACTGATGGGTAAAGCCGGTGGTCTTGTGTTAATATTATTCTGACTGCAACAACCTCCGCAGCAGGAGATCCACCTCACCGCCCCAGGCTTCTGTCCTCTCAGTCAGCAGGCTCTCTGCTCCTTCCTGCCTCCCCCTCACCTCAGCCTCTCATTACAGGCCCGCTTACACCTCCACTCCTCCATCACTGCAACCATTAGAAAAAAGAGATAAATTTGCACACTTGAAGCCGGGAACACAAACATGCATGTACTTTTTCATTCTACTAATTAGAGCAAGTGACAGCTTCAGTAGAGGGATGGCGGTAAGAAGAGAAATAAAAGTGAACCTGCAGCAGGAGATGTTTTGTTTTCCAGGAGGAGGCGTCTCCTGCTGCCATGACCAGCCATGTTCCTGTAATGACACCTGGGGATGGTCTGATCCCTGCCTGACCTCTTTCTCCAGCCTCACCTTTTACCCCGGCCTGCCAGCTAATAATCATAATCCAGACCTTTTAGGTCAGTTGGCATCAAAATATGATTATGTCTAATATGAGTTCAGCTTTAATGTCTTCCTCAAAGGGTTTTCTCTCATCTGTCTTCTTGTTTAGGGCCTCTGTGTCATTACAGCTGAGCAGGGCCGCAAAAGACGTCATAAGAACGAACATCCACCCCTAAGCGCCAAAAAGAAGATGACTTCAAAACTGGAATGACTGAAATGTTGAAATAAAACTGAAACAATATATCACCTCTTGTTTTTTATTTACATAATTTGGAGTCAGATGTACATGCTGTTGTTTCAGAGGCTTAACAGAGCTTCATCAGTCCATATTATCCCCCATCCCTGTCACCCCTGTGGCCATTTTCCCCTCAGTCAGTGGCTGAGGGAGAGCATCATTAGGGGCCTTGTGATGGAGAACAGTGACTGTTTTCTCTGCTTAGTGTGCGTCTCCCTGGCCTCTCCTCCAGCATGAGGGATTAAAGGAGGAGATGGGAGATGCTAGAGGGACCAGCAGGGTTAAAGAACACTGCTGAGAAAGAAATCTGTGGCCAGCAGTGTGGCATCAGTCTATAGGAGGCATGTAGAGACAGGCACAGGCACACAGTGGCAAATGCTTTTACAGCGTACATCTGCATACAAGCACATGCGTAAGCACACATATTGTACATTTACAACAAATCAATTTGACCTCTGAAGCCCAAAATCACAATTTTTTCTCACAGCTTTACAGTCAAACTTCAAACTTTATTTATTTTATTTATTTATTTTCAACATACAACATCCTTCATCTTCAGATTCTCCATTTGAATAAGAAAAAACTTTGTCAGAAAAAACAACTTTGTACCCAACTGTGCAGCTGCCATCGCTCAGATCCCTCCCACCCCTCCTGTATGGAGGATTTGCCAGCCTGCCGTCCTGCAGAAAGCACTGGAGCATCCGGCCACGACTACAGACTCCGCAACAGCTTCTTCCCTCAGGCAGTCAGGCTCCTCACCACCCTGCTGCCTCCTCTCCGCCCCTGGTGCTGACCCGCCACTCACCCACCCACCCCCAGGACAAAGTACACACTTTTAAATCCATTGCTATGATTAGAAAAACTACCTGTGGTTAATAGTTTACATACTTTTCCTGCACTACTTTACACTTTACACTCTGTCTTAGTCTGTATTGCTTTTGCACCACATTCTACATCTCTTGCCTTATTATCTTATGCACAGATTTGTTCGGTTTATGTCTTTACATTTGTTTTATGTTGCATATTTATGTCTTGCAGTCTAATATCCCTGTTCACTACTGCACCATAGGCTCCTCAGAGGCGGCATTTCATCTCAAATATACACTTGTACATGCATGGGTTGACAATAAAGGCAAAAGGCAGAGTGTAAAAGGCTTTATGTTATGGTCAAAAACAAGTTTTTACTGTTTACTGACACACCCTAAAGAGCAATTGTTAATATCAGTTTCTCCTGCTGAACATTATCAAATCCAACAGAGACTTGCATCAACAGGGGGCAGTAGTTGCCAATACTTTGGTTACAGGCAACAGGAGCTGCAAGTCAGCACAGAGCCTTGAGTTTCAAGCTGCAACTCGTTAAGACAACCAATAAAGACAAGATATTAGACTTAGACTACAACAACAAAGCTGAAGTGGCTGCTCACCCTCCAGCAAACTCCCTGCACTGAGCTGCTCATAGTTTTGTGCAGTTAGTTCTCCAGTGGACATCACGGGACAAGCTGTTACCAGGGGAGCCCTTATTTTTGGTGTAGACAACAAATCCAACAGGGACCTGACCTGACCGAAGACATCAGGCTGCATTCTGTGACATAACACGAGCCAGTCCTATAGATGCCTTAAAGAGTGCATAAATCTGAGAATAACATAATGAAAATATGGCTGAATCCTCACTTGTGTTGGTTAAGTCAGTCATTTTCTCCTGCTCTCTCTCTTATCCAAAACCAAGTTTCATGCATGCAGTGCAGCCTCCTGACATAATAATGAAGATATTGTTAAATTTAAATGACTCTGTACAGTGAAAAACACTTAATGTTTTTAAATTAGCCAGTGTATCTTTCATTTTACGTGGCTACATAGGATATGTATTGTGAAACCAGATTAAGTATACCTTTGAGGTTGAGAATGAAAGGAATTAAAGGAAACAATGCACAGGGTGTGGACTGCAAGCCGTCACCATTACTGAGCAAATACTTCTGAGTCATTCCTCCACATGGGTATTTGCAGAACACTTTTGCAAATGAGGACACTTTAAAATCTAGAAGTTGCATGTAAAAACTTGCTGTCAGCTGTTTTGGAAAGTACTTAAAAGTGGCAGGTTAACAGGCTGATATGTTGGCTAAGAAATTTATTCCATGTTCTTTTATTGGTGTCCTATTTTCCCCCCTTGAAACGATATACATTTTTCAACAAACATCACAGGAGAAAGAAGACGGAGGCCTGCTGTGAATCCAGTACTGTATGTGCTTATGTTTAATACTTATTTGAAGATTTTATGTTTTACTCCTGTTTGAAGGTGAATAAATGTACATTGCACATTGGCTAATTTCACTCAAAACAAAAAAGGAATTAAGGAATAATAAATGATGTGAAGGTCTGAGATGGAACAGAAGCACCGGCTGGGAGGGACAGCTCTGCCTCTGCCAGCAGCCTGCTGTTAGTTTCACTTTGCTGTTGGCACACAGTGAATAAACTTGCTCACTCACTCAGTCACTGCTGGACGATCCACAGCAATATCAATGTGCAGCCGCTGTCCAGCCTCCTCTCTCAGCCACCCGAGGGGCTCGGGTGATGCTGATGATGATGATCTTTGTCTACATGATGAGCTCAAGGACTACTGGCGATTGGCTCACATCATTAGCATCTGCAGGGAGTATGAACAGGCAGCAGAGGGCAATTTCTTCTCACATGTTTCACAGGTAAGATGATATAAAAGGTTTCTGCTGCTGTTGTTCTGTTGGCAGCTGTACTTTGGTGGCCCTGTGCAGCTGTTTGGAGATCAAATAAAGCATGATGGCTTACAGTGTGCTGGTGGTGTTGCAACTAATAGACTACACTCCAGTGCTGATGTTAGTATCAGAACAGGCTTCTTGGTGTCACCAGAAGGTTATGAACACTAAGAACAACAGCTACTATCAATACATTATACTCCAATTTCACAAGGCTTTAATCATAATTGTTAAGAATTCTTCAAGTTCCCAACAAGCCAGGCTACAGCTCCACACAACTCAGTCTGCAACCATGCTCCATATATGGTGTGCCCAAACCCAAAATCCCAGATTTCACTACAGATAGTGAACAGGCGTTTGCTAACCTCAAGTTAGCCTTGAATAACCTGCTCGAGCCCCATTCTGAATTGACTGAAAAATACAAATACCATGTGCTACTCGAACACCTTAAGCTCCCAGAAGCACAGATGATCGCCAGTCCTGCAGACATGATCCGTTCCCGTACACAACAGCCATGCATGCGCTACAGCTTCAGTATGGTCAGCCACATCAGCTAGCACAGAGTGAAATAGCAGCTATCCTAACTACACCTGATGTGAAGTCTGGGGACGCACGCACCTTACAAAGCTTCGCCCTCAGAGTCCACCTCTTAGTGAGTATGTTGCTGTCCTTGGAAGGACCTCAGGGGATGGAACTCAACTGCTGCTCCCATGTCGACCGCCTAATCAGTAAACTGCCTAAATATCATAGGGATGGGTTCATCGAATATCTCCAGCTGCAGGGAAAGCTCAACACCAAAAGCCTCAACCCCAACAACCTACAAGACTTGAATGGTTGGCTTCAAGGTAAAGCTCAACAACAACGCCTGTCAAACAGGCTAGCTCAGCGCTATCAACTTGAGAAACCTGCCAGTAATGGGAGAGAGAAAATCCCATTCAAAGGGAAAGGTCAGAGCATAGCACTGTACCATGGTGCAGAGCCTATCCAACCGAGCACTACACGCAAGCTCACATCAGGAAGTGGCAAGAAGCCATTTAAAGTGCACTGCCTCTTCTGTGACAGCAATGAACATTTCATCAGCCGCTGCCCTAGCATTAAACTGCAATCAACAACAGAGTTGGACAGGTGGATAACAGATGGAAAACGCTGCTGGAAGTGTGCACGTGCTCACGCACCTGAGTCTTGCAACCTCAAGAAACCTTGCAGTGACTGTGGCGACATCCATCTCCAAGTGCTCCACAGCGTTGCTGACCTACTGACCTACAGTCAAGAACATCAGAGAGCCGAGTATACTTGACACCCAGCATAACCTCCAGCAAAGTGCTCCTCAAGGTGGTCCCCGTCCTGCTGCACAATGATTCTAATTCAGTAGAGACCTTCGCTGTGTTAGATGATGGAGCACAACGGACTATGATCTTACCAAACGCTGTCCAGCAGCTCCAGTTGAATGGTGAATCGGAGACCCTCGCCCTGCGCACTGTAAGGACAGATGTCACACACCTCCAAGGGTTAAAGGTTAACTTCAAGATCTCCCCCAGAGGCAACCCACAGAAACGGTTTGAAGTGCAGGGAGCATTTACAGCAGCAGGTTTAGATCTAGTGGAGCAAACCTACCCTGTACAGATGCTTCAAAAACGACATTCCCACTTGCGCGGAATACCACTGAAGTCATTCAACAAAGTATGGCCACTAGTGTTGCTTGGCTCCGATCATGTGCATCTCATTACAGCCACAGAGCCAACCCGCAGAGGATCCAACGGTGGCCCCATAGCTATCCACACTGCCCTAGGATGGGCCCTGCAAGGAGCAGTGAAGTGTGTGCCAGAGCAAACATCAATGACCCAGTGTCTTTTCACCTCATTCGCCAGCCCAGATGATCTTCTCTACTGGAATGTCGAGAGGTTATGGCAACTTGATGTCTTACCTTTCCGAAATGAGAAAATGGTCGTCCGCTCTCGTGAGGACCAGGATGCCATGAACCTTTTGGAAACAAAGACACGGCGAATAGAAGTTGAAGAAGTCCACCATTATGCAACCCCCCTCCTGAGGAAACAAGGTGCACCCAAGCCCAACAGTTCTACTCATTCAGTCATGGCTTATCTGAGAGCCACAGAGAAGCGACTCAAGAGAGAGCCAGCGAGAGCGGCAATCTACTCAGCTGAGATCACCAAACTCATCAACGCTGGGTACGTCAGGAAGCTTCAACCTAAGGAGGTGGAACAGTCTGCTGAAGCATGGTATCTTTCCCATCATCTTGTCAGTCACAACAACAAGCCACGCCTGGTCTTCAATTGTTCATTCCTGCACCAAAATGTCTCCCTGAACGAGCAACTCTTACCTGGGCCTACGCTTGGTCCATCGCTGGTAGGTGTTCTCATCCGGTTCAGGCAACACCAGATTGCAGTGAGCGGTGACATCCGTGCTATGTTTCACCAAATCCGCCTGCTACCTGAAGACAGATCACTCCTTCGGTTCATCTGGAGGGACCTACACTGTGAAAATCCACCAGATGTGTACGAATGGCAGGTACTACCATTCGGCACAACCAGCAGCCCGTGCTGTGCTATCTTCGCCTTACAGCAACATGCTCGTGACCACCAAGCCAGCCATCCTGAAGTACTACAGTCGGTGCAGCAGAGCTTCTATGTCGACAACTGCCTCGAAAGCTTTCCCACCATACCTGCAGCCAAGCAAAGAGTCGACCAGCTCCACACCTTATTGGCAGAAGGAGGATTCGACCTCAGACAGTTGGCCAGTAATCAACCAACAGTGGCAGCCCATCTTCCCACCGATGCTAGGTCTTCAGCTACAGAGCAGTGGCTGAGCCAGAGCCGTACAGACCCACTAGAACCCACTTTAGGACTAAGATGGAACTGTGCTGCTGACACCCTCAGTTACCAGTATCGGATTATTGAGCACTCTACGCTGACGATGAGGACGGCCTATCAGGTGCTAGCCAGTCAGTATGACCCTCTAGGGTTCATGGTGCCATTCACGACGCGCGCCAAAGTGTTGATCCAGCAGCTTTGGTCCAAACAAAGGGGCTGGGATGATCCTGACTTACCTCCTGCCCTCCAAGAAGCCTGGGAAACCTGGGAGAGCGAGCTGAAACATCTTAACAGTGTATCCATTCCCCGCTGTTATTCGCCACTCCCTGCCAAAGGTGCAGATGCAAAGTATGATCTCCATATCTTTTGTGACGCTTCGGAGCATGCATACAGAGCAGTAGCTTACCTTACAATTGATGCAGGCGACACCATCCACACCTCCTTCGTTATGGCTAGGTCCAGGGTTGCTCCCAAACGGCACCAGTCCATACCCCGCCTAGAACTCTGTGCAGCACTAGCCGGAGCTCAACTGTTCAAACTCATAGAGAATGAGATGACGCTTCCCATTCGACAAACTGTGCTGTGGTCTGACTCCACCACAGTATTGGAGTGGCTTCAGTCAGACTCTTGTCGATATAAGGCGTTCGTCGGAACCCGTGTGTCAGAGATCCAAGAACTCACTGACCGACGGGCTTGGCGATACATTGACAGTCCAAACAATCCAGCAGACAATATAACCAGGGGAAAATCATTGCTGGAGCTAGCAGGACCTGGTCGCTGGAGACAAGGACCCCCCCCCTCCTTAAACAGAGTGCAGAATACTGGCCGAGGAAACCAGAGCAAACTTCAACAGTGGGCTCATCCGAATTGAAAGCTATCACCTTCTGCTGCCTCACAACCGTGGAGCCCAACGATAATATCCCTGATGCTACTCAGTACAGCTCATGGAAAGAACTGGTGGAAGCAACGCGACAGGTTCATGGGGCGGCAGCAACAGATCTGGCACAGAACCAGCTCATTAGTCACCGAGATGCAGAGGTCTTGCTGTTGTGAGGATGTCAAACACATAGCTTCCCAGGAGAAGTCACCACCCTTAAAGCACAGAAACCTGTGTCAAGTCACAGTCATCTGCTCAGCCTTGCTCCAGAGTGGGACGCTGCAACAGGCCTCATCCGTGTGGGAGGGAGGCTGCGCAGATTGTGGAACCCATGCATTGGAGAGATCCACCCAATTGTGCTTGACCCAAGACACCCAGCAGTAAAAATTCTCATCAAAGATATGGATGAATGTCTTTTGCACCCAGGCACAGAAGGGGTCTGTGCTGAATTGCGGAGACAGTATTGGATCTTGCGGGGACGACAGGCCATCCGACACCACCAACTCAACTGCTCCACCTGTCAGCGCTGGAGAGCTCAGCCAAAGGTGCCACAGATGGCAGATCTGCCCCCACAACGCCTCAGACTTCTCTGTCCACCCTTCTACTCAACTGGCGTTGACTGTTTCGGGCCTTACCTGGTGAGGATAGGTAGGAGGACGGAGAAGCGCTGGGTTGCTGAGTTGAACTGTCAGCAGCGCCGCCTGCTGACAGTTCAACTGAACTGAGAAACGAACGAATCACTTGACAGTTCAACTGAACTGAGAAACGAACGAATCACTTGACAGTTCAACTGAACTGAGAAAGTGAACTGAGAAAGTGAACTGGCAGCAGGCGGCGCTGAGGAAGTGATTCGGTTCAGTACGTTCACTTAAAAGATTCGTTCTTTTGAACGAATCGTTCGCGAACGAGACAACACTAACTAGAAGGTAGTTTATGTAGTTCCTCTTCCTGCTGCAAGTTCAGCGTTTTGGAATGTTTATGGTGTTATGGCAGTCACTGACGATGTGAGTGAGTCCGTAGTGATGTAAAATGAATGTGTACATGTGACTTACCTTTATGATAACGTTGTGTTGCTCCTGTTACGCCGTTGTGTGTATTTGTACTTTTTAAAATGTCCGTTTTCACTCGTTAGCGTGATCGCGAGTTTATGACTGTTAGCTTTCATACTACTTTCAGTTTGCATGTGTATGCCACATGGTTAAAGTCTACACTAGCATTCATCAATATTAAGCGATTGATAGTGAGATGAATGTGTTCGTTTGTTGTGAAGTAATTGTTTAGACTAATGTATTTAATTTAACGCAGTACAGAGTGGTAATTCAGTCCTTTATTTTGTGATGTATTTCAGAAACTGCATTATACCAGCATGCATCTCTGTACAGTTGTACAGTAAACAGTGTAAACTCCACTGATGACTCGTGTGCTTTCTGACCGAAGCCCTGCAGTGGTCAATTAAGCTAAAACCAGAAATCAGAGGTCATAATCCTCAACAATAATAATAGTAGTAATAATGATATAATGAGACTTGTCGAAGTTCAAGTTTTGAATCAGTGGTGGTTCATGTATGTGTCAGACATTTCAAAACAAGCTCAAATCAACGGCTCATGATCTATTAGGCTACATCCCTGCAAACATATGCTCTAGATATATATTTCTATTAATAATCTTAATATTTATCTATTCACTTATTGTAAAGATCTTGTACACAAGCTATCTGCTAGTATTGTTTTCTTATTCACTTTATTACACCTGTCATTATTGATGTATAAGAAATATGCATAAGAGCAATCTAAATTAAAATGTTCTACATGTCTCTTGGTATAAATACACTGCAGGCTGAACAACAGAGAAGGTACAGGCATGGTGAGAAATGGCTGCTGATGACCTGTGTGCTATTATTCCTCCTGGCATTCACTTTCTTCAGTAAGTGACAAGACTGGATGTTTATCATGAATGTGTGCTGAATGAAAGAAGTTCACAGCCGAATTTTCTCAATGTGCAACAAGTTAAAGCTCCTGAATATCCTTAGACGTGCTTGTAGTGATTTTAACAAGACCATCAACACGGGAGATCGTAGAGTCAACCAAAATCTGCATGCATGTTTTAAATGTTGGAAAAAGACTTCTGCTGTCCCAGAAGCTCATGAACCACAAGCAGAGTGACTCTTCTTCTGGACATTTTGATTATTTGAATTATAAATGAGGAGCTTACTCAGAGGAGGTAGGATGAAGGTGATTCCGGTAGGCCCGGGCTGTTAATCCTTAAAATATCTCTTAGTGCGTCGACCATCCACTCATCACCATATATTATTTAGATATTTAAGTAAAAGTTATTTATATGATTTTAAAATAGATTTAAATAGTGCAGAAAAAACAAATATGATAAGAATGGCCTGTGGTCAAGGACCATGTGTTCAGCTTTCACTTTGAAAATTTGTCTAGACTCAAAAATGCAGACCAGCAGACAAAGTGAGGAAAAAGAAAACAACTTCAGGCGAACTCCTGGTGAGCCATTTGGAGAAAACTGGGAGTAGAAGCACAGCAGGATAACTTACATGGACGTGGCTGGCAGGCACTGGCAAGAGAAAGGCCAAAATCGAATGAGGCAAACAAAATCCAAACCAAGGGAGCAGATATTCAACACAAGCACAGTCCAGAGAAACAAAGCAAAGTCCCACCATCACAGATTACCAGAAAAACACTCACTGGATACAGGGGGAATCAGGACAAACTGGCCAGCGGTGAAAGAAAGCCAGGCTTACATACTGCTGGTCTGATGAGCCTGATGTGCAGCAGGTGCACAGGTGATTAGGCAGGAGACAGCAGAGGGACAGACAACCTGTGGGTGAGACCCCCCTCCAGAGAGACACAAGATAAGATTATCATATGTGTTTTCATGTAAAATTTTAATCTGTAAAGTAACCACTAACCTAGACTGTCAAATAAATGTAGTGGAGTAAAAGTATGAAGCAGCATAAAATTTAAAACATAAAGCACCAACACCTCAAAGTTGTACTTAATTAGGACTTGTTAACATCCCACTGATGTTCTCTCTCTATCACAGAGTTTTGTATTTGTGGCTCATAACATGGATTACAGTATAAATTTGTCTTACAGTGTATGGTAAGTAGCTGCCTCACAAAATCCTGATGAATGTTTCTTTTTGATTTTTATGTATTTATTTATTGTCTTTTTCTTGCTAAAGTGGGATCAGTTGGAAAGGAAGGCACCAATGTTCAAGACTATGTAAGTCCACATTAACACAAACTCTCTGTAAAGCAGTCACAGCTTCCTGATATCAGACCAAAAAGACTCTCTCTCCATGTCTTTGTATCTTAGCATGCTGGCGTCTTTACTCCATCCGGGGCTTTGTGGTTGTTGGGATGTCTGCTGTCCTGGGCTGTTTGGTTGTTCCTGCGCCTCCTCCAGATGTTCCTCTGGCTGATCAAATGCATGCTGTGGTTCATCTCTATTTCTTTGTCCCCGCTGTGTCACAGTTTGTCAGTCCTTCTGTCCTGGCTTCTTCTGCTGCTGCATTACACGTGTGATGCTGTGTGTTTTGCAACCACCAGTTCTGTGTATGTTTACGGCATGCTTCTCATTATTTTCACTTCAGTGCTCTTCTTCACCAGGTGACAGCAAAACATGCCAAGATTTCACATGTGAAATAGATCATTCATATAGATAAATATCTAGTAAACTATATTATGTACACAGTAAATGGCTGAGTAATATTGCATGTAAAATCTTGGGCACCATCGACAGGCTTTAAAGCAGACACACCCTCGCTCAGTTCAAGAAACTCAGGGGTTTTGCAGCTACACAGGTTTATATCTACAAATGTAGTAATTCATTGTGGTGATACATTTATTCATGATGGATGATGTGTGAATAAATGATATCATATATAAGAAAAACAACATTTCTTTGATATTATTATGAATTTCATCCACATTTTTGTAGCTACTGAACTCACAACCCCTAACAGGACCAGAGTGGGTTAAATTCATGTGTCTTTGTACTGGATGTGTCTTTATATATACACTGTCGCCCATAAAGTTGGAATAAAATGTTTTTTTATTTTTTGATTGTTCATTCATTCATTCATCTTCTATACCCGCGCATCCCATTTCGGGGTTGTGGGGGGGGGGCTGGAGCCTATCCCAGCTATCAATGGGCGAGAGGCGGGGTACACCCTGAACCGGTTGCCAGCCGGTCGCAGGGCAACATACACAGACATACAACTCACACACTCACACTCACACCTACGGACAATTTAGAGTCACCAATTAACCTAATGAGCATGTTTTTGGTCTGTGGGAGGAAGCCGGAGTGCCCGGAGAGAACCCACACATGCACATGCAAACTTCACACAGAAAGGCCCTGCCCGACCCAGGGTTCGAACCAGCGACTCATCAGGTGTGCATGCATGGTTAGAAACATGTTTGTAGGAACAACCTTTTCTTTCCCATGCTGTGAGGCACGCGCACCACCTGCTGCGCCACCGTGCCGCCCTTTTTTGATTGTGACTGTGAATTATTCTTGACAGATAAAGTGTATATCTTCATAACGTACATAATGATTACATTACATAATGTAATCGTTGCACCCGGTCAAAAGTGATGAGTGATGCATTTAAATAGGAATAAACAGGGGATTGTGTCTGAAAACATATTTATTTAACTTAAAATTTAACTTTATGGACAACAGTGTATATATAACTGAAGGCACTAAAAAGTTGAAACTGTGATCTAATTGATTGATGTAATTCTCTCACATGAGCTCTTTAAATGTATCGTCACCATGTTGATATTGAGCTCTGTATCAACACACGCCACGTGCTAGTGGAAATAGTTTATCTCACCTGCTCATCAAGTGTGTGTGTGTGTACACGTGTTTGTGTGGGTATGACGTACTCTCTGGGACACATTTGGGACTCAAAACCAGTTAAATAGGGAAAAAAAACCACGGAAAACATTCTTGGGTCAGACTGTCAGGTTAGGGTTAGGATTCGTCTATGTAATTTCCCCAAAATAAATCAATTAGGGGACTTACTCTGTGTGTGTGTGTGTGTGTGTGTGTGTGTGCGCAGACACATGCTGCATGCTTCATTGCCTCTGAGTGTGTGTTGTAAAGCCCAGGTTCAAAGAACAAAAGAGGACTTTTATTTGGGATATTTTATACTAACTACTTCCTTCTTTATAAATCACCATGGTGTTTCCTTGTTCTCACAGTCAACGCAGCACTACCACAGGAGGAAAAGGGGGGAGAAAGGCTTATCAGTGCAGGTTTATAGGCCAATAACCATATCAGATACACTTAAAAACACAACGAGAATTTCTCACTGCTTTGAGAAGAACGAACCTTCATCAGGACCCAGTCGAACTATTTATTCTGCATTAATGACTTCACTGCTGGACAAGCAGCAGTGAACTGAGCAGGAGCTGAACCTAACCGGACCACAGGACGCGCACAGATTTGACCTGAGTGCTGGACGATGTCCGTGCACCCCAGAGTCATCCACAAGAGGAGGGAGACCATCACAGCTCTGCCTCTCTACTACTCCGGACACCTGCTGAAGAAACACAGAAAAGAGAAGGTGAGGACAAAGATGGAACAGACACAGACTGTGACTGTGTATGGAAGATAAACAAAGAGGACTAAATGGGCCATAAATAGTGATGTTTGACATTTGAGGTTTTATGACTGCTTTAAATTCCCTTAAATTAGAAAATGTGAAAGCTGTGTCAGGAGCAGACGTTCAAAAGGACAATTGTGATTTTCAGGATTTTAAGAAGTACTACGCAGAGCTCCGGGGAGCCACGCTCTTTCTGTACGAGGATGACACACAGGACACGGTGAGCAAGCAGCTTCATTCGCTCTTCTGTCTTTACTGACAGCAGTTCAACAGTGAGATTAATGACAGTGATTTTAATTCTTATTTCACCGAGAATAGACGTACAGTTTTAAGCCTTACAAACAAAGGCAACTCTGTGGAATCACAATATAACTGACTCCTATTTTAGATCAATTCATACATGGTGCACTGAACAAGAATGTCTGATGATATGTGATCGTTGTCCTATTTTGGTTTGTTTACTTCATCAGTACACAGAGAAGCTGAACCTGGAGGAGCTGACGTCCATGGAGTTAGATTCTCCATATCAGAGGAAAACGCCAACGATCTTCACTCTCAGGCTGTCCACAGAGGTGGTGCAGCTGAAGGTCTGCTGCAGTGAAACCTGACAGATTTTTATTTTCCCTGTTTTTTTTTTCTTTGTTAGCATCACCAAAATGTTTGCTTGTTTGTGTGTGCCTCTGTACAGATGGACAATCCTGACACAGGGGAGGAGTGGAGGGGTTACATCCTGACTGTGATCAAAGTAAGCAAACACACACACACAGTGTATATGTAAGCTTAAAGACACACTCTGATGCGCTGATGTGGGAGTCTGTCTAATAGACTCTCAGTACAGTTCCTGCTAATGGGACTGAACATTGCTGAGTGCTTATAAAAAAGCAACAACAAACCCTGAATGTCTGAGTTCAAACCTGCTCCGATAACAGGTACTTAACTATACAAGAAATGCACCAAACAATAGGAAGTAAAGAATTTCCTGGTGAATAATCAGGCAATAATCTGGCAACGAGAGTAAGGTTACAAACAACAAAGCAGAGATATCTGCAAACTGAAAATAAAGATTCAGATCATCTGTAACGTGAGTTTCTGGAAGTGATGATAAATGTGATAATTCTGCAGAGGAAGACAAAGAAGAATCTACAGAATGTACCAGGATGTATTTCCCAACCTGCTCCACGGTCTGTAAAATCACTGGTTTTAGTAACAACAATGACGTCGGGCTCTGCTTCCCTGTAGAAAGAGATTCCCAGTAAGCTGCAGCTGCTGCCGGGCCAGATGATGCAGCTGCAGGAGGTTCGGGATCAGGAGAGGAGAAGAAGAAACCTCCTCACGCTGCGCCCACCCCTCCCACCCCGACCATCCGTCCTGTTAGCCTCCCCCCCCCCTCCACCGCCCAAAGACAAGCCTGATGGTGCCCCTGAGGTTCCTGAGTAAGTTGGACAGTTTGTCTCCAGAAACTTTGATTTTCAGGTTGTTCCTCCTCTCTCCAAACTGAAGCACTTCCTGCTATTTCTGTCTTTCTAACAACAAATACACTGATATTAAGTGGTGTGTGTGAGCGTGCGTGCGTGTGTGTGTGTGTGTGTGTGTGTGTGTGCGTGCCTCATTCCTTGCCCTCTGAAACAACTTATTTCCACCTTGATTACATTCACAGGCAATGAGGAAGTGTTTATTTTTCTCATTGGTTCCTGCAGGTGTTTCTTCAGTGTGACTCGGCAGGAGGCTGAGCGGATGCTGGAGGCAAATCCCGAGTATGGAGGCATGATCCTTCGCCCGTCCACCCTGGAGAACAACTACGCCCTGACAATCCGACAAATGATGCCCAGGTCTGAGCATCCAGCTCCGCCTCTTTTATAGATTTTCTTCCATCTTAGCGCTGTGTCATGTTTATTATGAGCTTGTGAGTCATCTGCCAGTTGCATGTGCAGGAGAAGATGTGTCCTCCAGGAAATGATAATGTAATTATCATGACAATCAGTAACCATGATAAAGCATCGATAGAGGGATGAACATTGTTTTTTGCTCATTCCCATTTGTTTACATTTCATATGTGCTGCTGTTCATCAAAGGTCTACTCAGCAGTGAGTAAATAATCCTCCTCTTCCTTCTGTTTAAGTGGACCTCTCACGAGGAACTACAGAGTGACCACCACAAACTCAGGGTTTGTCATTGAGCTGGAGACACCAGTAAGTCCCGCTGAAAGAAAGTTTAAATGTTTGTTTAATTGTAAGAATTAAGATCCTTCCAAGACTGAAATGGTGCTGCATTCATGTACTCACAAAATATCTACATGAGATCCAAATATATAGGTAGGACATCTAAACACATGCAATTAGAAATCATCTAAATTATCATGAAACATAGTCGTCCTCTGCTTTTCTTCCTGTGTCTTCTCCTCTGTAGGTGACGGTCTCCTCCTTGAAGGGTGTAGTTAAATACTTCCTTGAAAAGACAGAGTACCGTCTTCGTCCCTACATGTTGTCTCAGCCCTACGACACTCACATTGGTAAGAGCGACGCTGCTGTCACAAATACTCTCAGGCTCAGCGACGAGTGCACATCTCCTAACAGTGTTTATGTGTGCGTTCACAGAGCTGTCATTTGCTCCGAGCATCACCTTGCCTACACCTAAAACAATACCCAAGGCACAAGTGGCACCGATGCTGCAGTCAAAGACCAAAGAAGCACCTGCGCTCCCTCCAAAGGAGCCAGTAGGCGGTGAATACGTGGTTCCTTGCGATGGCAGTTCTGATGATCTAAATGAACTAAAGCTGGGTGAGAATGAGTGGGATGTTATTAGAGCTGCTTTAGGTTTGTATATCAAGGTGTCCATATAAAAGAGTTAAGTCTAAATTTGTATGTTTTTGTCCAAAGTAGCTCAGTTGGATGGAGAGCTGCAGGAAGTTTTAAAATTCCGGAGGGATGGCATCTGCGCTGCAACTACCAGGGAAGAGGAAGTCACCACCTATGAGAATCAAACCAGTGAAAAATGCCATTTTAACACAGTACTGTGGGCCATCGAGAGTGCAGTGGTGTGACACCTGGGCTGTTGTTGACTCAAAAAAACCTCACTGGTCCGCTAATGTTTAACTTTTTAACCTCGGCTGAAAGATTACACGCTCCCCCGCAAGCATTCTTGAAAAATATTTCCAAAATGCACTCGACAGAGTTAAACATGTCCGTCGGATGGTTAAATTAAAACGGAGAGGTTCTCAGTTTCTTAAAGGAAAGGTCTCAAGTTCAAATTACCTGGGGGCCGATGGTCAGGCTGTTGTCTCCTCAGTGGACCCTTTAATAAACAAGACACACACAAAAAAACAAATATCAACATCTGCAGCCATGCTAATGGAAGTACAGTGCTTTGAGCTAAATGCTAACACCAGCGTGCTAACATGCTAATGATAACATACTACTGTTTTACCATGTTCACCATCTTAGTTTAGCATGTTAGCATGCTAATATTCACTAAACACAAAGTTAAAACTACAGTTAACTGCAGTTAAACTGCGTCGTCATAAACCAAAGGATTGAACAACATAAAAATTTGACCTGAGGGTTGCACTAGATAAATAAAAATGGTTACAATTCATCCTCTGGGGAGCATGAATCAGCACACTCGATATCTTTGGCAGTCCATCCAAGAGTTACTGAAATACAATAGAAAACAGAAAATTCAACCTCATGATATCACTAAAGGAAAAGTCATGAAGATTTTATCTTCAGGAGACCTTGAATTACATTTCATCACGACTGAATCTGGCCCTCCAGCTGTTGGTTTGGCAACAACATTGTAACGGCAGAACATTAAAACAGAATATTATTTAGCTTTCTGATTTACAAATCTCTGCATTTAAGCTCAAGTTTAATCATTGACAAAGATGAGAGAGAAATGTTTCAAAGCTCTTTGATAGAGACAACTTCATGACCCACATCTGAGTCACATAATCAAGGTATGCATATTCACATTCAGTAGTTTAGCATGTATATTAGAGGCATATTGGTTCTTTATTGGTCATTATAAAGCATTTATTAATGCTTTATTCTGGGGGTTACATTAGTTTCTGATTCATTTTCTTTAAAAGCTCTAATCACTGCAGCTCCATTTTCAACTACGTGTGATATAGATGTTTTTTGTCACAGATGGGAAGGTTACGATTTCTGTTTTTACTTAGCGATTGTGGTTTGAACAAAAATGAACATTACGATAAAACTGCATGAGCCACTAACTATACAGATGAGATCACTGATAAATAATAATAACTTTAAAAACATTTAATAAAAACCATAACCACAGCCCAGGATGATCATTATTCTTTATTTTTTCACACATAGGAGTAAGCCAACATAAACGCCTCAAATGTTATAATCATATTTTTATAAGTTATTCCATTAAGATTGTATTTTCATATTTTTCATCATTATCATGGATCATGTTATAGGTTGAAAGTTTAAGGATCATTCATCACTCAATAAAAGACAGCAAGACTGTGAAAAATATTCAATAAAAAAAGAAAAACAAAGACTCTCTCCCTTTGTCTCCTTCACTGTAGTGTGTTTCATAGTACCTGTTCCCACCTCTTCTTATTCACCCCCCTCTCACCTGTTTCACCTCTCATGCTCTGCTCCTTCACACTCTGTTGTAGCAGCCTTCGTGTGAGAAAGACAAATAAAACATCTGTAATAACTTAATATCTCAAGATTTAAAAAAATAAAAGTAAAACAGAATAAATTAAGATGATTGTTCCCCAATGAAGACCACGGCTCCATTGCTGTTGTGACATTACTTCTCGGTGAGTGACAGCTGCAGGATCCTCTCCAGCTCCTCCTCTTCCTCCTTCTGCTGCCTACGACACACATAAGAAACAGAGCAGTCAGCAGAGTGACAGCTGTTTCATTTTAAAGAAACAACCACAGATAATGTTTAGTTTAAAATATTTTTAGTAGAAAAATCCCCTCAAAGTACACAACATTTAAAAAAACACTTTCTCACAAAAAAATGTCCTCTTTGCTTTCCTCCCGCCTCACCTGTCCATCTCCTCCTGCTCCCGGCACGACAGCTCCATGGCGATACGCAGCTGCTCATCGAAACTCGACGCCACACCGAAGTGTCCCGACAACCGCGGGTCTGTGACTGTGCTGTAGGAGAGCGGGGAGTTGGCGGTGGGGTCCAACGGAGAGACGGAGGAGGGCTGGCTGGGGTCGGCCGTGTCCTCTCCCTCTCTGCTGGCCAATGAGATGGACAGAGACTCCTGAATCGCCCTGAGGACAGAAGACATAAACTGAGCGGCATCTTTACGGCAAGGTTTCTCTGCTGGGCTTCATTACAGGATGTCTGGGAGTCGCTGCTCCCATGAGAAGGTAGAGAGAAAAAGCTAATCACTGAACTCTATTTGGAGATGTTTAATTAAATTACTTGACAAGCCACAGGTTTCTCTGAGTAAGAACGAATTCTTTTTCTCCTCAAAGCCACGCAAAGATAAACTAAGCTGCCTTGATGACAGCTTGAGGCTCTGCTCATCATTCTTCACCCTTGTCTTGTTTTCAGCTCACCTCTCCAGCTGAGAGTCTTCCTCATACAGCGGACTCTGGGGCACTGGGCGGCTGTTGGTCAGGGCCTCCCAGATGGTTACCTAAAAACCACACACAAGTGTTTCAACTGGCTTTAAATGAAAAAAAGTCTTTAAAAAAAAAAAGAAAAAGGACCAAAAATAGCATCTTCCATCAGTGATCAGCGCAGGTCGCACCTGGGTCACTGCAATGTCTCAATAATAGTAATAATAATAACAAACTTTATTTGTAGAGCACCTTTCACACAAGAAATGCAGCTCACAGACATGACATGCACCAACTGCTTCACATAAAGAAAGACAGAGAATGGACATAAAAACAGGGACAGAAGATGAATGTAAAATAAGACAGAGAATAAAACACACCTGGTGATGATAGTAAAAATAAAATAGAATAAGGATGCAAATAAAGTTAATGCATAAAATAAGATGGAAAATAAAACCACTGAATGATAGTGATAAAATAAAGTTAAAAATGGAGTAGATAAAATGCATAAAATCAGGTCAAATCTAATATTTTACAAGAAGTGCAGCAGTGCATAACTGTGAGGGAAAGTGCAAAAGTTTCAGGCCTGTATCAGGAAAGTCATCGCTTACAGGATGAATCGAAAAGTCACGTTTTTAGCTTTCTTTTAAACACATTTAGTGAACTAGCTTCCTTCATATCTGTTTCAGAGCTTTGGGGCGTAATGAACAAAGGCTGCATCTCAGATTTTCTTTCGTCTGTTGCTGGAAACCTTCAATAAACCAGCAGCAGATGATCGCAGTGTTCTCGAAGGCAAATAATAAATGAGGAAGTTAGCCATGTAGCTTGGTCCTAGCCCATTAAGGGCTTTGTATACGAGGAGGAGGACCTTAAAATCAATCCTGAATGTTACAGGAAGCCGGTGCAGAGCAGCTAAAACTGGACTAATGTGCTCTCTGCTCTCGGTTCTGGTTCATAGTGGAGCTGCAGAGTTTTAAATGAGCTGAAGTCTCTCAGTGGTTTTGTTTGGGAGGCCGGTGAATAGAGCGTTAAAGTAATCAAGTTGGCTTGAAATAACAGCATGAATCAGTTTTTCAGCATTTGAAAAAGAAAAAAAAAACCATTTAGAAATGGTTGTATTTTAGCTGTTTCTAAGGCGGAAAAATGAAGTTTTCATCACCTTGTTGATGTCAGACTTGAAGCCTAGATCTGACTGAAATTCCTCAGTTCTCCGAGTTTAGTAACTTAAGGGGTGTTACAGTGAAATAAAGGGAAGAATCTGACCTGGTCGCTCTCTGTGCCGGCGTCCAGCAGGCTCTGCTGGATGGCGAACTGCAGCAGGTTGTCATCCTCGTCCCTCATTGGCTCGCTGCGTCCTGGACCGAGGGTGGTGTAGTCTGCCGGGGGCTCGAACACCGAGGGGTCCACCTCGCAGTGGAAGGGAGGGACAGACTGACCTGGGAGAAGATGGGTTACATCATTACTGCACCTGCGAGTAAAAGGTAAAAGATCAAGCCTGTGTTCTGTTTTGGAAACAACTTCACCTGCATTTATTCTCTAACCAAAAACATATTAGAATTACAATACTTATCACACATATTATGACATATATATTACAACAGTCACCAGCTTCCTCGGAGCTCTCTGGTTTGTGAACCGTCACAGAGCTGACCGGCTCGTCGCAGCCACACAGGTTACTGAACGTCACTCTGGCGTTCAACACATGAAACAGGGGAATCTCTGGAAGAAAGACCGAGAGAGTTTTTGTAAGCTTTAAAGCTCCTTCCAATGACGAGTTTTTAACCTTATTAACATGTTCCATATGGCCTTTTTTCATATGCTACAGGACGAATCATGAGAGAAATAAGCAGTCAGTGCCATGGCTAAGCATTTTCCGTTGACTGTATCTGAGTAAATCTGCAGTGTGCTTGATAATGTTAGCCAACGTTAGCCTGCAAGGTCACATGATGATTCACGTCAAATGCTTAAAGGACATGTTATTTGGCTTGGGGATGTTGATGAAGACTTAAGGCAAACGTTACTTAAAACAGTTTGTCAGATAACTAAGGTGCTGAATTACATGATGGTGACATTGATGACTTCCAACTGTGTACCGCAGCAAGCAAAACAGGAAACAAGGAGAGGTCTGTTTATTTTATCTGTGCATACTAAATGAAGGCAAAGGCGCAGAGTTAAATCTGAACTATTTTAAAGCATGAAGGGATTTTTTTTTAATTCAAAATGTGTCATTTTAATGATGATTTTTAGGGGTTTAATTAATGTCAGGAGAGGAACTTCAAATGACTGATTATTCCTGTCGCACAGTGGGCAGTGGGAATGAAAACACGCTGTAAGACTCATGATACATGAACCACGCACATGAAGTACCCCAGAATAAAGCTTTTACTTCTCATAATTTCACTTCAAACGTGTCAGTATAACAAGCTGCAGACCAACAGGCCTGGAGCCGGTACAGAATCAACGTGTGGGTTTGGATTCAGGCTTAATAAGCTCAAGACATCCACCCAGCTGCTCACAGGAAATGACCCCCACTGTGTGACCTCTCATACACACCTATCTTGACAGGGAAGCCTGGCGGCAGGCGCAGGGTGATGAAGTCACGCAGCTTGGCAAAGTGGGCATTGGAGATGGCCATGAGGTCGATGATGGGTGTCACCTGCTCGGCCAGGGACAGAGGGTGACTCTCGCTCAACCACAGTGTCGCTTTAAACCTGGAGAGGAGCCAGAGAGACAGACAGAGAGGTGGAAACCCTCGTTTTGAGTGAACCAGTCTATAAAGAGAGCTGAATGTTAATGCCGTGTGATTCCACGGCGGCATCATACTTCTGGACTTTGCTGGTGAGCTCGACGGGACGTCCGATGTCGCGGCCGTTCAGGTTGAACTCTGGGTTGAAGTACTCCTCGGCTGTGATGGCTGTGGGGTTGTGAGGGCTGGCACACTGGGACACGTTACTCTGACGGAAATACAGAGAGAGAGCCATCAGCGGCGACGTTCATCAAAGAAAGGCTGCAGGTGGCGTGGGTGGATGTGACGCCGTGGAGACGCTTACCCCATTGTGAGCTGTGTGTTGTTCAGCGATCCCCAGGAAGGACTGCAGAGGAGTCTTTGAGCCTGAGCGGGAATAACACAGAGAGATCATCATTATCATCAATCTGCTCTGCAAATGTATTCTGTTTTTTGCTCTATTAGGGAGGCAAGAGATCCATCTGGAGCAAAAATAATATTATACTTTGAGGAGGACGTACCTTTGTCATGATGGACTGCATAGTGATCGATTTTGCTTCCTTTATATCTCACAAGTTAAATTTAAGGAGGCTCAGTCTGATTTCTCTGCAGTTGTTTTCTGGCTCAATAATGCTGTTTTTCGCCATGATATTGTTTCCCCATCACGATAAAGGCACAACAGGGACTTACTCTGTGTGTGTGTGTGTGTGTGTGTGTGTGTGTGTGTGTGTGTGTGTGTATTCACCTCTGCTCCTCGACTTATCCTGGTCTGATAGATGCTCTGTCCTTGACCGAGTCACTAGCTCCACATTGGTGGCACTGTAAACCTGAACACGATGACACACAAAGAAAAAAAACCACACTCTTCTTCTTCACATTTTGTTTAAGTAAAGCTGCTTTCAACCATGTATTTGGGTCACAAAAGCATTTCTTTGGTGTAGACAGTAGGTCACACTGTGCTGCAGTCTCCCCTGGCTTATCTCTGACAGAGCAAACAGCATACCGTGACTGTGTTTGGTCTGTCATTTCTCACACTATCTTCTCGTCCGCATCTCTCTTGAAAAAAGAATTTCCCATCTCAAAAGGAGATTCCTGGTTAAAGTAAATATCTGCGTTCAAAAACACCATAAAATTCTTTATGCTCTCTGCATTCAGACACTTCCTTCCCTGTGTAAATCAAACCTCTTATTAAAAGTTATTTAAAACTCAGGAGTAGATAATTAGTTCAAACTGGATCACGTGGTCTGAACCGTGTGTTTGAGCCAGCTTTGCTCAGAGGTCACTTACCTTGGCTTCGTACCCGCTGACCACCTCGCTCTTCTCGGAACGCCAGCCCCAGATTCCCGACTTGTTCCTAAACATAACAGAGATTAAGTAAGGCAGCTCCATAGAGAGAGATGAGGCAGATGTCTGCAGACGGTTCATCAAATGCAACCTCGATGATTTTGCTTGTTACCGTTCAAAGGCAATGTTGCGTGTGTTGAGGTGCGTGGAGACGATGGGTGACGTGAGTCTCTGGGCTGTGTTCTCCTGTGATGGCTGCATGGCCGCCAGGAGGGAGGGCGCGTCACGAGGAGACAAGACAAGTGGCTCTGTGTACACCACCTGCTTCTCGTGGTCCACCTCCATCACCACGGCCCCATCATCTAAGAAGAAGAGCACACAGGTGATAAAGAGGGGCAGACCTGAACCAAGGCCCAGCCATAAGAGGCACAGACTGTTGGCATCAGAGAATGACTCAAAGGATGGCATTTCTGGCTTTCGCAGTGTTTTCAGGAGGGGTTCAAGTTGTTGCTCCGTGATGCTGCTCTAGGAGCATACACACCTCCACCCTTGAAGATATAGCTGCGACGGCCTTTTAGCCAGGTCATGTGTTCAAAGCCCAGGAGGGTGGTGTCCACACGGAGGCACGAGCCGCTCTTCCACACTCGGTAGACGTCACTGGGACACACCTTCGACACCAAGGGCACTGAGAGGAGGATTGAGGGAGCATTTTAGATGCGAGACACAAACAGGCAAAGAGAACGAGGCAACCAAACAGGAAATGAGGGAAGAAGAGGGGAAAGATTATAGTGGCAGATGAAATGTTTCTCTGGAAAATTTCAAAATATAGATCGCTACAGAGTGCAGCAGCTAATGATTATTGTCATTAGAGGTCAATTCACTGATCATAAACTTTATAAAACATGGCAGATAATCACAAATTAGAAAATGATGCCATAAAATTGCTAAGACATCAAAAGTGATGAGTGCAAGAAAACAGCGACCAAACTGTACGTCTAATGATGCAATGTACGACTGAAATTATGTGTAACTTAATTGATTTATAAGTGGCACTTGAAGCAATTCAGCATATTTGATGAAGTCTGATGTACTGTGATTCTTGCACTTGTTCGGTTGTATCCGCATGGTTGAACGCCTTTATTGTAAGTCGCTTTGGATAAAAGCCTCTGCTAAATGAATGTAATGTAATGTCAACAGGAAATTATCAAAATCCAGCCGTACAATTCCCGTACCACTGAGGACTTGTATAAAGTGAAACTGTAGACCATTAAAAATCTCTTGTTCCAATTCAGTCGTTATTGTAAAGAATGCGTAATAAAAGGCATTAAGAATTGAGATTACATGTTCGGAGCTGTATTGCACATTGTGGTTGATGACGACACAAATATTCTATGCTGTAAAATGGAATTAACTGTTAACATGAGCATCTTCTGCAGTTTAGAGAAGGCAAACACAAGAAACCAAACACACTGCAGAGGGCATTTCATGCAGGCTACTGGTAATCTGTAGTGGGCTGCCTCTTGAAATGCACTGTTTCAATCTGAGCTGAGTGACAGCTGCTCCCGGGGGAGCTGTCCAACCAGCGTGGTGCTGAAACTGACCTCCGTGAAAACACACTCACCCCAACTGGTGAACTCCCACTTCATCTCCACATAGAAGTCCCGTGCCTGGAAGACCCCAAGGAAAGTCTTTGAGTACTCAGACTAAAGCAAAGAGCCAATTCCAGTGAGACGGCTGCGTGTTGTCTGACATTTGTGCATCCTCAAGCTTGAGACTTGTGAATATTCTGGGACCACAATGAAAAAAGATGCATTGACCAAGCAGCTGAAAACTTTGTCCTGCACTCAAAAAACTTTTAACACATATTCACCAAAGTTTTGAGGCGTGGCTGAGGATCGGGGGTGCTGTTAGCAGAGTTTAAAACCTCCTTGAAGTTTTTTAATCAAACGCCAGGCTGTGAAGCTGTTTTACCTGTCTTAGTTTGCTGAGCAGCTCCGGGATGCCCGCCAGCCTCTCTGTGGCACGCTTGAAGTCTCTGTACTGGAGCACCAGCTGCACCAGCTCTGGGTCCCCGGTGCTCACCGCCTCCTGCAAGACTGAAACACGCATCCACATTTAATGACAGCGGATGCTTCTTATTCCCGTGTGAAGCTGGGATGCACGGCAGAGCACTCACTGGTCCAGCCCTGTGTGTTGCAGTGTGTGGGGTCTGAGGAGTGCCTGAGCAGGACCCGGGTGGACTCCAGGTGGCCCAGACACACAGCCAGCTCCAGCGGGGTGCGCCCCCTCGGATCGAGGCGCTCCACATCCTGCTGCAGAACCAAACACACCAGCAGCATCAGCGCAATGCAGCGCGACCCAACAAACGCGTCTGTTTAAAAATATATAGATATATCACCCGCCAGCTGCAAAATAAACCTCCTGACTCACCTCTTTCTTCTGCAGCTCTCGATCGAGCTCCAGATACTGATTGTTCCAGACCAGAAAATGCAGAGGAAACGCTTCTTGAGCCATGGTTGTCGTCCGCTTGACAGTGAAATAGTAGTAAAGCTATGTTTGCTGTATGATTTCTGCAGCCAGCAGATTGCAGTGACACCACAGCAGACTCGACACAGCTGGCTAGCTAGCTAGCTCAGTTAACAGCAGAAAATGGGTAAACGCCGAAAGACAGAAGTGCTTCACTGGAAAAACCTGTCACTAAGCAAATCTATCCAAGTGGCTAATGTTAGGCGGCAGACACACTAGAATACCGTGCGTGTCTATTGAAATTAGTGGGCTGAGTTAGCCGCGCTAACTCAGCCCACTAATTTGATGTAGTTAACGTTAACTAACAGCTAGCTGAGCTAACGTTAGCTAACTGGCTAATAACAACATTGTTTCCTGCTCCTCTAGGCACCTGTTTTCCATCATTCACGATGCAAGACAACTAATTCAGCCGGCCAAAAATGCACCCCCCAAGTCCGTTCATTTTTTCATGATGGATATGTTCTTGAGAAAAAAAAAAGAAAAAGGAAATATGGGTGAAATCGCCGGCTGATAAAGTTGGCTAGCTACCCCGCTGCTGCTGCGAGCATCCCCTGTTTATATCGCAGGGTTGTCACGGTCCGTCAAAATAAAGCGAGACACGGCCTTTACTCCAGTTTCACATCCAGGTCAGTCAAGTCGGGGGCGATCCGATGACAGCTGCTGCCGATAGCGCTCAGTTGAGCCTTGCTGATGATCGGGAAACCAGACCACGTCTGACAAAGTCTTATCCGCTCCTGTGCGAGTACGCAGCTTTGGTACAATGAAGTCTATTAACAGCTGCAGCAGCGCTGCTTATTTATATATTTATTTGTGCGTCGCTGTATTTCCAGGTTATGGAGAGGAGCAGGGTGGAGCCGCGGAGGCGCTGATGTTTGATCTGATCTTAATAAACTATAGTATTAACAGGAAAATGGAGCAACACCGCTCGCGCACCTGCGTGAGCTGCGCGGTCAGTAAGAATAGGACAGCTACCCATTGTTTATCGTTTTTTTTATTTTTCTTGAAAAATAACACAAATAACATAAAGTGAAAAAGGCTTCTGAAAATAATTACAATGCTACAGGATTCCCGTTTTGATACTCGAAAAAAAAAAAGGAGAACACATTTACACAAAAGTATATATTTATATACTTATATTCATTTGAAGGGATATGGACAGGAGAGGTCTGGGAGGAGACCTTTGATACTGAAACACTACACTTGAAGGGAACAAAGAATTTGCAACACCCCACCCAAACGAAATCATACATCTCTACATTGAATTGGACAAGGTCGTGAAATTTGGTGAGAAGTGGATACTCACGTTTTTCATCCATGAAAAGAAAAAGGTGTATCAAAGAGAGGTGGGGGGGCAGTTTCATCTAGAATATTAACACTTTTGCTCTAAATGTTGTCTCTGTACAAAAACAAAAGCAAGAGGAGTTTGGAAATAATAGCACCTGAAGTCTAACGGTTGTTTGAAGATGCACCATTGAATGACACCCAATCCTTGGCTTATCTGTCACACCTAATGCAACCCACCCTCTGACGGGGTGAGGTCTTGTTGCCATGTCGATTGCCGTCTCACACTGTCTTTTTACCCTTATATACCAACCACTCGATGTCCAAGTAAGCTTATCAAGTATGCCACAGGACTACTGTTGCACCCAAGTGCCTTAATAAGCAGAACACACGACCATACGGTAAACACAGGCCCTTCCTGTCACCCACTTTCTAAGTCATGAAGTGAAAGACCCGTCACCTTAAGTTGTCTTAAAGAAAAATAAAAAAAAGCATAGATGTTGTGCATAAAGCATAAGTCATCAAACAACTTCACTTCTGCTGTCTTAGACCTGACAAAAAATACCTATTTGGAGCACCCAAAGGTAGCTGAAATCAAAGGAGTTCAAATTAGTCAGATGATAAATAAGACTTGATCAGCCAAGCAGAACAATGCAGTTCTACCCCGAGGATGAGGATGGGAGTCAAGACTGGAGTCTGTCCAAAGAAGAGCGCAGCACCTGGTTATCCACAGGCTGTGTAGGATACAGCTAATTACTTTGCCTTGCTCTCCCACTCCTGGCAATAAAAAATAAAGATTTTTTGCTGTTTCCATGCAAGATTATACCCTAAAAGAACAACAGAAAAAAAAGCTCCTGAGTCTCTTTTTAGGTACACTGGAAAAACAATTTGTATAATGCTGCAAAAAAACATTGCTCCAGCTGAGACAACCCCTTTCACCAAGACCAGTTAAGTGAGTAAGCACTCCCAGTTTAGACCCCACCCCTCCTTTTACGTGCTGCAGGTGCATGTGAACTTTCCTGCCTGCCTGTGTCCTTTGTGTCACACAGATTCACATCAGGATCAGCTCTCTTGCCTTTGGACCTCAAATCACCTCTGCAGTCAGAGGAGGAGGGGGTTTAGGATATCCTCTGGATCAGTTTTTCATCTGATAGGCAGTAGAGCGTGTTGACTGACAGCTCGGAGATGAAGGCTTCACACGCCTTGCGGGAAACGCCTTTACAGCCTCGCAAGTCGAGCAGTGAGATGCAAGAGAGGCGGCGGAGATACTTCAGACACGTGTCTGTCAGTTTACTGCAGCCTGGAAAAGAAGCAGGCACACAGACACATCAGTACTAGTGAAATAAAACTAATGTCATGTAATGGGTGCGTGTCTATGCTTCTAAAAATCTTGTTCTGTGTCTCCCATATTAGCCATTCCCATCAATCTCTCACCTCCGAGGTTGAGTTCCGTGAGTGTGTTTCGGGTGGACGAGCCCACTGCAGTCAGCAGGTTGATGGAGTTGTCGGTGAGGCTGTTGCAGTGGGAGAGGTCCAGTTTTGTTAAATGGGGCATGTGGCGGATCACGAGGCGCAGAGTGGAGTCGCTGATGTCCAGGCCTGCCAGTCGCAAACACTGCATGGTCCGCAACTGACTGCGATTGTCACAGCCTGGAATAGAGGGAAGAAAAGGAGAAAATACATTGATCATTTCTCTTTTTTTTAGTTCTTGCAAAAGCTGTTATTGAGGAAAAATGCAAAATGGAAGTAAAACGCAAAGAATATAAAGCAGGAAAAATAACAAGGCATTCATCTAGCAATGAATCTGTAGCCTCTGAGGCGACTCGTTCCTCACCTGGAGGAGTGACGAGATCCCTGATCTGAGGGTCTTTGACCCCGTCTGCATACCGCAGGTCCAGAGAACGGAGGAGAGGGCAGCCAGAGGAGCACAGTGCTGAAATAGATGACCAGGAACAACCTGCCACCATCAGATCCTTCAGGCCTGCAAAATCAACAGAAGGTTTGGTTGTTGAGTGTCAACGGACAGGTTCAAAATCAGGACACAAACAAGCACGATCTCTGTTCAGGATGATGAACCTCACATTCTTTTTAATTCTAGGAAGAGCAGCAACAGGAAAACCTTCAAAACTAAAATGTCTTTTTTAGAGCACATAGCTCATTTGGTGCAAATCCTGGGATTTATACAGTTCTGAAATATCCAATTAAGTAAAGGTTTTCTTCTCATTTTTATTTTGTAGATTCAGTTTGTAACATTGTTAAGAAACATTTGATATAATGTTTGTGTACCATAAAATAAGGTGAAAACAGAATGAAAAGAATGGATAACCTTTATATTTACATGATTATTTTGGTTCATAGTATCACATTTATTGACCATATTGGAAGTCAATAAAAACTGGATTAAACAAAGAGAGTGTGTGTTTGTATGTGCGTGTGGTTCCATACCAGGCAGGCGGCCAACCAGCCAGTTCAGCTGCTTTTTAGAGATGTTGGTCCAAGAGAGATCGAGCGTGACCGGCTGTCTCTTTATGATGCCTGTCAGGGCCTGAGGAGTAACGGTGCGTTTGATGCTCAGGTCAATCCGTGCCCAAAGCCGCTTGTCTAAGCACCTGCACATAAGCACACACTCATAAATTACCCCCTGTACATGAACAAGTCATTTTTTGTACCAAGCTGTAAACGTGTTTATTTCTGCTGTACAGTTGGGCATTTTAATACGGGGTTCTATGGACATTGACTCGCTTTTGAAGGCAGCTTCAAGGGAAGATCAGCTACAGCCAGTGATGTTTGCCATTTTAACATGTGAAAGTGAAAGACATGTCAAACTGAGAAGCCTACAACCATTATGTTCTCCATTATTCTTTGCTAAGAAAAACAAGGTACGGAGAGACTAAAGGTATGATAAGAAATCTGAACCCTCTCAAAATATATACATCAACTGAAAGGTCTTGTCTTACCATTTGTACCAGTTCTTGCAAACAGCCATGCAGACGCAGAGATCTGCTCGACTTAAGTAGCGGAAGACAGACACCCACACCTCCCTCTCACAGCCCGGTCCGCTCCCACCGTTCTCCCTGTCTGCCTCGCTCCCTCCCTCCTGCAGGGCGGACAGAGGGATGCGGAGATGAGGAAGCTCAGTCGATGAAGAACAGGAGGCACCATTGCTCAGTTTAGCCGGCCTGCTTGGCTTCGTTCTTTTAGAGGCCTCCGCCCTCTCTGGGTGGGAGGTACGAGTGTCTGTGTGTCCACTGCGAGTGTGTGGTGCTGTGTGCCTATTGGGGTGTTGATCAGGACAGGGGCCACGATTTCTAATGGGGGGTCTGACGAGGGCTCTGGTCTGGTTGTGTATCGTGGAAGTGGCAGTTTGAGGGGCAACTGCCTCCAGTTTAGGGACAATTGCTGATGGGTCCTGCTTGGCCCTGGTTGGCTTTTGGAGTGTCACTTTAAGATATGAGGCGTCTTTGCCCCCCGTTTGACTGTCCTGCTCCATGACCTCCTCGTCATCCTCCTCCGCACCATTTTGGTTGACCACCTCACTCCCTTCCTCTTCTCTTTCTTTGGCTGCTCGTCCTCCTCGCCTTGACTGTGGCTGGTTCTCTTTATCCAGTCCCCTCCCACTGATCTGCCCCCTCTCTTCTTCCTCGTCGCTGCTGCTGCTGTTGGTGCTGCTGCTGCTGCTGTCCTCGCTCTCCTCCTCCAACTCTTCATGGCTTCTTCCACTTCTGATTCCTCTTCCTGCTCCTCCACCCCGCAACCTCACCCCTCTTCCCCTTCCTCTGCGGGGCTCTCCCTTGGGCTCAAGTTCCAAACCAAAAGACTGCTGCTGCTGGAAGGACCCTGTCCCACCTGGAGAGCTGTGGTAAGGGGAGCCACTTGCCCAGGTGGAGCCCCGGCCTCTGCCCTGAGATAGTCTGCTGGTTGGAGAGCGCAGCCGGGACAGCAACCTGGAGCCCAGCAGCCTTGGAGAACGATCAAGAGACGACTGTTTCTGTTGAGAGGAAAGAGGACAAAAAGGGTTTGAATGAAACTACCTCCTGGAAGAAGACCACATATACACTATAGTATTATTCAAATACAATACAGAATCAGTGCAGAAATAAGAGAATTTCTTACTGTTAAGAGTTTGCTGCGCTCCAGTTTTATCTGCAATAAATAGAAAAGACGTTGGGACATGAGATAAATGTCAAATAGAGAGAAAATACACACAGTTTTTATCTACTATTTTAAGTCTGAGGAAGATCATATCTGAGGTATCTATCAAATCAGTTTCAGGGTGCAAGTTTCATCAAGGTAACACTTTTCAATCTTCAATGTCAAAAGAGAAAAAAGTAGGGCTCTGTTTAGATTTCTTACTCGAAGGCCAGCTGAAATTTCAGTGTATTGAAATCTTGTTGCTTTTTAAGGCTTCTAAAACTGAAACTTAAGAACTGGAGTATCACTAATGAAAACACCATGTTCATTTAATTACTTGTTAGGACATGCGTACATGCTGAATTGTTCAAATGCTTTAAATCAATGCATTTTCCCCATGGTGCAGAAAAAAGAACTGCTCCTACTTGCTTTTGATCATTAAAGCAACGGAAAATTCAAAGCACACATGTAAATCTGGTTAAGCTCTCCATCTCACCCTCTTCTTAAGTCTGAGTTCCAGTGCACTTGCTCGTTTGCGGTTTTGTTGATGCTGCAGTAGCAGTTTCTGAGAAGGTGGCGGTGCTGTGGGATGGGATGGGGGTCTGCTACGTCTGCCTCGTTTCACCCCGTCACCTACACCAATGCCTTCCCGGTACGCAAGTTTGGACGGCGGCAAGGAGGTCGAGCCCTCTGACTCCTCACTGTCCTCATCGCTGGAAGACTGGGGTGAGAGAGACAGGAATGGATGGCAGGTGGAGTTGAAGGAGAAAGGGTGTCATTACGAATTTGAGTATCAGCATCAACCATATCGTGATTGGTGGAAGTTAATGAGAAAGGAAACTTGGCTGGAAAAGGAAAAAGTGTTCAAGAATTTAATTAACAGAGAACACAGAGAGAGAAACAGAGAGCAAATGAAAGTGAGACGTGTGTGTTTGGTACCTCGGATGCTGAGTCTCTGCCTTGGTAGCATTTGGGACATTCCCAGCAGCTGGGCAAGTCCTTATTGATCTTCCCCTCACCAGGTTCCTGGAACACAGTTAGAGATTTGAAATAGTAACTACCATGTCTGACCACAGCTTTGTAGGCAGCAACACAAACCATGCAATCACTGGGTAATGTTTGCAGTTTATAGCCTTCACTATGTCTAAAACAGATTACCTTAATGCATTGACGATGGGCAATCTGCGAGCAGACGGAGCACTCCATAAGAGAGTAAGTGCTCGGATTTGATTCATCTGATTCCCCTTCTCCACATATGGCACATCGCGCTGTGTTTGGCAGGGCAGGCTGGAGGAACCAATTAATGTTAAAGAGTTCTTGAGTTGTAAAAGAATAGAAAACAACATTGCATTTGACGTGAGCAATTCGATTCAATTTGAGTTGCCGTCCACACGTTCTCTTAGAGTACAGCATGCACAGATGTATAGATGTATAGCATTATTTGCTTCCACACACACAAAGACGATGAGGAGCATTCCCACTTACCGCTAGACACTGTCTCATGATACAGCTCTTCTTCATGCGTCCAGGTCCTCCAAACTTCCTCATGTCCTGGCAGTAGTGGCAGGTGCCGCACTCCTTCCTGCAGCAAGCTGCACAGCGCTTACATCTCACCCTTCTGCGCCTCAGAGCAGAGATGGAGGAGCGTTTGGTGGACCTCTGACCGAGAGGCTTGTGGAGGGTGGGGCCCAAGCGAGGACGGTAAAGGACAGGGGGAGGAGGAGTCGGGGGCTGGTACCATGTTGGCTGGTATAAGAACATCGACAGGAAAGGGAAAGAAAAAGTAGGTTAGAACTGTGTCCTGCAAATACATAACAGCCAGGAGCCTTGTTTGATGAGCCAGACTGAATATGTATTTTATCTTACTTATCTTACTTACTTGTATTTCAACATCAATTACACAGTAAGAGAAGAAGGTTAAAAACAACTGAAGCACCAAATCTAAATATCTCTCCAACAGATAGCAGTCAGTCAATCATCACTACGCAGAAGTGTGTTGTTATGTACTCCGAGCTAGCTGGAAGTGAGTCAACATTTGTTCTCTTCTCACCCTTTCAGGCCACCTGACAATGGGCTTTCCAGTGTAGGACAGCTTGGGGTTGTCATTGGCATGCTCCTTCAGAATAGCCTGGACACGTGCAGAAGAGAAAATAGTAAATATATCTGGATCTGGATCGATCATGGCATAGCACCACGCAAGCTGTAGACGGATGCAAACAGTGTAATATGTGTTTGAATCCAGTGTAGCCAGAGTGAGTTCACTGTCAGACTAAGTGCACAAGGCGACACCCACCCTCATGTCGTTGAGCAGGGCTGTGGCGTCCCTGATGCCTGCAGGGACACACTTTTTGTGAGGTGGCAGCTCCTCCAGCTTCCCTAAGAGGTTACACAATCCCTCCAACTCAAAGGTAGTCAGCACGTGCTGAGGGGTGGTAACTTGAGCCACCTCTCCTTCTTTGACTTCTTCCTTGAACTTGATCGTCTCATTTTCGTTGTCACTGTCAACTCCATTGGAGGTGCCATTCCCGCTGTGATCGTTCATTTCAAGGTCAGCCTGGGTCAGTCCTGAAGAGAGAGAGAGGACACAATAGTTGAAGTTCAGGTCAGTAATGGATTCATTTAAAACCAAGAAAATTAGTACAGCCATGTTTTCTTGTGTTTATCCGTCCTCACCTATGCCTAGGGAGTATTTTTGGAACTCAGGAGTGAGGTGGGAGATGTTGGTCAGACAGTAGAGGTATCTCTCCAGGACATACCAGCACATCTCATAGTAGAACGGGTAGCGGAACTTTGGTGGCACCTAGAGGAAGAGGACAGAAACAGATTAGGAAAAATATTGTTGGATCATTTTTGCATCTTCGAGACCCTGTTCAGTCAAATACCACCATGAGACAATATAAAATACACTCTACTGCTTTAAGGTAAGTTTTTTTATACATAAACGCATTCTTGGACTCAGGTGTCCACCTGCTACATCAAAGAAGTGGGAGGCATGCATGGCAGTACGATTACTTAAACTTCATTATATGACTGCTCATGTTTAGTTGTACAGTCTTATGTATGGTTGCACCAATCCAATGCTCCAGATCAGTATCAACAATGATATGGACCTTATGTGGTGGACCAGCTATCAACCAAGACTCAACCAATCCACATTAAATATAGTTTCTTGTGAGTATCGTTCCAAAATTCAGTGTTTTCTCTATCAGATAATTAATTTATTCCGAGTAAATTGCAGCTGAATTTTCAGTGCTGTAGCAAAGTCCTGGACTCAAGTTACTCTTCATAAAAATGACTCTACTGAGTTCTACTCTGTGAGGTACACAGATTTGAAACTTAAGATAAATTCAGCACAGGTATTTGTTGCTCAGTTACCAAGAGTTTAGATATTGGAATTGGTAATGGGAGCGAAAAAAATATATATAAATAAATAAATAAATACAGTGCATCCCTTCTTTAATTCTTCAAATCAAAGTGACATTGTTGAGAAAGGATTCTCTCAGCACAGTTTTTCTTAGGTGAGTAATTCCACAGAATAAGACTCTGAATCATGCCTTGCATAATCACAAAATATGAAGCCATCATCAACATGTGTCAAGAGGACAGTTATATATAAACAGCAGTAATAACAGTGAATGTGAGGTGCTTCTTACCCGTGTGCGATCCTCAATGCTGTAGATGTTGAGCTGCATGGGGATGTTAAAGCTGTGGAGGAAATTCCCCCCAAACACCAGCGTGTCCTCTGGCGTGTACACGGCATGGATCCACCCTGCAACATACAAGACCAGGATGCTGGAGGCATGTTGTGGTAGAGACAGTGCATGCAACTGTGTCTGTCTGTATGTGTCACTGCCCGGTTCCAGTAACAAACCTGATGGGATTATGAAGGTGTTGCCTTGCTTGAGCTCTATCCTCTGGCAGTCATGACACTTGTCCCCCAAGAAGATGTCTCCCTGTTTTCCTGATAAAACCCAGTTCTCATACATCTCCAGGTTCTGTGGTGTGGGTGGAATCAACCAGAACACCTGCAGGGGTGATGGGTAAAAGACTGTGTATGTAGTCTGAGGTCAACAAATACAGAAAGAAATGTCCATAGCACTAATGTGCATTTACAAGTTGTTAACAGAGAGTTGAAAAGGATGATGGAGCGTTAGCCCTCAATTACATTTATTTTTATTCTGACTGCCTCTAATTGCAACTAACAAGTTTAAACTGGGTCACCACAGGCAGCCAAATCTTAAAATCTACGAGTCTTGTGTGGCAGGACATCCAAACTGACCTTTCCTCCCCGCAGGATGTGGTACCAGACTGAAGTGCCTCCAAAGTCAATGTGGAAATCTGTGAAGCAGCCCTGTACACTCATGAGACAGTACCTGAGAGAAGTGGAGCAAGGACAGAAAAGACAATGTGGATTTTAGATTGAACAGTGAGACTGTGAATGAAATTGAACTAATTGATTCCCACTGATGTATGAGATGTGATCAGATTGGTATCATAATGATGGCAGAGTGAAATTCATACATTTCTGATTTACTCACTTCTGTACTTTGGGATAATGCATATCTATGATAGCATTAGTGGAGTCTCTCTGCCTCTCTTTGAGATGTCGGGGCCACATGTTGTCCACCCAGTCAATAAGGTCCACCTGGATAATCAGAGGAAAAGTATATAAAACAGACAATCAAATGGTCTGCACTAACCCCAAGACTGTTAATGATAACTGACACCACTTTCTGTATGCAGGCAAATGTCATTACTGTGATCAAGCTCTATAACTCTATAAGCTCTATAGCCTCTGAAGCAGCAGTTGTTGTCAAACTGAGGTGTGAAATTGTGTAAATTCTCACCGAAGCCGGTCGTTTGACCAGGTTCTCCAGCCTGGTGTGGCTGAACTCAAGGCTGATGACATTGTAGAGTTTTTCTCTTTCTGATGGCGGCGTCTCATAGTAACGTCGCCACTGAGCCATTGACATCTCAATTCCCTTCTGGGTGTTCACATCCATCACGTCCACAATGCGTCGACTCCCTGTGAGCGTATTAGAAGGGGTTCAACAAGTGAGACCACTGTAATTACATCTAAATTCATTGTCCTTAAAAGTATCAAATACTCATGTGTCATACCCATTATTTTTGTTAAAATGCCAAGCAACCAAGGCCCAACCAATACTGAATTTCTGAGGCAGGTACTTGAGATTTGTTTTGTATTGCTATTGGAGTTTAATAAATCCAATAACAATACATTGGCTGATAGAAATTTTTCACCACTTAACATAAATGATACGGATCCTTCAGATGTCTTTTTGTTTTGTTTTTTAAACTTGTCAATGCTCTCTGGTGACACTTTTTCTAAATGATCTCAGACTTAGTTTAGGATGTCCCCCTGCTATTTCTTGTCACTTATTTGGCGGCATATTAACCAATACGATAAGTCGTCTGATTTATCGTCAAGCTCCACCAGCCGAAGCCATTTGGTGAGTTACATTTTGTGTAAAAATGGATAAAACGGTAACTTACCAACAAACAACTTGACATCACTAACACTGAAATCGGGGTCTGGCATCCTGTTAGAGAGAGGCAAAGCCTTGTAATTTATTTGTACTTTTTTTTCTAGACACACAGTCAAACATGTTTATTGGCACTTTCAATTAACTCATTTAAAACTAAGATAGAATATTATTATATATCATCATAATTTATAAGATAGTATGTGTTTAGAAAAGAGTAATCTGTGATTAAAACAATAAGAAAATGTTACTTACTGTATGCCAAGGCCATCCCCTGTCTCAAAGACAATGGGGTCCCTGAGCCCTTCTCTCTGGATGTATTCAAATGTGAAATCTAGAAAGGAGACACACAGACACAGTTTGTCCAATCAACACAATGCTGAATTTTGCAGCATTAAGCAAGACAGCACGTAGAACAAACAGCTGGAATTAATTTCCTTTACATGGCAGTAGTTATGTCCAGGTATGGTTTTATTGAAATTTTATTCCAAAACTTTCTTTCAATTACTCGTTGAAACCTCTCACCTTTACCCTCCATGTGTTTGATCAAATCAGAGTTAAACCTGACACATTGCAACTTTTCATCCAGATCGAACGTTCGTTTCCCTTCGATTTCATCATCTGAGATTCCATCGTCCTGGTAGCGGCGCCGTGTACCTGTGCGCTGGGGACAAAAGAAGGTTTCTGTTAACCTCTACATCAGACATGTACAATGTGATTTGTAGCAAGCAAGAGAAAGAAGGCAGGAGGAGAGGAACTGGAATAACTGGCAGCAAGAGATATGGGATGTCTTACTGCATGACATGACAGCCATGACAAAGCTGAGTTAAAGCAGCCTATCAGAGAGACAGCAATGCTGAAATCAACGTCTCACGTATCTGAACAGTTACATAATAAAAGGGAATTTAGGGATATGGTTGGTAAGAAAAACATGAAAGCCGTAAATATGCTCTAACCCACAACCTGGAAGACAACTAGCATCACATCAATATATTTTCACCAAACTCCTCATACTATGAAAACTCAGTGACTGAGTGACTGGTCCTGAGATGCAACCAAAAGAAAGCTCATTTGAATCTAACATAGATGAAAAAAAAAATGCAACCTTGCTTAAAGTATTTTTAAAATGTTCTTACTGGAGTCTAATTGCTAAGACACAAGGTGACACCCATGGGAGCTGTCCCTTAAATCTCAGTGATAAAAACGAACGAAAGCTGCCATTTGTGACAAAGCTAATGCTTTCACCCAAGACCAGGATAAAATCACAATAAATCAATCCTCGCTGATCAGTCAGCCAGCTACCAAATAAGTTCATGTGGGAACCAAACAATACAGGATTACAATAGCAGGGGTTAATCTTCCACACACTGCCCCCCTCCTTTTCTCCCCTCCTGCCATTCATCCTATGCAGAACTGCCTGGCTAGACAGATGGATCAAGCACAACACCCCCGCTCTCAGATCTCCCCACCCCCATCCATTTACCACAAATGTGGTATTATCTAAACTCTGATGCTCCTCACTTTCATAACCAAGGGCTGCACAGTTCATATTTACTTGCAACTTAAAACACTTCAATATTATGAGTGCAGCCCACACTGATGTTTTTACATAACGTAATAAAAATGATTATGGGAATAAATTAATTACAACTAAGCAACAATTTACTGCTCTTATTAAGTTTTGATGTGTTCAACAAACAGGCCTAGACGTGCTTTCCAAAGCCTATCAAGACTGGTAAGAAAATAAGGCCGAATAACATATACATTTAGATATCAATATTAATGATACCACTAGCATCAGTATTTATCTGCCAGAGTACACACTAGGAAGTATGAAAGCACTGGATTAATTACTTTACAGCTGGGAGATAAAATCGCAAGGAGGTGAAACAAGGTCACAAAGCACAAATGCTGACAGGTTAGACAGTGAACTTGACTCTTTCTTGAACCTAGACAAGTTCATTACCCTTATTATGGTGGTACACACAACACAGAGGACCACTGCCATCATATAATGTGCTAAAAGAAAGTGGGCCATTACAGTCAAGCACAATAATTCTAACACACATTGGTTGGTATGTATTAAAAGGGCTAACGTCACACATAACTTACGATAAAAACGCTTATCTGCTGCATTGTAAACATAAAACAAGTGTTCCGGGGAGCTAAGTTAACAGTTTGGCTAAGTTACTCACCAGGCGTTTGCTGTACCGTGTATTAGGATCCTCCATCATGTCTAGAAAAAAAGCAAAGTTTCGAGAGTTACACTGGTTAAACAGCGAATCGCTGTTAAGATGTTTCTGTGTTTTTACATTTTGCCGGACAGAAACACACACCTCTCTGAGCCTAGCTAGATAGCCCTGCTAACGTTAGCCAACAGTGTTGCTTTAGCCAGCAAGCTAAGGTTGGCAACACAAAACATTTACGTTGAACTTCCGTCACTGTGTGAAGACAAGTGCCGACTAGAGTAACTACCTTTTAACAGTAACATTCCGAAGCGATGTGTCCATTTACTGGCGTTATTTAGCTTGCGTTATCGGCTAACGTCCACTAGCTCAGTTGACAATCCCTTTCATAAGTCCTCGGCTAACACTGACGCTAGCTAGCTAGCTGACATTAGCTTCTATACGGCAGTTGTAAGCTTCTTTATCATTCCGTTACCTCTGCGATTTAACTCCTTTTAGCCGTAACGTTAGTGGTCAAAGTAATGTTTCCCAATTAGAGCGTCTCAGGCCTCTCAGTAAAGTTTCTCCCCATGTTATGTGATAACAGCTGTGTATATTGTTATGTTTATTATTGTGCGATAAAGTTAGGACGATTCGACGCTTCGAGCCGCCATTTTCAGCTGGTCAAAAAACACACACATACACGCAACCCCCCCCAAAAAAAGCTCATGACCCAACCCCCTATTTAATCCACTGCTCCGATAAATTAGCATAGAACTACTCTGATTGGACGCAGCATGTGCTATTTAAACAAGATTACAATATGTTAATTCACAAGTGTGCTTGGTTTGTTTTCCCCGGTTTGACGGTGGGAGGGTGGGATCTTTTTTTGCATTAATTCTAATTCTCAAAAAGAAGTATTCAGATCATTTAGGCGGTGTAAGTAGAAATCCACCCACAATATAACATACTACACTACAAAGTCCTGCACAATTTTACTGAAGTACAGATTATTAGCAAGAACATGTAAACCCAGCTCATAGTTGTTAATGAAACATTGCCATGGAAGCTGCATTTTAATACGGTAGCATAAAGTGGAAACACTTAAGTACATACAAATTGTGCTTAAATACAGTACTTGAGTGAATGTTCACTATATTGCATAGTATAGTACAGTACCATACTGTTTCTATTTTTAGAATTCCTATATTGTTATACCTATATTGCTACTGTAACTGCTGTTTTATCGACACATAGGTGATACATTAAAATTCACCACTGCTCAAATCATTAATTTTCACATTACGCTTGCTTAATTTCTTCTCCCAAAACTGCATAATAAAAATAAAATAAATAGAAACTGCACACTGATCTCTATTGATGAATTGGATCTATCTTTTTTCTTTTTTTTTTTTTTTTGTTTACTCGATATATGTATTTAGAAATACTTATATTTTCTAATAACCTGCATCCTACCATTCTGGTCTATTCTAGTGCTTTTGCTGTGAAACTACATTTCCCTCCTGCGGAGTAATTATCTTGTCACTGCGCCCCTATCCAGATTATCCTCCAAGCACGAAGAAGAAAAGCGAACGCATCCTTACGTAGACTCCGCCCACGTGGTGTCGATGGGCCGGGCTTGCGTTTTGTTCGGCAGAAACAGGGAGATGGGGGATGAAATGAGGTCACGGAAGCCTTTCATACACGGATGTTATGTCGTGCATCGCCATACATTTGCTGGAGCCTTTGCACATATAAAACAGGGACAAATAACACGGACGAAGTTGAACATGTCGGGCCGCAGAAAGCCAGTCAGGATGAGTCCCTCCGTGCAAACAGGCGATCAGCTGATCCATGTAATAAACCCCCCACACAAGAAGCCAAGCATACACCAACACTTGGTACAACGCACAGAAATCTTTTATTACATAACAGGCTTTACTGGGTTGACACACAGCCAGTGTGAGTGACAGGCGCTCTTACAGCAAAAAAACAAAACAAAAAAAAAAAAACATCAGTACAGGCATTTCAGCAGCACAGACATACAGACAGATCACACACATCAAAGTCACACACAGTTTATTCAAATTATGACCACAAACAAGTAAGAAAATACTACTTAATTGGACTTTTTTTTCTTTTTTTTACCAGAGAGCATAATAATGTGAATCTGCATAAAGGGACTTTTGGATCACAGACAACACAAAAATCACCTTCATGCATTTTTACCTTAAGCTGAAATGAATTCTTCGAAATCGATTCCTGATAATGAGAGTTCCTCTAAATATGATTGTCCCCTCTTTCAACCACCAGGAGGCGACAGACTTCGGTCGACCAGAGAGGGTCAAAATCATTCAAAGTCTCATGTCGAGTCATCTGGTTGTGAACAGGCAGACTGAGAAAAATCTACACATTTCTAACACGTTTCCAAACACTTCATACAGCAAGAAAATAATTAAAATTCTACTGATTAATAGAAGGGTAAGTGTACAGGATAGATACGGTTCAATTATGTATTTTTTTTTAAATACTTTCTTAGATTTTCAAAGAGATTCAAATAATGGTGAGGGTGAGAGGGGGGGAGCAGCTCAGGAAACTTTCTTTTCTTGAAACCATGTTTCCTAGAAACACTACACAAAGACAAAAAAAACCAACACATTCATTCAGTTTGTAGTTTGACCAAAGAGCATTCAGTGTCAAGGCTGATGCAGGTGTTTTACCTGTGTAAAACCTTTTATGAGAAGAAGCTGTAGAGATAGGAGAACCCAACGATTCCAATGATGGCACAGCACAATGTAATCATCATCTTTTTCTGTGGATTGAATCAAAAATAGACAGTAATCAGACAACAGCGCTCAATGGAATCCGGCTTTAATTCACCAGTCACAGCCGAACACGATGCAATTATTCACATTTATGAACACACTGGTTTGAGGAAATGACTGAGCAAAAGGAGAACAAAGGGTCTCAGAGGTTAGGGTGTGTGTATTTGTGTGTAAAGAGACAGGAAAGGTGAAAAATAAACACTCTTACCTCCTCTTTGGCACCAATCTTTAAAAGGCACACTTTGCAACACTGAGGTTAACATTCTGCATCAACAATCTGCTGACAACAGCTACTACATCCCATAAAAAAACATGCACACAGCTCTTACATAACATGCAGTCATTAAAAAAAAAAAAGTCAAAATTCTGTCACATATTTACAAAGCGCAGCAGACAGTCACGAGACCGCAAAGGAAACACGAGTCAACCAGCCTTTAAAAAACATAAAATCTTTAATTTTCCATTCGAATCATTGGCACCTTCATTTAAAACCGTGTACAGAGTTTTCTCCTCCTCCTGTTACTGCAGCCCGTGCTGATAGCTGAAGTGGTGTGAAGAAAAAGGCTTAAATAGAAACATTAGGACCGAACCTTTGAGGACAGAGCAGCCTGGCTGGCTGGGGGGACCCCCAGTGCTCAACCAGAATTAAAGGCACCATTCAGGCCTTCATAATGCTTCAGACATCTTCATAAATGATGTCTGCGCTGCAACACCCCTACACATGGTCAATGCTTGTTGGACCACCTTGGCTCTTCTCTTTAATGACTGGACACAGTGTCTCTGATACAGTCCTTGTCGGCACAGCTGGAATCACCTGCTTTAACTGACTTATTAAAGCCTATGGGTGACACCTGCACGCCTTCTAGCAAGAAGAAAACGCCTCATGAAATGATGACGACCAACCAGAACTAAACTCAGCTGCTGGTTTATCAGGCACATGTAGCTAAAACCTTTATCTGGATGGTTCACTGACATATACTTATATAAAACAACATCTCAGACTTCGTCAGGGATAAAGTTGAAGCTTATGCACAAAATTTCATCAGTGTTGTCTGAACTCGTGATTCAACTTTATGATCTTTTTGGACGTTGTACTCAGTGTTGCTGTTGAACTGTAAACTGTGACACTGGGTGTAATTTGTTTCTATTTATGAGGGCAGAATAAATATTAGGCTCACCTTTTAAGTGTAATGTAATGCAACTAAAAAGCACCCAAAACTGCAGCCTCCAAAATGTTCAGAGTTTAACCAACATGCTGTTTCTTTGATGAAAGCTGATCACTATGACCTTCATGAACGTAGGATTTACTGCAGGGCTGCTGTATCAGAGCACATTCGTTTCAGCTGTACCTAATAAACCAGCGACCGAGTTGTCCAGTTTATCTTAAGTAGAAATATTTTGAGACCTGAAATGTCCCGGGAAAGGCATCTTACGCCAGTAAGGAGCTGCCAATCAGGCAAGCTTTACTGTATGTCACAGTGTCCACTTACACCTTGTCTTGTGTGTGCAGCTTAATCAGCAACATGTCATTAAAAAGTAGAATAAATACAAAAACTGTTCTTTTGGGGGGCTAGTGTTACTACCAATCTCTTTGGCATCGAAACATTATGTTTTACAGCATTTTAACAAGGGAGACAATCATGTTTGTGGATGCAAAAAGGTCAAGAGTGCTAACATTGCAATAGATTAGCAAAGATATAAAAGCAAAGATCCCAGATGTTGCAGTGTTTGGCTAAATCTTCAAGCAAGGAATGCATGTTTATCCCCTATCCTGTATCACTGTCTTCTTCTTTTTTTTTGTTGCTTGTTTGCTTATCTTAGCTCCACCTGTCCATGAGACGTGTTTCCATAAGCACCATCCTTCACATTTAATCATCAGAACCACTGGGCTCCTTGTTTTGAAGAATCATAAGTGAGCACACCGATCCTCTTCAAGTTCAAGAACTGCGCCATATTCAGGGCAAGATACCAACAACACACATAATAATAATTTCTGTTCAATTACAGACATAAGACATTTTGAAATGTGAAAGTGCTAGAACCCCCTCAAAAACCAACATGATCCCAATACAGTGAACATACAGCAGCTAGCATGTCGATCATAAAATGTGTCAAGGCTCATAAAGAAAGAAATAATGAGGTGGGGGGAGGTAATGTGCGTCTGTGGGGCTTCAGACTCACTGGACATCAAATACATTTTAGATGACAAACACTTCCAAGCTCATTCTTTGGCACAGAGTGTTGAACAATGGGGTGATGTCACGGTTTTTCAATTCCCCTTTCCCTTCCGCAGAGATACGACAGGTACTGTACCTCATGTCAGCTTCAGTCTCGTTTCCTCATTTGCAGCAGAGCGTCCCTAAACTGTCCAAACCACCTGAGAGAGTCAAACAGACTCTCACAGACCAGGAGGGACGGTTCTGATTGGACAAAAAGTTCTTAGAATTATCAAAAGTCTCTTAGGTCTTCTTCTTCCCAGAAATGAAACGTTACATTCGACCTTAAGGTGTTTTTTTTGTTGTTGTTTTTAAATCGATGAGCTGTACATCTGCGGGTTAAACATTATTATATCCATATGGAGCAATGATCAGTTTTTCTTTGGTGGCCGGCTGACGGGTGATGATGATGAATAAACTGATGATGGCAAGAAGACAGCGGTCCTGCTATAGTGTCTGGGTGAGGATGATGATGAGGACGATGACAACAATCACAGCACAGACCACACCGATAATGATCATCTTCTACAGAGAGGGAGATACAGAGAGAACAGTGTTAATGTTTGGGAACGTGAGCGCTGAAATGAGCCCACAGACCAAACACCGGCTGAAACATGCATGCGACTCACTCACTACTCACACTGCTTTGGTGGTAACCAGAGGCAAGTGCTGCAGAATAGGAAGGAAAAAACCACACACCCATGAACGCCAAATACACACAAACACACCTCAAGTAAGGCCTCCAGGTAGAAAGAAACCACGCACATACACACAGAGCATGAGCAAAAAAAAGTGTGCAAATCCTCTTCCAAAGCAGGCTTCATACCCACACCCACTGCAGCATGACAAAGGCTGTTTGCCCCAGAGTTACTCACCATAAGCTCTTCTCTTATTCAAATAGCTCATCAGCTTTGCTTCAATCCCACTGACAACCCGATTATGAGAGCTAGTAAGGCCAGCAAGACCAGCACAACCACCACTATTATCACCATTTTCTGTTGGGAACAACCAAGTACATACAGCGCCGTCAGGACCATTCTCAGTGGGAAACAACATGAAGTTCATCCTTAATCTATGCACATGTAATGCAACGATTGCAGAATCTACTACTGCAGTTACACAGCATTTGTACTAGTTTTGTATTCAGGAATATGCACAGTATATGGCAACAATGGCCGGATCATATAGCATGAATCCTCTTAGCAGCTAGGTAACCACACAAACTCAGTGCATCAATCTTGCGAAAGTCTGATAGACCAGTTTTGTCGTGGCACAGCAGTGTTGACTTTATGTCAACTTGTGAAAACAAACGTTAATTTCACGCACATGTTGAACCAGCCTGAAGCCAACGAGCAACATCTTCAAACACAGACAAAACCAAAGGATAACACAGCAGTCATGAGCCGACTGTAAACAAAGTCAAAGTTCAGGTTAAAGCTGAAGAGAAGAGAGAGAAGAGGGAGAGGAAGCTGGAAGTGTGTGTGTGTGTGTGTGTGTGTGTGTGTGTGTGTGTACGTAGGGAGGGCGAGGTCTTGGTTCTGGGTCTTGGTGGTTTTGAAAGCACAGGGGTCCACAGGCCACAGGGTGGTGGAGGCTCAGGGGCACAGCAGGTAGGAGGACTGGGGGTCATCACAGGTCAGGATCAAGGTAAAGATCAGGGTCTTGATTGGTGGGGATGGACTTCATGTTGTCAGGCAGGTTTCCCAAAAGTATCTTTGTGTAAAAGAGGAATTCTTTCCTTTACAACTCCTTCATTTATCATAACAGTAACCATTTTGTCCTTCCTTGCGATGGTAAACAGTGGAAACACAGCCTTTATGTTACAAAGTAATCTACCAGGAATGTGTGATTGCATGTATTTGATTGGCCAACACGGCGTCTTACTGATTTAAGTTACATTGTGTTGCTGCAAAACTTAACCCACATGGATTGTATCCTAGTAAAAGGCCAGACAATGATCCAGACACTCGATCATTGTCCTGTGGCATCCAATTTAGTCCTCTGTGCTGCCTGTTAAGGCAAACACAAAAATCCACTGATCTCAGACTCATCGCTGTTGTTTTGTTAAATACTTTTTCCGTTGCTTTTGGGAAACCAGGCCGTTCTTCCTGACTGTCGTCACTCACGCGTCGAGCCTCTTGCTGAAACTTTGCCGCTTTCTTAGTGTCTGCTACGGCTCGCTCCACAAAGCCCACTGATTGGTCCATGTTGCTCTCAATCCTGTCAATCATTCCGCCCTAACATGGGGCACGGTGTCAGAGGTGACGAAAAGCAACAAAAGAAAGCGAATAAAAACAGAGAGACAAACAAAAAGTGAAGCACACAGACTACAACGGTTGTGTGTGTGTGTGTGAAGGGCGACAGAGTGTGATCCGTAGGCACACTGTGTGGTTTAAATGTGTCTAACAGTGACAATAATGTGTCGAGAAAATGAGCAGAAAAAAGAACAGGAGGAGGTCACGAGCGGACTGGTGCAGCAGCTGGCTAAATAACATTACCTTGCGTGCTTTGGTCTGGTACCTTACAGCTTTTTTGGTCTGTTCCTTGGCCACTGTCACGTGGTCCACTGACTTGGACACATTCTGCTCTATGTTGTCTACAATGTCACCCTGAAAAACAACACAACAATCAATGAGACGCAGAGCAACACTTGAAACGCAGAAGAAAATTATAATACATTTGTGCTGTTTATATCGTCAATTCCTTCACTGCTACTCATTCGGCACTTTTCAAATTAAAAGCTGCAAATATAAATGGTTGACAAAACACACGTCTCCTGGGAAAACACAAAGAGCAGGAGTGTGGCCCTTACCTCAAACAAGACTTTCCCTCAGAAAGCATGGCGCAAGCAGCAAGAAATATGTGGTTAGACTTATGTATGCATATGCAAAAATATGTGTTCGTGTTCATTCTAGTGTGAAGTCCGCTTCAATTCTACAATTAGGCTATATTTGAACATCTTACTAAATGCATTCATGCTGGTTCCATCAATGTTGGGTGATGAGATGGAGGTGGAGGTGGCGGGGGAGAGTAAAGAGAGGTGTAAGAAAGGCAACGAGCTGGAAAAAAGGAAACATAGACATACAACAGACTCAGATCACAGCAGAGACAGGAAGAGAAATAAACAGGAGAAAATGAGTTGAATACAGTCAGGAGTGAACACAACGCCATGGAGAAAAGTTAAGAATGAATGCAAAGAGTGAATAAAAGGATGAAATAGATGACCGGTGGATGAAATGATGTGCAGGTGGATGCACTGTACCTGGCTCTCCACCAGCATGGCGATGTCTACAAACATATCATGCAGCTCCTTGATGCTACTTTCCAGACGGACAATGTCTTTGTGTCTAGCTTCGATCTCACTCAGGGCTTGTTTGGAGATCCCAGAGTCCACAATCTGTGCAGAGGAAAGGTTTCTTGTTACCACTCAGGGTCAGTGCACATGCACAAATGTACATGAGCCAAATGTCTGTTGTCTTTATTTCCTCTGATCAGTGCAGCTGAGGCGGCCATGATCACGAGCTAAACTGTGAAGAACTGACAATGAGTTCATGTCACAGTGATGCTGAGAAATACATCAAATCCTCCCAGAAATGCATCCCTGCTGCTTGAAAAGGAAATTAGAGTTCATTGTACAAAACCTGGCAGCCAGCGTTAGCTCACTGAGCAAGAAACATTTTAGATGTAAATGTGCCGGCTGTGGCTCAGTAGCTGAAATACACTGCACACATGTGGTTATATGATCAGTCGAGACGCACTGGTGGTCTCTGTCATGATGCCTCATCCTGGTCTTTGATGTTACTGTGTTCTCATTGGCTAGTTCACAATGCAACAAGCAGATCTTCATCTGTCCTGTTCTGCATTTATGTCTTTTAAGAATTGCTCACTTGCTGTTAGACAGTATGTCCAGTGTGGTGTGAGGCACAACACAGCACACTGACCATGAGGCCAAATCACAAGCACAGCTAATCTTTCATCAGTTGCTATGAGGCATTTTTAGTTTTGCTGACAACTGACAACTTATCTTTGTCTCAGTTCAAGCACATGATGATCAGTGTTAAGGTTAGCGCTGCACCAAATGTTCTTTTCTTTACATTCAAAGCTTCTCTTGAGGATTTTAAAACTTTGTTGTCATATTTTTTGAGGTGCTGTCAGATTGCTGCTCAGCCGCCCTGTTAATACAGCTGTGTGCCTCCCTTTCTGTGTGGCAAGTGGGAGAGCAAGCTGTTATTTGGTCGCAGTGAAACTGTTGTTTTTGAAAGTCTAAACGGCGACAAATAAGGAATGAAGCAGAACATTTTGTTGGATAAAAACATATTGTGAGTTTTGGAACTTCTCTCTTCAATCCTACGCAGCCACCACTGAAATCTACTTCTACAAACGGCACATACTAATAATATTAGTGGAGCCGCAATTGTGCAGAAATCCTGGGTTTCAACAGATTGAACAGACATGCAGCGACAAGAGCATAAAAAAAGGTGTGCAGCATTCCAATACTGATTCAGAATTTGAATGTCAACATTTATCAATGAAGCTTCAAAGCTTCAAACTATTCGGTGCAGCTCTTGTCAAGCCAAACCAAATGCATGCAAACACACACACACACACACACAGACACTTACCCCTGCAGTGAAAACAGCAGCATTGCCACTCTCCAACATCTCTTCCAGTTCTTCATCTGTTGTTGCTTTTCCAGCTAGAAGAGAAAGGAAAGGAAAGGAAAGGAAAGGAAAGGAAAGGAAAAAGTCAATGACAAAGAAGTCCGTGGGACCATCTCATGACTTTGTGGCCGTGTATGTGGGTGTCACTCACTGATCTCTAGCTGTCTCTGAATACGTCCTTTACTCCTCTCCCGGAAGTCCACTTGGGCTTCATTATACTTTGTCATTACCTCCACAAATTTCCTGGAGAGCACTGCATGCTGGGAGACAACAGGTGAAAAATTAATGTAACCACATATGTTATTTTAGAGGATGTACTACAGTTTGACTCAAGTGAGGCATAAATAAACATCAGGTCTGAAATTTAATTTCATGTATGTGACACATACTGTACATGTTTACACCAAAGAAGAAGAAGATGAAGAAGAAGAGAGGAACACTAAAACAATAATATGGTAAGAACAAAGGAAGACAAAGACAAGAAGAATATATCAGAATATAAGAAGAAGAAGGAGAAGAAGAAGACTGGAGGTCACCTGATACTTCAGATGTACATCATTTACCTGTGATTTACGTATCCGCATGTCAGCCGACACCCTCTCCTGCTCTTCTGACTCCAGGTTCCTCTCAATGGCTGGGAAGCAATCCAAATGACAGATTTAAGACTGAGCAAAAATCTGCTTCACATCACCTCAAATCTTCAGTCACCTTCCACATTAAATCCATGAAACATCGCCATTATTCTCACTGACAAACTGTGCGTGTGCGTGTGTGTGTGTGCGCGGTAGTGGTCAGCAGACTCACTCTTGAGTTTGTTTCTTGCATTGTTGGCCATCTTTTTGATGTCATTGGTGATTGCCTCCAAGTCATCCTGTGTTTCTGGAAGAAGGAAGAGACACGTGGTAATGAACAGCGACCACACTTATTACAAGTACAAATAAACTGCGAGCTCATATCAAATCTAATGATGCTTCGAAACGACTTTCACTCGATTCTCTGATGGTTTCAAACCAGTGAAACTGCATTATGACTGGATACGACAACATGCAGAATACTGATTCACTTGTATGTGTTTTTTTGAACTCCTCTTCTCCCCTTGTAGAGGAGAAACATTAGTAAGGGGTAGGATTATGTAAGAAAAAAATCCTTCATGTGATGCTGAGTGAGTAGGTTGAGGTGAATACATGTGCAGAGGAGAGAAAAAAGAGCAGGTAGAGGAGGAAAAGCTGGTGGTGGTCAGGCGTCTTACTCTGATCTGATGTGGGAGCGGACAGGATGACCGAGTAAAGCTTTTTGACTTCAGCCACATTCTCATCAATCTTATCAATGCTGTTCCTGATGTCCTCGATCTGAAACAAACACACACCGTGAATCTCAAATGTATGAACACAAACACTCAACCATGTACGGCCTCGTGAATACAAGTGAAGAAGTAAAAGCAATGCGGTGCCCAGACAGTCACACCGACCTGACAGAAGAACTCGTCCATGAAGGCTGCGTTGTCCACTGCGATCTCCACCTCGTCGTCATCTTGGTCGCATGTCTAACGAGAGAAAAGTAAAGGCTGTATCAGGGCAGGACGAGTCGTTCCAGATGGCCAGAGGGAACGTGTGAAGGGTATTACATGTTTTTTCTACAGCGAGCATCAACACCTTGGGATTAGAGGTACATTCAGATGTTCATTGTGTTAACCAGGACAAAAACATCTCTCAGTGTCTGTGTGGCAATTTATGTCCACTATTTAGTATTCAGCTTGTATTTTATGTAACTCTTCTTTATGTCTTTTTTTATATCACCTTGTGTTCTTATATCTTGTCTTAATGTAAGTGCTCTACAAAATAACTTGCTAACAATCCAACATCTCTGACATATGCATCCGCATAAATATGCTGAATAAATACATCATATGCTGTTAACGACTGCACAGACATCCTGTTAAACAAACTAACCTGAGGCCAAAACACGGTTCCCAACCATGGCTGTGTAAAACTCATTCACAGCCCTGCCTGAGTACAGACAGCATGTGTGCCTGATGGTTTCAATGTCTTTTCATGCTCAGTGTTCAATCAAAGACAAAACTAAATAATATTCTTCTCAATACATTACTTTGAGGGTTAAAAACATGTTTCTCAACAACAACTCTTCGATCAGGACTTTTTACTGAAGTTTTGTTGTCACAGCAGGGTTGACTGGCAGAGCAGAGACTCCAGGAAGTTACTGGTCCCAGCTGAGAAATAATGCCGCACTTCACCACCCGTAAAACCACAGACTGTCTTTGGCTTTTGTATGTATCACACAAACAAGATCTAACATGTTAATTATTGAGGTTTAGAGGTGCTGGAGATTTTTTTTTACCTGTGGACAAACCCAGCTGTTTACCCCTGCTTCCACTCTATATGCTAAGCTGAGCTAAGCAGCTCCTGGCCATTGCTTCATATGTAGCGTACAGACATGAGAGTGGCAGCAATCTTTAGACACACTTAAATGAAGGTACACATATTCACCATTAAATAGCTTAAATGGCTTATTAGCATGCATTCTACTAGCATTTTTGCTCTTTGCTGGTTATTATAAAGCACTTATTAATGCTTTATTGTGGGGGTTAAGGTTATTAAGATCAGAACTTACTATCAATAAGCAATAATTGGAGGTTACTGAGGGAAAACTCTTGGCCCAGCAGCTGTATATGGTCATGCAGAATAAGAAATTAATAAGTGCTTTATGATAAATAATACAGGGCCAATATGCTATATGGTTCTTTTAAATCTGCAGCAACACTAAGCAGCTGTACCAGAACTTTGCCCTTATAAAGTACAGTCAAATTAGCAAATTATGATGCATTCAATGCCAACTAATAATTGGCCATTTTTGATACTCTATACAAAATGCATACACTTTGGTCAGCGCTCACATAAAGTACTGAAATCTGATACCTAATCCAAGTCTTAATACAGGCTAACACCAACGTTTCTGACTGATTTCTGAAGACTGTGTTCTAATTGCATGTCCAATAACAATGAGTGGTACTCTTGAAATGTACTTTTCCTTACGGTAATCCACTGAACAGCATTGACGACATGAACAACTGCTTACTAATGGAATTGCTTCCTGGTTAGCAGCTCAGCATGACGCATGATGTCAGAAACATTGGTCTGCCCCCTAATCAGCCGACACCCAATAAATTCACTCTGCTCACGTCATAAATGTGGCACAAGGGACAGTCAGTAAACACATAAAGACCTCAGCGCTGCTGCTGAATATTTACACGGTGAGGGACGAGGGCCGGGCTCCAGGAACTCAACCTGTTTTCAACTGACTGCACGAAACCACAGCTAAGGCACAGTGTAAACAGACATCATAGTGACACAATGCATTAAAAGGGGAATGCTCACTTTGTTCCCTCCCTTTTAATTACTTCTGCTTTTTACTGATAAATGTGTTTTCACGAAGCACCTGAAGTTTTCTGGCCGACGGAACTCTTAACACGTAGCAGTGTGCGTTTCTGCTTTGGATCAGGTGACTGAGAGTCTGACGTCTGGACACTTGACTTTTCTGGAGACAGCCGGCCTGGATCAAAGTCAGGCCAACGCGCCTGTCGGCTTCCCTGCTCTCGCATATCAGACGAATATGTAAACTACTAATCTCAATCAATATCACTATTCCATTTCATTTATGCTGCACTAGAAAAACAATAATTATCCTTTAACTTCTGAATGAAATTACACTGTTACTTTGGTTCTCATTGGGTTACATAATGTACAATAAACAATCCAAAAAAGTTGTGATGCTGTTTTAAACATAAATGAAACAGAATGTGATCATTAGCTCATCCTTTTTGATACTACACTCAAATGAAAACAGTACAAAGTCAATATATTTAATGTTGTGCCTCATCAACTTCATAAATATGTGTTTGTTCTGAATGTGATGCAGCGACACTGCACGGGCTTCGTAAAACCATTTGTTTGCAAATGACTGAATTCTGTTTATATTTACGGTTTAGACAGCATCCCAACTTTTTGGGAATTGGGTTGCACATTGCAAAATGATCTTTTGTATAACTTCATGTTTTCAGCCATCTGCTGTACATCGAACTCATTCTTGGAGCTAAAACAGACAGAGGAGTTGTAAAATTCATGGAGAACCAAACAGTAAAATATATAAACACGTAATAAATATTAAGTAAATTAATCTAGTAGTCATTTGAGAGATAATTCATCACTGTCCATCCAGATAATTGATTATTTGTTTAATAATCTTAACTTCATTTTGTATCTTTTATTGACTTCTATGTTTTCCAGGTTATTTTATGTTGCTGCTACTGTTGCTGCTGCCTGTAAACACCCTAACTTCCCCTACGGGGGATTAATAAAGTCTTATCTTATCTTATTGGTGTTGGGTCATTTTTCGAGCGAACATTTAATGTCTCAAACGTGGGCATTTTCTGGTTTCCTTTGCCATCTTTGACCGTAAACTGATTTTGTTTGGGGCTCTTGTTCTTGAGTTTTGGACAGTGGGACAAACAAAACAAGCCACATTACCTTCTGCTGTGGAAACCATAATTTCTTACTATTACCAGCAGATTGATCAGTAGTGAAGATAATCTGCAGGTGCAGCCCTACTGGGAGCGTTCACAGCACCAGCTCGTCACTCTTTGTGTTCAAATGCTGAGTTTTCGGCAGCCTTTAACCTGCTACCCCCTCATCTGAAATTTGAATTGCAAATGCAGCCTTGACGATTTGGTTCAGGCTGCTGTAACTAACAACAGTTGTGAACACAGAGTTCTCTGGACACACACACACACACACACTCACACACTCACACTCACACACACACGCTGACACACGGCTTGTTTTTAGATCTCTCAGCGAGTTACTCATTGAATACACAGCTGTAGCACTCTGGCCCACGCATTATGCTGCCTCACACAGCATTTCTGCACTGGTGAGATAAGAACAAGCGCTCACTTCCTTCCAGTGTCTCTCATTCAGCAAAAGAAGAGGGAAGGTACTGACATGCTTAATATTAACAAGCCAAACGGACAAAGGCCGCACACACATTCACTTCTATGTGTCAACAGTTTGATGCTGACAGGAAGAGTCAGAGGGAGTGACTTCATGAAAGGCATGAAAGAAACTTCCACAATATTCCTCATTAAACTCACTTGCTCATCTCATGAGTCACACAGAAACACCTATGACTGGAAGACGTGAGGACAGACTTGAGCTGAACGCACATCCACTTACTTTATCATTTTGGATCAACATGTTATTCATACATTCACAACCTTTTCTTGTGTCTGACCTCTACGAGGAGACTGAAAGTGTTTAATGCACAGTTCAACTCTTCAGGATTACAGTGTGACTTTACAGTGTCTACTGTAAAACAGATTCATGCTGACCAGTGTTTTAAAGCATTTTCTGCTTGTCTCATGCTAAGGGGAACAAATATGCATCCTTTCATTGTTTTGTTTTTTAAAATAAATAAATTGAGAACTTGATAAAAGGCGAAGCGGCAAATTTGATTTTCTCTTCTTTTGACCAAAATCTACAAAAATGCTGTTATCTCATGAAGACCGTATAATCATCAAAACCTTAAGAACACACTGGACATCAATATTATACAAATACAACATACACTGTGCATCTGTGCATTGATATGTTAGCTTGTCCCTTTTTATTCAAATCACTTAATTACACTTGTTTTGCATTAAAAGCACCATATGTCATGTTGCATAATTCCCCTCAATAAAGCAATGACTAGACAGAGGTTTTACGCTGCAGCAGACATCCTGACCCTCTGCCTCTCCAATGCAACAAACAGACCGGCTCTCTGAACACACAGTGTCATTGGAGACTGAATGATAAGACTGTGTCGTACTGGTGCTTCTGGAAAGTCACAGTAAAACAGTAAAACGCACGATGTGCATGACTCATTATCACATTCAAAATTAAGTAAACACACTCCAACAAGTTTGACTCCGATCATGGCCAAGTTCAATGTCCAACCTTCTCCCTCAATATCTTCCCTGTGACTCCGCCATCTTTAAGAGACAGGCAGCTGATTAACTGTTAGACTTTGTCTCTGACGATAATAAATGATGAAACAGTATTTTACTTGGAAGTTGAGAGAGAAGACAGTTGAGAAAGAGGTGAACGAAGGTGGAACTGAGGTGAAAAAGCAGTCATATAGAGTAAAAATGATGTGTTGTAACACTTGTAGAGCTGCGACAATAAGTTAATTTATCAATTGTAAGAGTTTCAGCCAACAAACACTTGTGGGATGTTGTTGCTTTTCTTATTCATCCGTCATGATAATAATAAATGTAATCTCTTTGGAGGGTTGGGCAGACAAAAGAGGCAATTTGACAACATCACCTTGAATTTTACTCTCTTTTTTTCAGCAAAATCATCAATTAACAAAAATCATCCTGAGTTGCAGACCTATGCACTTCCCACCAGATCATTTAGAAAATGAGCAAGTCGCGATCACAGCAGCAGGACAGGGACCTGGGATCAGATTTACAGCAGCATGGCGACGGAAGCCAAAATACTCCCATCAGGACTCGTGTTAATGCAACGCTGAAATCTGACAAGGGATTTAAAAACTCCACGTGCCACAGAAGAAGCCATGTTGGTCCTGCTACAATTCTCCCCATTCATCGTGCTGACATCCGAGCGAGGTGAAGAAGCAAAGTTAGAACAGGAGCCCACCAGGCCTGGTTTACAGGGTGGGGAACCACCATGCACACAGAGCTGAAGAGGATATGGCTTTGACTGAAAGCACATCTGAAAATACCACGAGGGGAAATGGAAGAGAATTACGGAAATCTGCTGTCAAGTTAACGTCACCCTCACTCTGGGTCATGGTAATGAAATATGGCAAACATGACTCCAATATCAACTTATGTTCTTGGTATTTTTAAACTCATCTGAGCATTTTTAAGCCTACTAAGCAGCATGCAGTATAAGCCATCACATGTGACCATGCATCAGGTTAAGATAAAAGTCAGCGTTTCTCATCGCTCCTCTTTCCCAGAGTCCACAGAGTATCATGTGATCACGCTGGTGTTGGCATGCGGCCACATTCAACACCCCTGCCCCCGACACACACACGAACCAATATACAGCTTAGATTACTGCCACCAAGTAAACATTAGAGAGGAAACTCAATGAGGGAAACAAAGGTGATGGACGAGCGTGGATACAGAAGAAAGATAAGGGGTGAAAAAGAGTAAAGATTAGGGCTGCAACTAATGATTATTGTCATTGTTGATTAAGCTGTTGATTTTTTCGATTAGTTGTTTGGTCTATAAAATGTCAAATGAAAAATGAAAATGGTGAAAAGCATTGATCGGTGTTTCCCAGAGCCCAAGATGACATCCTCATTGTCATTAATTGTGTTTAATGCCATAGAGGAATAAAGAAATTAGAAAATATTCACATTTAAGAAGCTGGAATCAGAGAATTTGGACTATTTTGTCTTTAAAAACCCTTTAATCGATGATCACAATAGTTGTTGATTCATCTAATGGCTGACAACTTATTGATAAATTGTTGCAGAAGACTGGAAAAAAAGTCGTGGGATGGTGGCAAACAGGACAGGACAGAACATTTCCCAGGTCTTAACATATATATACTGTCAACTTCCCAACATATGACTGACCCACTTCACTGGCTATCTGTACTTCCTCAGCCTGAAAAGAAGCCAGCTGTGCGAGATAAGACGCCTGGGGGGGGGGGGGGGGGGGGAGACACAGCAGCTCAACAACTTTAAACACAGCAAATATTTGGCCAGCAGTTTCAAGCAGCTATGGCAACACATCCAGACTTGGGTTACAACTGGATTAAGGCCTCACCCTCTATGGCAGCTCGTGTTTTCGCTGTCGTTAGTGCAATTTTGAGTAAGGAAAGGATTCATACAATGGATGTTTCTGTTGCTAATGATTGCTGTTGTGTAAGATTTGTAATCTGCAGATAAATACAGATTTACAGGGTTTTGGTTTAATCAATTTCAACTGTGGATACTATATCCATTTAACAACTCTACTTTGATCATAATTAACATAGTCTAAGTAACTTCACATGTTTCAGGCAATAATTGCAACTATAATCACTAAAATGTCTAGCAAACAGGCCAAAACCCTAAAAATCTCTAATAAACACAAACATAAGGCAGAGAAACATGGCAAATCCTTGGATTTGAGATGTTGAGACCAGAGATTTTGATATTTTTGCTTGAAAAATGAAGTAATTAGTCAATCAAAATCGCTAATGAATTTCCCGCTGATGAAATAATGGACTAATCTTTTCATCTGTAATGCCAAATGTTAATCAGTGAAATTGAAAGCAGAATAGTTCCACTTGACACTGCCTCATGCTCAGGAAATTGATCAATATTTGATCATAAACAAGGCTACAACATATTACAGGAATCAAGGACACCAACTTAAATCCACAACTTTTAAAATGGCATCTGGTAATATGGTTCAACTAGTACCAATTCCAGTGTGAACTGCACTGTATCACAGTCCATCTGTCACTTTACTGTAACACAAAACAACAGTAAAGCAAAGGAAACTGATGTGAATGACTGGATCACTTTTATCAATCATCCCAGGGTCAAATCACTTTCCAGCCACCATATGAGTTATATCATCACATGGTTCAACACTGCATGGTTCACACACACACACACACACACACACACACACACACACACTGTGTTTGTGTCAAGTTTTTCAGTTAAACGCTTCAGTGGAAATAGCTGAATTGTTGTTAATTTATCTTAACCTCCCCTTTCCTCCCATAAGAAACGTTTCTCAGAGAGCCATTAAAGGGTAACGTTACAGACAACACAGGAGAAAAAAAAAAAAAGACAATTGACGTTTCCTGAACACTACTTACCGCTTTAAGTTGCTCCAATCGGTCCTTCATCTTTTAAACGGTTAATTTCACACCTTCAAACCAAAGAGGTAAACACAATATTGCGTAAAATTGCTCAAAAACTAGTCCCAATCTCTGAATTCCTCAGCCAGCTGGCAAGCTAGCTGTCCGACAGAAACCCACCGCCAGTGAGAAGGAGAATTAAACTCCCCCAGAAGTCTTGACAGAGGTGTCTGACAAAACGACTTTTTTCTGAAAAGAGAAGTCTTTCCGTCGTTTTTCCATACAATATGGCTGCTGGGTTTAAAACCAGTGTTTTTTCTTTGCTAAATCTCCCCGCTCAGAGGATTAAAACAACAGTTGTGTAGAGCCGTATAATCTGTCTCTCCGCTGTCCACCAGTAATCATTCTAAAACGCACTTTTCTAGCTCACGCATGCGCAGCCCGCCCCGTGGCCGGGGAGATGAAGCCACGCCCTGAGCCACCTGCAGCAATGATGCATTCAGGTGTTTTAGAAATAAGAACTTCTTTTCTTTAACATCGACCTGCCCACGGAAAGGCCACGAGGCTTAATCTGGCACATTCACATGCTGCCAATGTACATGCAATGTACACGGTCCCTGACTTGAAAACGGGATCTAAAGGCAGTGCATTTGTTGAAGTTAAAATTAAACCAAATTAATTTAAAATATTGACAAGAATTTCAGTCAGAAGATCAATATGATAATAAAAGCAGGGTTTGTAGTCCATTTAGATTTGTGGATGTGAAATTTATAAGGATGATCAGCAACTGAATTATGAAGGAAATATTTACTTCCCTCTGGCATTTTACAAGGTGGCAAAATAAGAGCAAAAGATTACTTTAAGTAGAAATCTGACCACTCCATCGTAAGCCATAACAAGATGTGCTGCCTTGACAAACTCAGTGCATTAGGAGAAAAGCATGGACCCTGAGAAGAGTATACAAATTAGATGCTCTGACAGGACTATCAGTAAAGAGCCAATGATGTCAACAAAACATTCAAAATTCCAAATAAATCTGCCCAGAGCTGGTTGGTGTTTTAAAAGTGGGCCTCACACATTTTGTCAGTTCTGTTTACATTTGCTGATTTATCGTGTCTGTAGGCTAATAAATATAGGAACTATACTTTACTGCTTTGTTTCAGATTCCACCCCAATGCGTATTTATTGTCCAAAAGCTATGTATGCATTATGGTCATGTAGGAATCCCATATTTCCGCTTTTGTAATTTAACATGAATGTAGCACCATAGGGTTATCATGTTATCAGTGATGTTGTGACAGGCAATACGCCAGCATAAGCCTTCTTCTCCACTCTTTAACGCAGTGGAGTAACAGCAAAAGCGAGAAAACTACATTTTAATCCGTGATTTAAATAAACATTAAGCAGTCCATGGTGTTATCGCTTCAAACTCAGCCAATCAGAGGAAAGCAACTACTAGTTTTCATAAAGTTAAGCAAACTGGTTAATTCAAATAAGAGAAGTATTTAGTCATTTTTAACGTATGTTTAAACAACCTGAAGGTAAAGTACTCTCTGTACATCGTATATTTATTTGAGCCAGGTGTCCTGTTAAATTCCTGAATTACATTTAATGGCCCTGTAAGATTATTCGATTTTACACACTTCCAAAGTTGACACCACATCTACGTTAAAAACGATGTAAAGCAGAATTTGTGAAATATCAAGTATGGATGATGTCGTTGGATTAGGGATCCGTGCAGCCGCCGCCGGGGGAGAGCACACGTCACAAAGAACGTGTGGAGTGAAACTGTTACGTAATCCTGTTACGAACGTTGACCGTGCTCTGAATAAAAGAACATGACTGACACCTGCTGGCCATCAGTGTGTTTGACAGGTTGCAGAAATGGTCCCTTCCATGACTGCAAACAGCCGTATGAATCCTTTCCTGGTGACTTAAGGCTCCATCATTGAGCTCTATTACATGGCCGCAGTAACTGGTTAGGGGCCTCCAATGACACCCCCGCTGCCCGTCTGTTTGTATACTCTTCTCTGATCTCCATCCAAGTACAGTAGCACAGTTTATATCATACATATGGCAGCTTCACTGCATGTGCTTCACCGGTTCTCCTATACTGTGCTGATCGGTCCCAAAGGTTTTAGTATGTTACTATGTGGTAATGCAAAGATTGGTAACAATACTATTTAGAAATAAAACAGCTCTTAAAACTACATTTTAGCACACATTTCCCATCTAGAATACACTGCCACACCACCAGCCATTAATGAAGGACTTTCCTTTGACACTAAAAAATTTACCAAAACCAACTGACTCATGCTAAACATGGAACATTTGCAGCTCCATAACAGTAGCACACCTTTCCAAATTGTAAGTTCAGACTTACATTTGCATTTATTTCATCTGAATACAAGTGGGCCACAACACAACCAACTTCTGTAGATATTTTAAAAATGGGTCCTCCAAATTACAGAATCACATTGACCATGCAGGTAGATTATTGTAAAAAGACTTGACCCCTATACAGTGGAGATGGTTAGAGTGTAGCAGTATTAGGGTTGGACAGCAAGTTACATCCATGTCTACCAGACAAATCCCATCACTTTAATATCCAACTGTATTGGGCAAGTTGTAGGCAATTCTGCAATGAGTTCTGAAGGGCAACAAGCATTTTTCACAGAAACATTTTGACATGCCACAGTAGGAAAAGCACCACTGTAAACATTAGTCATGACAAAATCTATTTAGCAGTCTCACCCATGTTTCTTCCTACTATGAAAAGTCAAGGGTCTTCCATGAAAAAGGCATATTACCTACACTTTCAACTAGAAGTGTTCCTCTGACTTTGGGGACTCTGCTGTGCACAGAAATAAAAAAAACAAACATATTATATTGAGAATGTTTTTATTCAAAGTTTACTCCCCTTAGTGCTTCCAGTACACCGTACAACAGCATTATGTGAGCTGGGTAAGTGCAGTGGAGGGTGCTCAACGATGAAGAGTAGCATGTTGCCATGCCAACAACAACACTAGGGTGGGTGTGTCTTAAACAGTGAAATTAGAACCACAACTTTTCCACCAGTTTTTTTTAGTTTTAAAACAACAAAAAAATTCAAAAATAAAAAATCTGAAAAGGGATTTTACAGTAAGGGGGCAAAACTCCAACTTCCTGTCCACGGTTGAGGGTTGGTGGGGTAGGGTGGGGTGGGGGCTTCAGGGAACAAACAGGTTAGAGATCATCTTCTTCATCTGGGAGTGCCGTTTGTGATGCAACCTGTGGGAGTGGGAGTGTAGGTAAGTTTTATTTTTTCATACTAGGCTCAGGTAAAGCAGCTGCTGGGTTGGACAGCACTGCATATAGTCAACTATACAGACATTGCACCAGTGTGGTCATACTCACATGAAGCTCTTCCTCGTACTTTGCCGCAAGGGACGGGTCCATTTGGACCTCTGGGGGAGCGAGGGCAGGCATTGCCACAAACTCCAGGTTGGGATCGCCAATCAACTTCCTTGCTAACCACAGGAAAGGCTTCTCGAAGTTGTAGTTACTCTTGGCAGAAATGTCATAGTACTGGAGACAGAGCAGTACACAGCATTTAGAAATGACTAAGACAAAAAACATGCCTTCTATAATTCACAAAATAGACTGATGTGCGCACAAGGATGAAAACAGGGATTATTTTGTGAACAGTTGTTACCTGCAGGTTCTTCTTGCGGTGAAACACAATGCTCTTGGCTTTGACTTTTCGATCTTTGATGTCAACCTTGTTGCCGCAAAGGACGATGGGAATGTTCTCACAGACACGGACCAGATCACGATGCCAGTTGGGTACGTTCTTATAGGTGACTCGAGAGGTGACGTCAAACATGATGATAGCACACTGAGCTGTGGAGGTAGCATGTAAGTTTTATCACACTGCTCAATCCAGGAGGGTTTAAATTTAAAATAATTGTGATTGGACAGACTGTGTAAGGTTTAATAATCAAAACAGCACATTAAGGATTATGAAGAGCACCTTGAATGTAGTAGCCATCTCTCAGGCCTCCAAACTTCTCCTGACCAGCTGTGTCCCACACATTGTACCTGATGGCTCCTCTGTTGGTGTGGAACACCAGCGGGTGCACCTCTACTCCCAGGGTGGCTAGAATTACAAAGTACAGAATGCATGAGAGCATGGTGGGAAATATGATTAAAATTATTCTTTTAGAAGGAAACGGTGAAGGTAGGCGGGAGATAAATGGAGAGGACTCATACTAAAATAAATCAGTCAGGACAGAAGCAATGACAGGAGGCTTAATTACTTTATAAACACATATATAATCAAATCACAATGTGCAAAAATGTCACATTGTCATGTTGATAGTTGTTTAACAGACAACTTGACATGGGGCCCTAAGATGTTTTATCTTTTGTATTGTGACCAATATACATTCTTAGCAGTAAATCATTACCATTGAAATATCAGCTTGTCAGTGCTCTCTGGTAGACAAGATAATTGTAACACTGCCCGAATTACCCCAAAAGTTGTTTTTGAATTACTGTATTACAATTTCTTGTTGCTCATAGGCTGACATGAGTACCACTACTGATGTATAAGAACACAGGGGGTTTAATAGAGGCCCACAGCTCACGGGACAGCCCAGCTAGCAGTTTAACCTGGTTCTGCTAATTGATGCATAATAACTTAATGCAAAAGACATCAGATCAGCATCCTAGTTCATATTTGAAGTCCATGTGACGTTTTAACTCATTATCTGTACTATACTGGTGTGTAATTCACTTCATGACTCACCAACATATTTCTTCTCGAACTCTCCTGTAATGTGCCTCTTGACAAAAGTCGTTTTTCCGGTGCCTCCATCTCCTACCAAGACAAGCTGTAAGACAGAGAGCCGTTAGTTCATACTGGCTGGGACTGGTTCATCAAACTGGACGTGAGCACAGCTAACGTTAGCCTAACTACCGCCAGTACCATTCTCTTAAGTTACACATACAAGACAGATAAATGGTACATAAGTGACATATAGAAAACACTAACCTTGAACACCGCCACCGGTACACACTGTGCCATTGAGTCCGCCGTGGTTGCGAGTTATCTAAGTTGAACAAAACAAGACGTGTGGTTAGCACGTTCTCCGTCATCCCCCTGTCTGCTAAGTTGGGAAGTCATCAGAAACGTTAAGCTAGCGCTCTTAGCAATTGCCTGATTTGTAACGGTTTGTTACGCACAAATCAAAGAAGATTGAATGAGGATGTTAGAATCAGTTATTCTGACCCGTTTTATTGCTGATATGTGAACGTCTGAATAAGCTCGAATCACATATTACAACGAAATACGTGTATGGTTGCAGACTGAATTTGAACGAAAACACGACGAGCTCGCCCATGAACCCATATTTCAACGTAAGGGGTTGCTAGCTAGCTCGCTAGCTAGCTAAAAAGCTACCAGCGTTGGAGTGCGCCATACGCCGCGCGACCGCACTTTTTCTTGTTCGACTGGAACAATCGGTCTGCGAGACCATCTAACGTGTTCCATGTTACAGCTGATGGTCAACTTCAACAAACACGAAACTTAACACATTAAGCTGACTTTACGCATTCGCGATTGGTTTTGTACACAGAACACTTGAAGAGAATTTAAACCCGGTCTCCAGAACAAAGCAGTAAAATGAGGTAGCGCTGTGCTTGCTAACCTGTTAGCCAGCACGGCATGGAAGCCATTCTTTTCACCGAGCTAACGGCTAAGTTAGCTTAGAGTTAGCGCAAGAAAATCAATGGCCTAATCTAGTTGCTCAACCCTCACATGGTTAGACCTGGACCACTACATGAACCCAGTGTATACCTTCAAGTTTCCTGTTGTTTTAACTGACTTTCGAGGTAAACACAAACTTGAAATACATGATGGACCATGATGCGAGAAGAATATAGACTTACCGGTGTCACCACTAAGAGAGAAAAGAGGTAAATGGCTGCGTTCGCGGGAGATTCAGTGCGGACTATGAGTCAGTTTCCGCCCTTATCACGTGACCACCACAGCGGTAAAAACGAGGGGCCACTCACCGCAGTGTGTAATTCTGGGCGGTACTCAGTGTCAACGCATTTGGATTTTCATGCAAGCACCCATGAATCAGCATCTCTGTTGATCAGACGACACTTCTATCTAGAAAATGCACATACATCATCATTTAAACTAATGACGCATTGTTTTGTACCATACGGTTTTATACACATCTCGTGTGATACACTAAAAGCAAATGCAATGCTAATTCTTGTCATGTTAAAAAAAGTTGACTTAGTGAGAGGGCCGCATCTGATGTTTATTGTTGATTAATCTGCACATTATTTTCTTGATAAATCAATTAATTGTTTGGTTTAGATATCAGAAAATAGGCCCAGAGCACAGTATCCAAAACTTTGCTTTATCTGACTAACAGACCATAGATATTTGATTTATTATAAGACAGAGAAAAACATTAAAGTTGATAAAATTGCTGTTTTTGCTGGACCAACAGTAAAACAGAAAAAAGCAAATCCTCACATTTTTACAATTAGATCCAGAGATTGGCATTTTTACTTGGTAAATGACCAAAACAATTAATTGAACAGCAAAATTATTGTCAGTTACTATTCTGGACTAATCCATTAATTGGCCATAGTTTCAGAACCTGCTTTAATGCACCGGGCGAACGAACTGGCGTAGTTTTAGAACGTGATTTATTTTAGTATCTGAAATAGCTTCAGCAACATTACATAAATATACTCTTTCAGACTGTGACATCAGATAAAACATGTTTTTAAAGTGCAATAGAATATAGTCTCTTACAGATTGTGCATAGGATACATGGGCTACAGATTATACAGTCAACGTCCTACAAGTGCAACATCATCCATCAACACAAGACATGTGATTTGTGCGTTTTTATATCTTTTCTCAGTTCTGAAAACAAAATCTGAGGCTACAAGGCTTCAAAGCACATATGTAACTCACTGGACTATCTGTAAAACTACAAATACTTTCTTTACATAGGAGGATATATCATGTTCAAAGGTCACATCTTTGAGGGCAGCGTGCAGGTACAACAGTGAGTCTATCTGTACAGATAGTCTGCCTGTATGTTGGCTGCTATCTCAGCCTCCCATCGGTCTCCATTGTTGAGCAGCTTCTCTTTGTTGTACAGCAGCTCCTCATGGGTCTCCGTGGAGAACTCAAAGTTTGGTCCCTGAGGGAGAGATTGAAGAAGAAATAGACATTAAACGTCTGTGGGTCTAAACCCACATAGAAGATATAAAGTTTCATGTTTGACATTTAGGTTTTCATGACAGGTTGAGTGCATAATGCCCCATTTGAAAACATTAAAGAAATAATATTCCCCTTTGTGGAAGGTAGGAATTGTACTGGTAAGCAATCTGCATGATCAAACCATTGTATTTTGACCTTTTTTTTTTTTTTAATCTGCACACATGCCATGCCTTTTGTTCTTCTGCCAAACTTTACTTGAAGAAATAATCCAAAATAAAGGTACAACAATTTAACATTGCATCTTATCATCACAAGGTCTTCTCCAAGTTAAGGCTTCAATATGCTTCAAACAAACTAGTTTGTGTTGTATGACTACATCTGATGGTCTGTTTGCAAGTTTCTGCTGTTGGAAAGGAGGTTTCTGACGCTGTTGAAGGATCCTACAAGCAGTGGTGAAGAGCAGGGTTTACACAAGCAAAAGACATGTGCCTACCTTATAGTTGGCATTGTGTATACCAACTTCTAAATCCCCTCTGATGCACTCCATGCAGCACTGTGCTGCAAGTCAATTTTTCCTAGAATGGTATGACCCACCCTACTTTGCTTCTGGTTGGTTGGGCTTAGGCATGAGGAAGTAAGGTTTAGGCATGAGTGATGATTGGTTAGGGTTAGGGTGAACGTATCAGGGTAAGCCAGTCAGATGCACAGCAGGGCGGGTCATGCTTTCCCCATCGTATGAAAAAAGAATTGCCTGTGGCGCCTGTACATGCACAGTGCCATTATTCAATATGTTATTTCTTGCTTTGGCACAGCTGTAATGAGATGGCTCCATAATAGCTTGAGAAAGGTTGGCTATAACTCACCCTGTTTGCAGCTCCTACAAGCTTAAATTGACTGTGAGGTAATAACTTGTTGAACAGAGTACGACTGAATTTTCATTCTGGGGGCAACAATTTCCTGAAATGCTCTGAGCTTAAAAGTACACTCAGTGATCTTCACCTCCTTGAAGTTGGTTTATTAACATGATTTGAGAATTGGCAAATTCAATTCGTCATGCATAAGGCCTTTTAGGACCAGTAAAATCTGCAAACTTCCCCTTGACAAATAATGGTAATTTGATAATGGTGGCACACTCTGGTTTGCAAATCAGCTGTTCCAAGAGACAGTTTGCAAAAGAAACTACTGGCCTGTAGACCACTTGCAAGGCGAGAGAATAACTGTCTGATTTTCATGTGTGGATGGACAAGGGAATAAGGTCATAGTTCACTCCAAATCCATAGTTATGTATTTGTCTCACCCTTTAGTCTGAGGGCCATAATGATTCTTACTCCCTGAGGTCAAGCAGCAGACGTTAAGTGACAATGCACAAATACGAGTGGCTCATTTTTAGATGAACTAAATATGCAAGAGTGGTCTTAGATGTCTGTTCATAATACAATGCAGTTATCATTTGCTGGACGGATTTACTCTGTCAGCAGCCACCTTGGTACAGCTATACTGAATCTCCTGTTGAGTGTGCAGGATAAGCTTATTCTTACCTCAACAATGGCGTCCACGGGACAGGCTTCCTGGCAGAAGCCGCAGTAGATACACTTGGTCATATCAATGTCATAGCGTGTCGTTCTCCTGCTGCCATCAGCGCGAGTCTCGGCTTCAATGGTAATTGCCTGGGTCCAACAAAGGGACAAGAAGGAAGAAGACAAAACTTGAGTCAGACAGACAGGAAACTTCATGGTAAGCAAGGTCGCTGTACAACATACATACACTTCACAGCAAGATTGCTTCATCTTTATAGCAGGAACCTAGTGTGTGTTTGTGTTCACCTGAGCAGGGCAGATGGCCTCACACAGCTTACAGGCAATGCAGCGCTCCTCTCCATTAGGGTAGCGGCGGAGGGCGTGCTCTCCACGGAAGCGGGGTGACAGAGGGCCCTTCTCGAATGGGTAGTTGATGGTGGCAGGTTCACGGAACAGGTAACTCATGGTCATCGCCAGACCTGAAGGAAGGAAGAAAGAATCAAATAAAGTTCTGAGTCACTTAAAGGACAGTAATGGAGTTTTCCTATACTTTTCATATTGTCAGGAGAGGATTCATATAATACGTTCTGACTTCTCGACCCAGTCTGTGACAGACTCAAGCTCATTCATCAGAAGTGAAAACAGGTCATAAATATATAGTTTAATGTTTCCTCAAAGAGAATGATTTCCTAAAACAGCTGAGCATTGGAGCTATTGGATATCACTCAAATTCAAGCAAATTGTGAATTTTATTCAAAACAGAAAACAGAACTATCAGAGTATCACAAGGCCTTTTTTTAATCCAATGAATGTCTGTCTGTATAGAAATCGTAGTATGTGTGACCTCTGAAGAGCTCGGTCCAAAGAAGGGTTGTGGCAGCCCGGTCAGTGATGGACCTCATGTCCGTCGGCAGCTCCTGAGCATTCACATACTCTGCAAGGAGAATAGGAGGAGAAAGGTCATTTCAAATGCGTGGCCCCTCCACTGGCAATGCCATATAAGAACAGGTCTTGGGTTGTAGCAGCACTTACTATAGCCCTCTCTCTGCACACTGAGACTGAATGGGCGCATAACACCAGGACCGTATCCGAATGTGCCTGGAGATGTACATATAAATTTAATGTGAGAATTCCTCATTGTGTGTATAGATGCTATTTTAATGACATCTGCTTTAGTGGTACCTGACTTGGAGTAGCAGTGGAGAAGACGCAGACTCAGTGCAGCAGACATCTGTGCAAAGAGAGTGGAAAGCACACTAAAATCATTGATAATCATTAGAGGAACCAAAATGTACACAGTAACTTAGACGGAGGAAGCGTCATATGTTGCAACGGAGGAAAAAGGCTCCTCAATGACGACAAAAGAGGACTGATTGAGGGACGGAGGATGCCAACTGGTCACAAGCGTCTTTCCTGTATTAATCTCGCGCCCCAAATCCCTGCTATTACGTCAGCTGTCCGCCGCATTCACTGCATGCCGGCAGAATGGGAAGAACGGAAATGTATTTGCTTATTATGATTAAACGAGCATACAAAACTCATATTCAGTTGCTGACGAGAAGGTAACAATATATGTATATTAACTACATACTATACGATAGCGTAAATCGAAAATATAACCTTGCTTTGCCAAACTCGCTGTCTGTATGATGTAACGTGAACGCCTCATTACAAATTAAATAAGCGTTACGATAGCAAAATTTGGCTACGGTTACATGACCATAGTTTCTTTAAAAACGTCTGTTTGCTTCAGTGTATTCGGACGACTACATGCTCGTAATGCCAAATTGTCCTGACTTGATAAATGGCTACGTCGTTTACTAATTCTACTGTCACAACACCGATCGTTACAGGCTAATTTATCAGAATACGAGCAACAGCTCATGAACTCAACATGGTCCCTATTCCGGAAACCTAAAATAATTGTGCACAATAATTTACCCGGCTATATAATAACCGTCTAATAGACTTACCTCTGTCACAAGTTTTGGATCAGCAACAACACGCTGTCTGTCCCTGAACTACGCAAATGTATTTACGTTGCATTCAGGTACTCCTCGTTAATTGCCCTTTTCCGTCTATATTGCCTTCAGGCAAGTACAAAATTAGTATTTCCTACAGCAAGCAAAAGCAGCATACGCGTTGTCTGGATAAGAGGAAGCAATTTTCGTCAGACAAGCACACTATACATTTCTCACTCACTCTGATGTCATGTTTGTTGAATCATATTTGAGCAAATGAGTATCACTTCCATAACAGCTAAAAAAGAATAGATTCCATAAATAATCAATATCACTGCTACAGATATAGCCGAAGGGAAGTTGATTAGCGGTACATGGTGCATTTGCAATACTGAGGGGGAGAGAGCGTGCGCGAAAATGAGCGAGAGAGGAAGTTTGTCTTCCTCTATCATCACTGAGGGATCTCACACTTCACCCATTCAACAGCCAAGTGATCAAACATGACGGAAATGTACCAGGTAATTGCCTTTAAAAGCTTATTTAAGGAGATTTAATAACTGTCCTGTTATTGTGGAAATGTTTATGGTTTGAGGGAGGAAGAAAGTTGATTTAAACTGCTTCAACTCATGCAAAAAAAGAAAGTCAGTAGATGTCATAACCTTGGCTTGAATTGAATATGGCTTGTAAAGCATGTACTTGTAAAATCTTATGAAGTGTGGCACGACATTCTTATTAAGGCATGCACTTTGCATATTAGTACCAACTATAAAAATGTGAAGATATTCCAGTCAGAGCAGTGTTTTCGAATGGGGTTAAAGTGCTGAACATAGATATATCTAAATGTAGGAGGCATTGTAAAGTCACAAGTCTCTGATGCATCGGCTTTACATAATCACAAAGACAGAGGACACAGTCACATGCTGAATATTGAGGAGCCTCGTCTTCTCAGTCAGGAAGATGTTGAGTCCATCGAGTCCAACCCAGAAGAACCTCGGCGAAGAGGACAGCTCTGCATCTGATGACGGGTCAGAGGTTGGTCTGGAACCGGAGACAGACCGGTTTGGCTTCATTGTGACTAATGGATCCACAGCTGGGTGAGCTGTTCCACATTTATACTCGTACTGTTACTGTAGTGTCATTTCAAAGACATTTTTATTCACATGGGTCAAATGGTAGAAAGACAAATGAAGTCTGAGATGGTCATTGAGATTATTAAGCTGAGTGTCAAGGTAGATAAGAAAGCCCAATGTTTCTATGTGTCTTATCCAGACAAATACCTAAAAAGTAAAAATCAAATAGGGTACAAGAAACACACCTCGAAGTCTTGACATCTCAGTCCATTACACAGATTTATTTTCATTATCAAAAACAAAGTATTTTTTATTTGTTAATGATTGTGATTAAAATGAAATATCGCTGATCTGTAAGGTTTTCATACACTGTTATCAAATATCATACTTGTTTTTCAGTCGATGATAAACCTATACATGCATGTACCGACTGTTTCATTTGAGGTGAAAATATTTTAAAGGGCAAAAGGCTGAAAAAATATACAATATTCCGTGTAACCACAGGCCTCAAATTTCCCCAATCTCTAAGTTGGGTAACCTCTGCTCTGTGTCGTCTTGTCACTTCTGCATGTGTTTAAGACACTTAACGCTGAAGATTGAAATATTTTCCAGTCCTTTCTGTCAGTATCAGGAGAGATGATTGAAAGCAAATTGTTCCCCTGAATGCTGAGTTTGTTTGTGAGGGGCAGTGTAAAGGTTCTTGAAGTCATTTCCTTGCAAAGCAACTCCATGTATTTCTAAAGAGAACATGAATCTGATGACCAGTATTTTAATTCATGCTTTTATGAGACAGAACGGCATCTGCATCCAAGATGCAGAGCCAACTGGACAAATAACACAGTACTGCATTTAACAATGTGCAGTCAAAAGACAATTAGTCATCAGGTCTTGATGGGAAAGCTGCAGCTTCCAAACAACTTATTGGATAATAAAAATGCACAGTCTAAATGTAAAGCACGGGCCAAACAAGAGCAAAAGAGTGAAAGAAAGCCTTGTTTACACAGAAAGTAAAGTTTGAACTTCACAGTTGCAATGGGAGAGCTTAGACGAGGAGGCAGCCACATGAAAGGTCCATAAACGAGTGCATAAATCCTACAGTTAACAATGCTGGCAGAAATATTTCGAAGTGGTCACGGTGAGTTCAAGTCATGTGGAAAAGAATTCATTTTGAAGCAGGACAGGGACGCCGTGTTCATGTGGATTTTCTAGTTCTATAGAAATGTGTAAAATCCATGCCAGAACGAGTGCACACAGGAATTGAGACAGTGCACATGAAAAATATGGAGCATGTCGACTTTCAGATACCAGCTAACTTCTCTGCAACCAACTCACCGCTTCTTTACATTATATCTAATCAACGGTGAAACAATAAAACAGGACCTGATGAACCTGCAAATTCACGATAAGACAAAGTGAACAAACTGCTACCTGTCGTCTTCACACTTTCCCCATTGATAACATCCTGACCTGTCACCATGGAGACTTAAAACTGCGACCGTGTGGTTTTCCTGTTTCCTGTCTTGATTTTCAGAGTGCTGTCTTTCTAGAATGGCAACGCACAAAAGTGCATGCAGAGACTCTGCACACTGACTTAAAGGGCCTCCAGTTTATCATTCTGGCCTTGCGTTCGGTTGTTTCAGAAGACTTACCTGCTGCTTTGTGTGCTGTTTAGTGTCAGCAGTGTGGGCCCGCCCCCTGAGCTGGTCAGGCAAAGGGAGGCCAAATGGATAAACATCATTGTCCAATGGGATCGCATCCTGTTGAAGAAGACCAGTAAGGTGCGTCCCATCTTATAAATATGGCGTAAACACATTCCCAAACTGAATGACAGGCCTTTTCCATGAAAGACTTTCTGACATGTCTGAGTAGCAAAGGCGCAGTAAATAAAACCAATGATGACTTCATTCAATTTAGGCACCTCAGCTCAGGGCCCTGGTGTTGATGCTTGGATAGAACAGTCATAATAGTATCACATGTGCTTATCTCACCATGACAAGTCAAAATGGCTGTTAGCGTCCACACTGACTCTTCATCGTCTGAGCTGATCCTGTGTCTCTGTGACCAACGTCCCTGCAGGTCAAAGTGCAATGTCAGAAAGGCATCCCGGCCTCCCTCAGAGCGAAGTGCTGGCCTCTGCTGTGCGGAGCTGCTGACAGGATGAAACAGAACTTAAATCTCTACCAGGCAAGAAAACGAAACGCTCCGAGTGTCGTCGATGCTTTCAATTTAGCAACAACCACAGATAGCAGGGGTCAACGGTATATTGTCTCCATTTCCTGAATCACACTGTGAAACTGTGCAATGCAGTGTGATCAGCGCTGCAACAATTAGTCCGTTCATTGATTAGAAAATGTATTGATGAAAGTAAATCAATTAAAATAGTTTGTTGCAGCAATAACTGCAGGAAATATATGAACTATTTTACCGCTCGATACAGGAGATAATGGAATCCATTTGACTCTATAATGACTGACTAATTGACTAATGTTAAAGACAAATAGTGAGTGAAACTTTCTCTTGTCTCTGTGTTAGTCTCTGGACTCGCAGCCTGCTCTGCAGAGCTGGGTGGACGTGATCGAGAGAGACCTGGACCGACAGTTTCCCTTCCATGAAATGTTCCTCTCCAAGGATGGACATGGGTAGGAAACATTTCGACTTCTGTTTGTTTCTGATGACAAGCTGATGGCTCCCAAGCAAATCTAGTTTATTTAGTATTTAGTGTGTGTCAGCTCTGCTAATACTGCATCTTTTCATTGCTGCCTTCTTTGTTTTTCTGTTGCAAATGTGACTTCTATCTAACCATAACGAGGAGGTTTAAACTTGTGGTTTGTGTAACTGATTATTGTAGGGCATGTCGTGTGTGTGTGTGTGTGTGTGTGTGTGTGTGTGAGTAGGCAGCGTGGTTTATTCCGGGTGTTGAAAGCCTACACTCAGTACCAACCAAAAGAGGGTTACTGCCAGGCGCAGGGGCCTGTGGCTGCAGTGCTGCTGATGAACATGCCAGCTGAGGTAGAGATCAATAGCACAGTTCACCCTGCTGTCCAATAAACAAGCTGCAAACGCATCTCAAAAAGATTTCATTCATAACGCTGCTTCAGAGACAAAGTTCTGTATACTTCTAATAGTCCAAAATCTGATGTTGACTTGTCCCATCTAAACTGATGTGACCTTGGCAGGAGGCCTTCTGGTGTCTGGTGCAGATCAGTGAGCAGTACCTGCCTGGATACTACAGCCCCCTGCTGGTGAGGACATGCATAATGCACCTGACGCTGGGCTTATTTTCTGCTATAAATTATCTCCAATGCAGGAAAACAACAGAAACTTTGTGGATCTCAGTAATCCTTTATTTTACAGTATATATTTTTTACTCATTATAAGGAAAATTGAGACAATATATTATTTGCAACACAACCTAACAATCTTGTCAGGTCAGCAGAACATTCAAAAATGCCAAATCTTCTTTCAGGAGCAGCGGATTTTCTGGAAAACTTCCCATTATTAGGAATTTACAGGCCCATAAAACACATTATTACTTGGATCTGTGATTTCCTGAACAGTCTAAGCACGTGTACTCCTGCAGGAGGGAGTCCTGTTTGATGCAGCCATGCTGACCTGGGTCTTGAAGAGGACGTGTCCAGCTATACACAAACACCTGCAGCACCACGGGGTGGAGCCCCTCATGTTCGCCACTGACTGGCTGATGTGTCTGTTCACACGTCACCTGCCCTTCAACACACTGCTGCGAGTGTGGGACCTCTTTTTCTGCTATGGTACGTCCTCTATGTGGACAGCTGTGGGTTGGACACATTATTTCCCAAAAGGGAGGCGACAGAATCGCTAATTTCTCTGCTTTATTTGTTATGTATGATCCACTCTTACCTCTCCTCTCTTCTGTGCAGGGGTGAGGGTGCTGCTCCAGGTGGCGGTGGTGCTGGTGCGGCGGGTGCTGGGCCGGGCTGAGCAGAGGAAGCAGTGTCAGGGACAGATGGAGACTCTGGAGAAGCTGAGGGGCGTCAGGGAGCAGGTCCAACATGAAGACGACGCCTTCATCGCCGAGGTGAGAATGAAACAGATGGCAGATGTTGTTGAGAGCAGCCACTGTGAAAGTCTGGCTTCCTTGCTATGAGTTACTTCAAGACAGATTTCTTTACTAGTGTGGATGAGGTCAAACATTAAATATACAACGATAAGCAAATTATCACAGTCTGTTTTATTTATGTTTTACAGTGTCCCAACTTTTTTGTTAATCAGGGTTGTAATGAATTCTGTTAATGATCCAAAGATGACTGTAAAACAAGCATGAGCAGTATTTTCCCTTCTTTTTCAGGTGTGCTCTGTGCCTCTGTCAGCCAGAGATCTGGAGAAGAAGACGGAGAAGGAGTTAGAAAAGTGGAGGAAAGACAGACCCTCATCCACCTTTGACCCCAGAGGTCGCTGTCAGGGATACCAGATGGCGTGGGCGAGGGCTCGGCAGAGGGAGGAAGAACAGGACAGGAAGGAGAGAGAGAAAGGGAACCTGTCCGTCCCTCTTGCTCGCTCGGCCTCCACTCTCTCGCTGTCTCCCTCCATCCTTCACAAGAGGTGGGGGAAAGGGGGAAAGGGTAACACAGGTGAATGGGCAGGTGGTGGCAGAGTTGTAAGGCATCTCTCGATGGGAACAAAGGACGACTGGACGAGCTGGACGGAGTTAAATTTTAAGACGGTGCAGGGCGTTCAGGAGGAGGACTTCGTTTCAGAGGAACATAAAAAACAGAGTGAGCCGAAACAAACAGGACAAACTGAACAGAAGGAACCTGAAAAGATGGACAACATCCAAAACATACTGACAGAGCAGGAAGATGAAGCAGTTAGAGTAAAAGAAGAGACTAAACAAGTGGAAACAAGAATCACTGAAAAGAAGGAAAGACAACTCGAAGAGCCAAACAGCAAAATGCTCATGGGACAGACAGAAGAAACAAATGTGGAGACAGAACCAACCACAGGCTCCACCGAAGATCAGCCTGTAGAGAATCCTCTTCAACAGAGAGAGGAGCAGGACTCTTCCAGCCAATCACAAGACCTGGAACAGCAGAGTCACAAAAGCAACGACCAGGACACTGAGGTCCAAGACACAAAGAAAGAGACAGAGAGTGGAGACACAGATGCTGTGGAGGAAAATCAGACTGAGACTCTGGAAGATACTGATGCAGACACAAACACTGAGGCGGAGACAGAGGTCAACGTAGACCCAAGCGAGGAACATGTGATTCAGCCTGATGTGAAACCAGAGGAGTGCACGGAAATTGAAAATGTGCAACAGACGCAGGTGGGCACCGTCACAGACGTTTCAGAAACAGGAACTGAGACAAGTCCAGGCTCAGAGACTGACAGCGAGGGCGAAGCCCCAACTGTCAACGATCCTACAGTGGAGACTGAGACGCAACAACAGGAAGTGATCGCAGACGACAGCTCAAAGAGGGATGCATTTGAAGGAAAATATCACAGCACTGAGTCATTAGCAGAAACAGACTTTAAAGAAAAGTCCCAAACAGAGACACAAACTGACGAACAGGCAGAGACTCAGGAAAAGGTGGAGGAGAACGCAGCCACAGGGGAAGAACTGGAGGCTGACATAGTCCAAAAAGACGCAGAGCAACACGAGACAGAAGCAGAGACATTAATACTGTGTTCACCTGAATGCATACAATCAAAAGAAGACGCTGACTTAGTAGCTGGAGCAGAAGCTGAAGCAGAAATACCAGTTTCCAATGACACTGAGTCAAGTGTAGCATTCTGTCAGTGTTCAGAGGAAGAGTGTGACACAGTCGCAACTGAACCCACACAGGAAAGAGAAGAAAGATCTCTGACTGATGACAAACAAACACAAGCAGAGGAAACACCAGCAGAAACTCAGAAGAACGAGGAGACTACTGACTCCACAGCACCTCCACAGAAGGAGGTGACTCCAGAGGGGGGAGAAGAGAATCCCACCACCGAGCCTGATGGGAAGACGAGCTCAGCGGACACGAGCACCACTGAGGAACCTGCTCCTGAACAACCGAAGAGCCAGGCCACTATGAGTGCTGAGGAGGAGGCAGGAAGCACAGAAAATGTTGAAGAAAACACAGCAGGGGAGGATGACGTCTTCATTTCTGCTGAACCAGCACACTCAAATACTGACAGCAACCTGCAAGTCCAAGACGAAGAGCCCCACCCAGTAAAAGACCAGACTGAGATGAATAACAGCAGCCTAACACAAGCCTCCGCCCATCGCAGCAGCCGGTCTTCTGGGGATTTCCGCATCCGCAAGTCATCCAGCTCCCATGGGTCCAGGTTAGGGCGCAGGCTCTCTGAAGATCTCTTCACCATGCCACAGAAAATTAGCCAATCACAGTCTGTCTCTAATCAGCCAGAAGTTAAACACACTGAATCCCAGTCCAATCCAGGAGCTGGAAACCCAAGCCTAAGTCCTCCTGATGTGACTTCTGGAGGCACCTCATCACCGTCTGCAGAAGCAGCTGAGGGGACAGGGGTACAGAAGGAGCCGCCCGGCCCCCCGAAACGTTTTGGTCTCTTCCGCAGACTGAGAGGAGAGCAGCCCAAAAAGGCCAAAGCAAAGGGAAAGCCCAAAATGCAAGTCCCCAAAATCCTGATTCAGGACTTCAGTGAAGGAACAGAGAAACCGGCCGAGGAAGAGATGGAGGAGAAACTGAGCTCCAAGGAAAGGAGGAGGAGGCGGCGGGAGCGAGAGAGACAGGAGAAAGAGGAGGAGAGGTTGAGAAAGAAGAGGGAGAAGGAGCTGGAGAAGGAGAAGGAGAAGGAGAAGGAGAGGGAGCGAGAGAGGAGGAAACCGCAGACGAGGGGGAAAAGTTTCCAGGTCCAAAGAGAGAAAGGGAGCAGTTATGAGCCTGCGGAAAGTGGATCACAGACTCTTAGACATTCTACTTCTTATGCTGAATCTTACTTTTGACAAAACAAATGCTCTCCGATCTGGAAGGATGAGGAGGCGTTTTACTGAGTGCTTCAGACTGAATGCAGATCCCTCATTGTCCTGCTGAGGAACGAGTTTGAGCTCCAAACTGGTTGATGTGCGGAGATCCTAAATCTTTGTCATACTTGAACCTTTTGACATGTAAATAAATATTAAAATAGAGTTAACATACTTTCGAAAAATACGTCTCTTTTATTTAGAGGAGCTTTTTCTGTTGCACCTTGATCACAAACCCAAACAGACTCAAAATGAACAGGAAGTGCTTCATGTCCACTTTCACATAATGCCATATTTTCTAGACAAAATTCACATTATACTCCAATAAAACGCTGGAATACACTAGCGGTGACCATCCTGTGCTGTACTTTACAGTCTTTGCATAGTTTTGACCATGGAGGTGGCACGTGTGTGAAAGTAATACTGCACACATTTTCAGGACAGTCCATATCTCTCCTCTCCACCCGTCAGTCCACTGTCACTCTCCTTCACTGTTCGTCATCCTCGCTGTCACTGGCCAGAACTTCCTGAGTTGTCACTGGTTGAGTGGACATCTGAGACGATGGAGGAAGCACTGATCCAAAGAACAGGGAACAGAACTGTGGGAGGAAAACACAGGAGATAATATGATTTATTTTAAATGTAAAACATAAGTAATTTCTCCACGTGAAATCCAGCTGTTACCTAAAGTCCACTCCTGATGTGATTTGCCAAAACAAGGCAAAACTTTGAGATCTGACACAAAAACCCTCGACTTGCAAAGAATCTAAACTCATGTCTGTCACAGGGTTTTGTCTAATTAGAGCAGTGAGGAGGCACGTCATTCGCTCCAGTCAAAAATCTCTCATATCCAAACACACAGCTTCTTCTCCTGCTATATTTATCTCCCGCTGTACAAAGCCATACCTTTTTATTAGGAGGTCCAGCTGAATCATCCCTTTCATCTTCCTCCTCCTCACTGCATGGCCTTGACCTGTGTTTGGCTGAAGCCGGCTGTTTTGAACATGTGGCATTAGCTGTTGGGGGTGTGGGTGGACCTGTAGCTGAGGGACCTGGTGTAATACTGGTATCCATGGTGATGAGGTAGGAGTCTATGTCGTCATTCATGAAGTCATCAGGAGGGGGCGGGGGTGAGTGTGCTCTGGGGAGAGAGATGGAAGGGAAAAATAACATGAATGACAAAGAGAACGCTGGCTGACAAGAAACCTTCCAGCCCCACATCATTCAGTTTGTTTGAATGTTACCGTCTTTTGTTGTTTTTACGTTGGTGGAGGTCATCAGACAGAGTGGCCAGCACAAAGTCCCCCTCCAGGACACTGTCTGTGACTGAAAGCACTATAGGGCTGACACACACATGTGCAATGTAAATGTCAGTACGTTGTGGTAACACAAGCGATGAACTGTCATCTGTATGACGATGCTTACCTGCCTGGTTCGTCAAAAAAAATAGAAATAGGGAGACCAGTAGCCTCTGCAAACGCTAGCAAACCCTGGAGGAGAGATGACAGACACTTACTTAGCAAACCTCCATCATGAGCAACTCAATGCAAGACATCTTTATTTAAAAAAAGAAGCATGTTTTCAACTGTCTGTAAATTGACATCAGTGTCTTTTCCCTCAAAACACATCTCTCCCCCACTCTCTCTCAATTTCTCCCTCACTAATCCTCCTATTGTTTTGCTCTGTCAACCCTCCCTTTGTCCTCTGTCTCACCCGTAACTCCTTCAGACAAAAGGTGACGCTGTTCTGAGTTCGGACGGCAAAATGCTCGAACTCGTCTGAGGCTAGATAGAGCTCTGTCAGCATGGCCTTGGACTGGTCTGAGGGGGAAACAGACAGCGAGAGAAACAGTAAGAAAAGTAAGATTCATTACTTTATATTCTATTGATGTTTATTCAAAAAAACAAAAAACAAAAAAACAAAACTACATCTATTGGCTCAAGAGACCTGAGACTACACAATGCAGCTCTGCCTTTCTGCCACACGAGGGCACCACTGGGATCATGTCTGTCCTCTTTCCCTTTCCTGCCTGTCAATAACAGTGACAAAGATCCTAATATCATTAAATACACTGAGCTATGATTATTTTTTTCTATTTGTTTTTTCTTTTGTTATTGAAAGTTACTGCCGAGCCATTTGAAACGTCTGTATATTTGTCAAAAAAGTGACTCAGATTCTAAATACTGTCTCACCGAAATATTCATATCATTGATTCTAAATTACTTTGATAGGCAACGTAACACAAGTAAGATGAAGCAGTGAGTTACGACTTTGTAAAAACACAGTTCACAAGTGTTCCAAATGTTTGTAGCTGCTGAGTGAAAAAAGAAATAAAATAGACGTCACCTTCTTCCTCCACATGGTTCTTGACCCACATCCGCTCATCACTCACTGACACAGTCACTTCTTCCAGAGAAGGAGGGAAGTGAGCAACTGTGTCCACCAGCACCCTGAGAGCAAGCGAGAACGAAAAGTGAGCTGTGAGTGAGGAAGGACTAAAAAATAAATAAATAAATAAAATACTACTACTGCTACTTGAGGGGTTGGACTAGTTTTACAGTTCGTGAATGCGGCGAGTCGACATCAGCCTTGATGCAGGTTCCTCTATGACAACAGCTACTTAGTTTCCCTTTATTTGCAAATTGCATTTATTCATTTAATCAGCGAACTGCAGTCTAAAAACACCTGCATCAGTCTTAAAAAGCACCAATTAAAGGGCAATATGAAAACCAGATACAAACATAGAAAGATTAGATTTACTCTATTATATTTATAACAAAGAATGTTTAAACATTTTACAGACCTGGGCTGGCATCTGAATATATTGCCATAGCTGTCTTTATCAAACACTGCCTGTAAGCTTTCACTGTTCTGAAACGATAGGTTATGTGTCTTCAGGAGGCCTGCAGAGAAAATACCAAACACTTTGAGTACACAACCACAGAGACTATAACGCAATGAGTGCATCATGTGCAACATGAATGATGAACAAAGCATGTGTGGTGTAAATGAGACGTAATCCTTTTGAAATCATGCATGTAAAGCATTGTGAACCGAGAAGGAAGTGAAGCACTGATACCGTGTTTGCAGTGCAGGGTGAAAGTGAGGCGGCTCTTCTGCTCTTCCAGCTTGATGTGACACTTTTCCACTGTTTTCTCCAGAGACGCTAGAGACCGAAATACGGCCTGCACACTCTGACTCATACACAGAGGAACACAAGATGGATTACAAATAAATTTACACAAAGAGACAAGGCCGACTATGTGAACTACACTGAAGCAGCCATGAAAACAACATCTTAGTCACATTTAAGGACATATTAAACATGAGTGCACCTTACTTTAATCTCTACAACTATCAGTTTCCACTTGCTCAATATTTTTTACGTGTGACAATTCAACTACTTGGTGACACATAATCTACCCCTTGAAATTACTGTCATGCACAACAGCTAAAACGAGGAAGCGCATGGGTTTTGCAAAATTTGCACAAAGATAGCATCAAAGCTATACCACGGTAGCAACATGACCGGAAAGACAGCGTTTGAAGTTGAGGTCAGAGAAGAAACTCTGACGTTCATTCATTAGTCAGACTCTGCTCTGTGTCATGTAAATATCCACACGTCTCGTATGAAAGAATGATTGCAGTGATATCAAACAACAGGTGGTGACGATGATGGAGTATTTGAGCTCATCTGATAAGGCTTTGGAGATGTCCGCCATGCAAAAGAGGTTCAGGACCTCTGACAGAAGATTAAAATCTATGTAAATGTATGAATATGACACCTAAACTGTGCACAGCATCAGAAGAACCATAGCTCATCTTTTTCTCTCAGCACACCTTTATTGCCATCTTGCAGCGGAAGGCGTACCCACTGGGGAGAGTGTACCTGCACAAGAAATGGGAGAGGAAGTTGTGTTGAGTCTCCCGTAAAATGACACACAAAATGTGATGTTCAGTGACTCACTCTCTCTCCTACACACACACAAACACACACACACACACACGCACACACGCACACAGTCTGCACCTGCTGAAGAAGAGTGGTGCGAACAGGAAGCAAGCATATGCCGACCGAGAGGAGTTAACAGACCGCAGGGCAAGCTACAAGAGAGAAAAAAACCAAATCAATATTATTCATTGACGGAAAGTGTGCACCAACAGGAAACAAGACTATATGCATTGCAGGAGGAAGTGTTGGTGTATCTGACAGTATCAGAGAAAACTACCCCATCGTCCTGCGGCTCAACGTACAGCTCATCACCGATCCTGGACAGAGAATGGATGGCTTTGGCCAGCACTGGACGGTACATACACACACACATACACACAACAGAATTACGATACCGCTGTTATCATATGCTGATGTTCTAGTTAAAGACAGGGCTGACAAAAGCAGGAAGTGTTTGCTACCTTTCACGTTTCCTCCCGTAACGACGCAGTCCATTTCTTTAAATTAAGATAACTACAATTAGATACCACTTTTCCGTTAAGTTAGCCCACTTGGCTAAACGTTAGCCGAAACTAGCGGCTAAAAACCACCAAGCGAACCAATGGGTTTTAATAGTTTGCACATTCAACCGAAATACTTTGAGTGCTGAAAACATATTCCATTTAGTTATAACTTAATTTTTAGGGTTTATTTCCTAGAGCAGTTCGACTTCGCAGTGTCTCGTACTAGTCTTTGCGTTGTTTACGCCGCCATAACCCGCTTCCGCAGAATTGACCAATCAGCGGGGCAAGAAGTCAAAGGGGCGTGGGACTAAACAAGACAAAACGCATGCGCACACACGCGGCTTCTAAATTGACAGTTTAACGGCAGCGTGTTTTTCAGTAAAATGCTGTTCGGTATTTACAATAGGCTTCGTTATAAATACATGAAGGAGGAATATTTGAAAAATGTTTGACGAGATGATCATGGAGGATAAGGAAATTGAGTCATTGTAAACGATAATATGAGATTACTACTACGTGAATTAATGTTTTGTTTATGTTTATTAGGCCAGTGTAATGGTTATATTGCAAAATAATTATAATTGCAGAAAGAGACAACATCAGTAATTCATGTCAACGTTGCAAAGCAACTAAGTGCTCAAGTACTGTCGTGTAATTCTGAGATAATTGTACTTGATTTGTGTATATGTACTGTATATACTGATATATATTTCCATTTTATGCCACTTTACAGGCACATATTGTACTCTACTCTCTAACATTGATCTGACAGCTGTAAATACAAGTTACTTTGCAGATTAAGATTTGAAACACTAAAAATATGACCATAATAATGTGAACATAATAACATAATAATGAATATAAGCAGCTTTGAATGCATATTATTATTGTTGTTGTTGTTGTTGTTGTTGTTAGTAGTAGTGGTAGTAGTAGTAGTAGTAGTAGTTCTGTCATCACTTAACTAAAAATAAAGATTTTTGTCAAAAAGCTTGTGGGAAATAAAAAAGGTGGGAGGGCAATATAATATATATCTGGTTTAGATATTTTTAGTTCACAAAAAAGACAAAAGAGTTCACAGAGTTCCTATAAAATGGGTTATTCCAAAGGCCATTGCTGACATTTTCATATTTCTTTCATTCTGAAGGCATATAAATAGCAGCTGCACACTAAAAATGCCCTGTAATTACCATTCAAGGGTCACGGTGGTGAGAAAGAGGGTGTGTGTGCACATGTGTGAGCGAGGGAGCCTGGGAGAGAAATAGGAAGGAAGGGAGGGCAACCAGAAAGATGGGCAGAGAGAGTGAGGGAGAGTCACAATTATCTCACCTCACTGGTCTTTCTCGCTGGTCTGCTTCAGTGTGTCAGATCTGAGGAACGCTGCCGTGCACCGTCTCTCCTCCCTTCACCGGTGACTGTTTCTAAAGAGGTGTGACTAAAACAACCTTTGTTTCCTGAAACCATGGACATTTGGTGAAAGAACTAGACCTTGAAAAGACACGAGGAGACAAGAGTCAGAGTGCTGGTGAAACTTGTGAGGATTATGGAGGAGTGGAGGCAGTATGACGAGCAGAGAAAAAGAAGATTTTGTATCCTATCTGAGGATGTAAAAACCTTAAGAGATTGTCCTGTCTTCAGACTTGTCACGAGAAACTATTAAGAAGATAACAGAAAAAGATTGGAATGCAAAAAAAGAGGAACAGCACATGCTAACAGCAAACAACGGACAAAGGGGTGATGTGAATCACACACAGTGAATATCTTCTGTCTTGGTCTCCAGTTTCTTTTTAAAGCCACTCATTACGCAAGCCTGTGCGGTATCCATCCTGGTTTAATGGACTACATCAGAGTGTTTACACGCACTCATTGTTGTCAAGCTTTTCTGTGTCTTCTGGATTTGATCCACAGCAGTTCTGCTCCTAGATGTCTCAGTCAGGGAATCCAACAGACACTCAGGCCTTGCTGCAGTCCATGCTGCAGAAACTGAAGCTCCAGCCAGGAAGAGAGGGCCAGGCATCTCTGCACGCACCTGTACCTGCCACAGCTGCTTCCACATGGGGGCAAGGTGGACAGAGAGGAGCCCCCAACCTCCAGAAAGTGAACAACAGTCCTGTAAATGGCTTTGAGGTTTATACTAATGGTATACCCTTGAAAGAGTTTGGGATCTCTGCAGCGGACAGTAACCGTGGCCTCAAAGGTGGGGTAATAAAACAACCAGGTTTCGGCTCTGACGTGGACAGGGGTCTCATTTCCTTCCCCAACCACAGAGACAATACTGATGGTGGCACGGGTGAGAAGAGGGTGCTGGGACAGGCCACAAAGCCTGGGATCACCCCAACAGGAACAGGGCAGCTGTTTCCTGCTCAATCACTTACGGATGCTGATATCACTTCCTTTGAGAGGACTGATAGGGAGAGCGTGGGTTTTCACAGTTCTGCAGCGACAAGGCACACCCTTAATGATAAAAATGCTGCAACAAGCATGGGACAGAATCAGGACTATGACCGGGGTTTTACACCCAAAGTCTATATGTGGTCCTCGAAGCCCTCAGATGCAAATCTTAACACGGGAAGTCAAGAGGATAAAGCCGTCCATGTGGGAAATGGAGGATTTGGAGCTTTGGCACAAAGCAAAGACATGCAGATTGCCCTGACTGACCAAAAGTCAACAAACAGCAGCTCGAGAAGAAAACAGCGATCGTCTGAGAATAAAACAAGAAGATGGACTCAGAAGATCAAGGAGAGATGGAGGGACAGGCCGGGGAGTTTTGGCAAAAAGGGAAAAGAAGAAGAACAGAAGAGTGAGCAAGGGATTGAAGTAAGTAGTTCAATGTGACAAGACTTATTTTCTGTTGTCAACATTAAAAAACAAACATCTTCAGATGAAACTGCAACTTGTTTTCTTCACAGATTTCACCTCAAAACCAGCTTTTTACAGCAGAAACTCTCATCAACACATCGGATAAGGAGGAAAGAAGGAGCATCTATTCACTGGACAGCACTGATCCCAGTCAAACCCCTCTGAAAGGCACAGAAGACGGCACTAATGAAGGATATATGAGGTATTAAACCAAGAAATTATCCTAAAAATACAAAAATACACTCACACCAGCACTGAAGTGAGCATGACACAGGCTAGAAGCTCTCAGTCATTTTCTGTTTTTTTTATTCGTCGCTCAGCCCTGAAGCAACACGGGTACATTATGTGAGGTATTTCTGAGACATTTCCAACTGCAGTTGTGGAATTAGTTTGCATGGATATTTGTTCTCTCCGATGTGCCTGTCTGGTCTGATGTGCCAAACACACCCCTGTCACTGACAGCATCTGTCATCAGCCATCATTCAGTCACTTTCACATTGCAAAATGAACATCGTCAACAAGACCACTGGTGGCAGAAGTATTCAGTTGTTTAGATAATGGGGAGCTCGATGGTGCAGAGGAGTAAGATCAGGGTTTGGTGACACAGACAGTACTTGTTAATGGGATAAATGAATAGTTTGTTTTGTTGTTTCAGTTGTGTACAGTAAGAAAAATATAGACAATCACCAGATTTATCCTCATTTGAATGAGGGTGCCGGGTGTTGCACAGACTGTGAAGACCTCTGAGACAGCTCTCTGCTTAGCTGATGGCATGCCGGTACTGCTTTGAACTGACAGAATCTCTTCTCTTGTGCCAGGTCTACTGGTGACTTTGACTTTAGCCTGGGCTCATTTAGCTTACTGGAGGAGATCGTCACGGGTCAAGAGTGGGCCATGTTCCTAAACCCCAACCAATCAGCCACCTCAGCCAATCAGAGGCCATCAGAAGAACTCAAAATCCCACCGAAGCCTCACGATAGCAGTCAGTCACCTGTGATTTCGAACCACCAAGGTGGTGTGAACAACCAGTGGAGCTTCAGAGGCACGGAGGCGTCACCAGTTTCAGATTTAAGCATGGCACAAATATCACCTGATGCTTTCCGACCTGTCAGCATGGACGTTTCAGAAGGAGAACAACAGCAGCATGTTCACAGAGAGGCTGACCGGTCGGAACCAATGGAGCATGGACACATCCAATCAGATGGACCAGGACAGCAGCAACTGAGACCTCTGTCCTCTGCAAAGGTTACACACTCACTCCTCTGGATTTTAAGTTATCTGATGTTCATCCTCTCCACATTGACATCAATGAATGACTTTTCTAAACCATCAACACAAACATGAAAACACGTGTAGGCACTTCACCCTGTTTGTATTTGCAGCCTGCAGATATTCTGAACAACTCACTGCTGAAGAGTAGAGCCCACCTGAACCGAAAGAGACAGCATCAGCCCGCTGAGAGGAGAGACAAGAGGCTTCCAACAGAGACAATGAGTGACGCAAAAGAGGCAGACAGAGGTCAGAGCAACTTAATACACTGCATAATCCCATATTTTGGGTATTTGAGTTGATGGCAGTCAGATGTTTGTTGCAGCTGACAAACAGGGCTGACTTTACGGCCTTTAAAAAAACTCAATTCTCGTGTGTTGTCTTACAGAGGGGTCCATACCTTCACTGAGTCCAACAAGCAGCCATGTGATGGAGGAGACAGGAGAATCACACGATAGCGTCATACCTTTATACACCCTGAAGTCTCCTCCTCCACCTCTCAGTCCGTCTTCCTTTATTCCTTTTGCACATGCACCCAAGAGTGTCCTCAAACACTCCATATCCCAGGATTCAGAGTCCTCAGTAGAAATAATGACAAAAAGGGTAAGTTTAAATTTTTTTTTATAACACTGCCTCCTTGTGGTATAAAATGTAAAAAATCCATCTACATAGTATGAATGTGTCCTTTCTGCATACTAATTGGAAGCAGGACTGAGAAATTGGGGATGTTCTCTAAAGAAATGCTTAATTTAATCCTGTGTTAATATTAATTCATTATTCTTTCTTCTTATATGTCGAATTTACTGTTGTGATGTGATGAATGTTCAATAGAACACTTCAGAATGCTGAAAGTAAATCTGACATTTTCCTTCTTTGCTCTTTTCGGTTCATCTATCCTTCTTTATTCCTTTCATCGTACTCCGGATCAGAGGCGAGTCGAGGACAACCGGCGGGTTCACTTCTCAGAGGAGGTGGTCACCATAGTGCCTCCAGAGCTGGATCTGGATGCTACAGACTCAGAGGAGGATACAGGAGCAGAGGAGGACTCTGTGGTAGAGCAGGAGGGTGAGGTGGAGCAGGCAGTGATGGAGGAGGTAGCACCAGCACGCCGGCCTGCTCTCCCTGCCTGGATACTGGCTCTGAAGAGGAGGAACACGGGGAGGAAGCACAGATAGTGAAACTGCAAGAAACGCTTTGCTTCTCAGCACTTCAGCAGCAGTTGCTGAAGGGAAAACAGATCAAACTGCCACATCAGACTTCTCCAGCTGCACCAGATGTTCAGTGGCAACAAGTCTGATTTCTGTACCTCACAAGGACGATGACTTTTATGACTGCCAGTTTTAATTCATCCGTTTTTGTCCATGCTCTCTGTCTGTCTATTGAGACTGGACTACATACTGCCAGTGTGGCATCAGCTGCTTTTAAGCCGATTGGAGTAAATATTCTTCCACCAGCTTTTATCAGACAGATTGTGTTGATGTCCTCCTCCTCCTCCTGTCTCACACTGTACAGCAGCAAACTACTCTCTGGTCTCTTGTGAGTGTCACTCCGTCTCTTGGTAATGGCTCAATGTCCGGCCATCCTGGAAATTAAACCCCAGAGGAGGAAAAGAGATAGTTAGAGCTGAAGCAGCGGCGGCTGCAGACCAGCAGTGGTTTCTGAGAGTCCGCAGCTGTCTGTTCAACTCTTGAAACCATATTTTGAATCCATTCTCGGTGGCCTCCAAATGCTGTTCTAGTAGTCAAAAAACTTCGAGAAACTATGAGTTCTTTCTGTCCACAGACAAGCTACAGAGTGACTCGAGGCATCCTTGGGAGAGACAGAGTACCTCATGGCACTGTGTATCATATTCTGTCATTTCCTTTCCATGCATTATATCGATTTGTGTAATTAAATTAGTACATCAAACTTGGTGGCTAACTGCTGTCAGTTCCTCTGTGGCCTCCCTTCACAGCTATCTTCTCTCATAAATCACTGTCAGAGCCATTAAGAGGCTCTTTAGCTCATCTATTACATCTATTAGTACCTTAGTCAGTTTTTCACGAAACGGGGGGGGGCAGAGAGAGTAAGGGTTAGGAGGCACTAAAATGCACAGTATGTGGGTGAGAAAGAGAGCAAAAGAGAGAGAGAATTAGCTAAACGCCTGAGATGAAAGTGTGGGAGTGGACCGGAGAAATACAGATAATTTTAGACTCGTTTTGGATTGTCCAGACCAAAAAAAAAAAGACTTGCATTAGTCCATTAGTCTGTCCAGTAACATTGCCTACTGTGCGTCATCGCCCAGAAGGAGTCTAATAATGGTCCATTTGTAAACCTCAAACCACACACACATTTACCTCACTGCTGTCCCCTCCCACAACACACACACACCATTATCAACCATGTCACCATTAAGGGACTCTTCAGGGCTTTTATTTGTGCAGGACAAAGACAAAGGGCAGTTGGCAAGTGCATGAACACAGGAAGAAAGAGAAAGACTCCAAAATGTTACGCAAATAAGTTTATTCTCAGCACTGTTTTTTTTTGTTTTTTTTGTGGGGGGTGGGGGGGGTGGGGGGGTGTTGAACATTCCAAATTCTGGCTCGTTTGAGCGAAGCTAAGTGAAAACGAGAGGGGGATTTATTCAGCTTTAATATTTTGGCTGACAAACAGGAGGTTGCAGTTTATTGGAGTTAAGACGCCGTAAAATGTCTTGTAAAATGAAACTGCTTACAATAAAATAACATTTTTACTACAGGATGCTTCCCTCTGAGTTTAATGACTGTAGTTTGAACTTAACTGTATGTAAATGGTGAAGAGTTGAACCTTTTTTAGGGGAACTAACCAGGAGGCTCCAGTCTGCCAGTAATTGTTCGGAGCTACAAGGCCTCAGTTCTTTTCCTCTGGCAGCAACGTTGTCCTCCTTTACACAGTTTCATAGACCTGGAAAACTAAAACTGACTGCAGGACCCTGACAACCAGAAAAGACATAATTAATCTCTTGCGAGGCAATAAGGGAGAGAGAGAGGGAGAGAAAGAGGAATGCCCAGTTCTTCAGATTGTCAGATCAGTCAGATTGGTTGGTCACACGTATCGAGGGAAATGGATCCAGAGTCGTACGAGCTCTTGATACCTGGTTTGAGTGACAGCTGGCTGTCTGGGCTCTGAGCAAGGGATGCTGCGATCTGAGCCTCTGACACCTGGATGAACAAAAAAAAAAAAAAAATGGGATGAAGGTCTTACAGAAACGCTCACAGCTCTGCTCAAAGCCACATGCACGCATACAGGTGTATTTAAAAAGCAAGAAACAAACAGAAAAAACCCACTTTACCTCTTCAAACTTCTTGGCTTTGTACTGATCTGCCCCTTTCAAGAAATTCAGTAAGATAACATCACAGAGAACCGTACCCTGAAGAAACAGATGAAAAAAAAAGGTGTTATGAAAGCTGACAGGAAGAAGACAAATACACTTTCTATCTTAAGCCGGATCAGAAACTCCTACCAGTCCAACGGAGGTAAAGGCAGCGACCAAGTTGATCAGTGTTGGGATTGTGTCAAACTTTCCTGCCTGGAAGAAACAGGCAGAAAGAGACGGAGTCAGCTGAGGTAACAGCTCCAGACAGAAGTGCTCTCTCTACAATATTAAATAATACTTATATTTCACTTTTTAAAAGAGTGTTCTGCAGAGCTTGTTTGTTGAAAAATGTACAAACGGCTAGCAAACGGTTAGCTTAGCTCAGCCTGAAGACTGGAAGGGGAGAAACAGCTAGCCTGTCTTCTAAATTAACAAAATCCATCAGCACCCCCTAAAGCTCAATATTTAACGTTACATTTAAAATAAATAAATAAATAAAATAAAATACATGAATTAATTACAAGATGGTTTTACCAGGGGTTACATGTAGGCCAGGCTCGCTGTTTCAACCTGTTTCAGTGCTTGTGCTAAGCTAAGCTAACTGGCTACTGGCTCAAGTTACATATTACGGATCTGAGAATCGAATCGATGTTCTCATCTAAATCTCTGCAAGAAACCAAAAAGGCGGATTTGCCAAAATATCAAACTATTCCTTTAAAGTGATTAATTCTTTCAGCAAACGACAGTAACACTGTCCACACCATCCAGTGTGAAACAATTCATGGCACTACATAACCTTAAAGGACATATTTAAACATGTTTTCAGTGTTGCAATCTCCAAAAAATGAAGTTTAAAAATGCACACAAATGGTCACATGCACACATCAATTCTCAGTTCGCTACAATTTCACTCAACTCACGTTGCCAGTGACCATAACATCAAAGCGGATTGCATACGCTTTGTGAAGTGTCCGGAAATCAGTTCCATTCTCTGTCTTGTAATATTTTGCAAACCTGGATCCAAAGATAAGAAAAAGAGTGACCAATGTTTGAGAAGGCACGAAAAGACTGAGTCGACATCGAGGGGAAAAATCAGCCTCACTACCTGAAGTTGTATCCTTTGGAGACGGCGTTCTTGGCAAATGGGGCATCAAGTCGAGTGAAAGAGTACTTGGGTACGCAATTCTCAATGTTCATGTCCAGGTTACACTTCCACTGAATGTTTATTCCTATTTCTCCACCCTGAAAAAAAAGGACACCTGTGACTATGTGGTTAGCATATAAGAGGTAAATTTAGCCTGCTTTTTGTGTGCTCAGCTTTTGGCTTGTAATAACCAGAACTAGCTCAAGTCAGAAAGTGGCACAGGGAAAATAAGAAGAAGCAGATCGAGGCTCAGTGATGCACCAGCTAGTCAGTCACAATCTATTTTCTCTCGACTGTTCTGTTTACTCATCTTTTTGTGGACCAGCGTAAACCATTTTGTTCGATAAAGTTATTGAAGAGGGAAAACAAAGCTCCCTTCAAGCTAACAGGCTAGCTAAAGGTCAGTTACCTTACCTCTGAAAAGCATTCACCTTTTGTGGAACATCTTATACTGAAACGTGGATGTGTAATAAATAAATGGTGCAAACCAGCTAATAAGCTACAATAGTTTCCCGTGTTTGGCCCTCCGGCTTGTCGGTCAGAGTTCCGAACCTTATTCAACTTATTCAAATTGGGTTTATCCCTCATGACAGTACAGCCCCTCCTCCTCTTCCCATGCAAGTCAACAAAACGGCCACTTTGTGCGTAGCTTCCTGTGCAGCTACGGCATTTTAGCCTTGAGGATGAAGGAAAGTTTGAGGAGAAGCAGGAAGAAGGAGGAGACAGAGGACAGACCTTGTCTGCCAGGCCAGCCACGTTCTGCCCAGTGTAGTTCAGAACGTCCCCCACACGAAAGATGGGGCAGAAGGGGCTCTTCTCCGGATGGTAGGTACATCTCTTGATGTCGTCAGATGTCATTGTGGAGGGAAAGTTCCCTCTGAGAGAGAGCAATTTCATGTTGGAAAAAAAAGGTTAGCTAACTTGCCATGAATGAAATTAGAAAATGTGTGTGTGTGTGTGTGTATGTCTGTGTGTGACCTACCTGGTGACATTGAAGAGTGGAAAACGAATGCTGTTTTTGATGAAGATGGTGAAGTTGTTCACATCCAGCATTGGTGAGCTGAGGAGGATGTTGACAGAGGAGGAGGAGTGAGGACGACAACTGAGGCTTCAAATAAGGGAAATGTCATCTGGTGCACATGCGTATCTGTGTGTGTGTGTGTGTGTGTGTGTGTGTGTGTGTGTGTGTGTGTGTGTGTTAATCTTACATCTTGACACTGTCATTCTCAGCTGGACACCATCCTTCAATCTCACACTGACCCTTGGAGTCATTCGAGGGTTTAAGACAGGTGCCTGTTATTACTCCTGGTGTAGAAGACAGTAAATAGTGAATAACTGCAAGAAGAATTTATCTAAAAATTTTCTGCATTTTCTAACTACCCTGCAGTGGAAAAATCTGACTTCAATGAGATAAAAGATCGAAAAGATAAATTGACACAACTAATGCAAACATAAGTGAATGTGGTCACTGCGCTGGACAGCGGATAGTGCCGGCTGTCAACCGCTCCACTGAAGGATTGTAGTAATGTCAAAGTTGGAGATGTTGGAGGGAGGCGGCCGAACTTTCCAGTTTGCTGATCTTATTGTGTGTTAAACTGATTGAGCGTTCGGCCTCTGCAGTCTTTTTGTGTTTGGAGGAGAAGGATAATGAGCTCCATGTTCAGGTGAGACTGTGACAACATCTACAGTCATGATGTGACAAGAAGAAGTCAGACTCACCGTTTGAAAGGATGGCACCAAAATGCTTGTGGCATTCTTTATCTGTGGTACAGCTGAACATCTTAACAGACTGAAACACACACACACACACACACACACACACACACACACACACATATCATATAAACGTGTGTAACAGATAAGACATTAACCGCAAAAGTAGAAATGAGGGCAAAGATTAGTAAAAAGCTTTAAAAAAGGTTTTGATTTAAAAGATGTTCCTCAACTCCCCAACTGATGACATCTTATTCATTCATCCATTTCTATCATTTTTGTATTGTGAATAACATACAACACAGGCTACAATTAGCATTTCAGTATCTCACCCTTTGTTGTAAAACGATAGATAAATTAACCTTGTCCATTTTATGAAGTGCTGAAAATCCACTTAAACCGATCGGTAACCAGATACTTCAATGTGTCCTCACCTCTGGGCATTTTCCTTGGAACTGATTTTCGGTGATGATGACTTTAGTCATGATGCAGAACACACCTGCACCCTGAAACACAGCAGAACAGTGTGTTTATGTGATGCTATACAGAGGCCAACATGTGCCTCATGTAGGGCATCATATCATAAAAATGCTAAATGCTAATGCTGGATTAACACTGACATTATCGACTCACACTGACTCTCCGACGCTTCACATACACCACAAACCACCAAAGCTTGAATTCCACCTTAAGGAGGTTATGTGTGTAGTCTGTTTACTTCAGATAAAGCATTTCACGATGCAAAAAGACAGATATTTGAAAGCAGCGGTCGCAGAGGTCAGAGGTCATGCTTATATCTGAGTTAATCAGGTGTTATCAGGGCCACTCACCTGTTGGGGGAAGACGTAGTCGGCCACATCCATCACGTGGCCGTTATGGTAGCCAAAGCCTTTTACTTTGGTCATCACAGAGGACTCGATGCCGGTGTCGGTCACCTGATAAGCTTTCTCGTGGATGAAGACCCAGCTGCAGGACAAAGGACACAACGCGAAAGACTGAACAGCAGGTCAAGAGTTCAGGAGCAAATGAGGAGTCTCGTTTCTGCATATAATGAACTGTGAGGCTGAAACTGCTCACTCATTTCAACTCTTTTTTTTTTTTTTATATCAAATTCAGCCTTAAAGTTAGTTTTCATGAAAAAGAAGAAAAATTATGTCAGCTCCAATTTCTAAAATTGGACCCAACACCTGGAATTTTGCTCAGCAGCACTTGATGACAAAGACATTTTTAATCATCTGGATGATACCATAACAACAAAATTTCATTTTTCGCTTTTCCTGGCAGATCACTCCCAGTGTTTCTTGCCTAAATTTGCTACTTTTATTGAAGTAAAGGATGTGCTATTTTAAAATTCGGTAAAGGGGATGTTGAGCATGTCAGGAGCAGATTCATATTCGAAATAAACAACAAACATGAAAGTCAAACATAAATCACTGACCCGACAAAGTACGCGATGATGAGCAGCTGTACGACCCGGTTGATGATACCCACAGACCAGCTCTTCACCACCACAGACTTGGTGGTCTCATAGGTGAAGAAGTCAGTGACGCAGCCCCACACCAAGGAGCCCATGGCTGCTCGTCAGTGCCAGTCAGAGAGCGCGGCGGGTCGGGTCCTCCTGAGTCTGAGAGGAAAAGTGCCGTCTCAACAGGTGCCTTCAGAGAAGCGGGGCGGTAAACCGGGTCAAGAAGCTCAGTCCTGATGGCGAGGAGAGAAATGCGGTCGTGATTTTCACCCCAGTTTGTCACTCCTCAGCGTGGCTTGTGTTCATCTGCTTCATTAGATACTTGACGGTCAGACCTCACTGTCTCTCTCCTCTGCCTCACTGTCTTTGTTTCATTGGTTTATAACACAGACTGGACCTCCCCTTCCTTTCCTCAAACGAGGGAGAGGAAAATGCGAAAGTATCCCTCCCTCTTTCTATTGCCTTCTTCACCACAAATCCCAATCTCCCACGCCTCTTCTCTCTCCATCTCTGGCTGATTCCAGCTGTGTACCTCTGAAAACAGACACAATTATTCAGGGACTCTAATCGATATGCCATATATCCAGTTCCATTTCGGTCCAGACACATTTCTGACATCCTCTCAGTGGGTTTTTGACACTTCATAGATGCTTAGTTTAGGCTATGGTTATTTACTGGTTTGTTTCACAGTGAGGCTCTTTAATAGGCCTTGCTATGAGTTGGTCACAAGGTTAGTTTTCATCAGCTCCTTCTTAAACACTTAAACAAGACACAAGTGCATTAGTTTACTGCTACACCAGCTTTGTATCAATGGATGCTCCCACTGAGTACAAATCTGTCACGATTCAAGGGATCCTTATCAAAAATGTTTGTACATGTTAAATTGATTATATATAATAATTGTTCATCTTATCGGCCTTGTTCAGATCAATTTTCTCTGACCGGAAATGAGTTGGGTTGCTACTCAGTCACTGCATATCAATTTAGTCAAGATCCAGGATGAGAAAATGTGTCCGTCCACTGTCGACTGATCGTGTTTTCACATTTATTCTGGCTCATGAAAAAGCGCCACATTTTATAAATACATGTAAATAAATAAATGTTTAGTCAAAAGAGTACTTAATAAATGTATCTGAGGATTATTGGCCATTTTTAACACAACAGAGGACGATCAGGACAAAGGTCATCTGAGATCCATTCACAGCTTCTTGAGAGAAGCTGTTCAAACTTTGTTATAACTTAAGACGTAACGACAAATCCAAACCCTCAATACGTCTTAATTGAACGCCATTTTGTCCATTTCTGTGCATCATCGGTTTTGAAAGAAAGAAATCTGATTCCATACTTACAGGCGCCTATAAGAGGCTTGAGTTTAAATGCACTGTGATAAATTACAAACAGTGGCATTATTGACAACTGTGCAATAATTGCGACATTTGATACGACCACTTCTCAATACACTCACGAGCACCGACAACATCAGCCCCTCGCATCAGGGAGATAATGTAATAAAGCAATGACAGTGTGTGTGTATGTGTGTGTAGATGTATGTGCCTGGAGACCATGTCATTTCTTAAGTGGGTCCATTATGTTTGTGGTCAATTAATGGTAACCTAACACAAGACACGCATGAACACACATGCATGCTTCAGACGTACGAAGACGCACACAAGCTTTCAGGCTGCATGTGACTCTAACGTTTATCACGAAGACATACGCAAGCATTCCTGTAATGGCCAACGATACCGTGAAACGTATACATCTACAAACCAATATGAGAAACAGTTTGTCAGATCGGAGATGCAGACGGACGCGCGCAGGGAGCGGAGGACTGCCTGATGGACTTTCTTTGTGAAAGGGGAAACCATCATGAAAGTGATCTTCATTTAGCAGGAAAGGCTCCATGTAAACACGGTGATGCTCAATCCATCTTTGACCGCTGCATTTAGGACATGCCAACACACACACATCACAACACAACACCAAGATCACATGAACACAGCCTCACGCATAAACACACAACATGAAGAAGAGCCTATGCAGTCTCCCTCAGTCAGCTCTGGTGCAGTTACACTCGTATTTGCCAAACATATATAAAGTTTTGGCTTCAAGAAAGGCAGTGACAGTCGGTACAAACAGAAATACTGCCATGCGACTCCATACCGACATTCATGCTTCCCACTAGATGAATCTGACTTTGGGGATTTTTCCTGTAGGGCCACCATCAGGTCAGAGGTTTCACCCATCCTATGACATGTCTAAACATTTACTGGAGGAACTGGCCCAGATGATTGTACATTCAGATAATTTTGCTTTATTAAAGTAACATTTGCCCCATATTATTGCTTTTTTTCTTGTTTTTCAGAGCTGAGTTTTTGCAGTGCAGACCTCTTATTGGATATGATTGTCATTTGTTTTTCAGGGTAATCATTTTGATGATCCCCGACTTCTCATCAAGCATTGTAGTCAGGGTACATCTGAATTTGTCAAATACTTAGTTTTTTCAACCAAACACCTGCAAAACTATCAGCCTCAGCTGTACTTTGTGCTTAGTCTTACTTAGCAAATGTTAGCATGCTAACACGCTAAACTATGACGCGAACATGGGAGAATGCTATATCAGCATATTAGCATTGTCATTGTGAGCATATTAGCATGCTGACTAGGATTTAGCTCAAAGCAAAATAAGACTTAGAAAAGAAAGTGCAGCAAAACTAGGGAAAGTGAGGACACAAGGAGATCTTCAAGCAAAAATCAATTCAAATGTAGTAACATGTAACGGACTATAAAGAGGATCAATCACTCTCAGGACATCTGGTCAGTCTTACTGCAGCAGCAGGAGTACCTTATCATCAAAACCAACACTGCCCAACTGGAAGTGAACCACACATCCGGTAGTGTTTGGCTCTTAAAAACCACACTGTTCAACCCTAATATAGCAGCCCTTTTACAAACCGCTGTGTACTTAGGCCTCGGCCTCCCGTTTGAAACCACTGTCTCTCAAACATTCACCAGTGTCGCCATCTGACTCCCCCCGATAACACACACTCCCAAACCACCTTGGCTGGTTAAATGGGTTCGATGTGGAACAGCAGTGTGGACAGGAATCCTATGGGAATTCCTACAGTAAGACTACAGTAAGAGCTTTTGGTCTTCTTCTGCGAAGGTGGAATCTCCCTGAGCCGCAGCATCATTCCTACAGTGGAGAGTATGATTTCATGCCGTGGAAATAACAGTGGAAACGTACAGATGAGCCCTTATATAGAGAAAGTTTGGAAGAATTTGGAGAATGGTCACTCTGCCACTGACACAGAGGTTCAATTCAACTCACTCTTTGGGCGTGAGCTCACTGTTGGATCATTAAAAGATTGGCTGAAATCAGATTCTCTATTCAAATGTATCTGAAACGCAAATGCATGGAATTGGTGAAAACAGGGCTTTTAGCAGACCATGACGAAAAAGAGGGGATGTTTTAGAGTATTAAATGTAAATTCCATTGTTTTGATCAGAAATCATATTCAACCACACGTTATAAATAAAAAACATGGCCACCTTAAGCCAAAAACACCACAGGATCCAATGTCCCGCAGGTTTAAATGTCAAAATATGCTACAAGTTGCTGTAGACTCTAATATTGCACAGAGTTTGAAGAAGAGTTTACATTACCCCACAGATACCAATTCAATGTAAAACTCTACATTCTGCTGTAACAGGCCTTTTCACAGCCGACACGTGGACTCCTCGTAGTAGGAAAAGCACAGGTGTTTCTACAAACCCTGACACTGGCCAACACAGTGCTGAGAAAAGGTCAAATCAGGCAAAATTAGTGAAAACACCTGCAGTGTTCAGGGTGTACCCTGATGTTTGCAGTGCCTTAAAGTGAAACTCCATTAGTAGCTACCTGAAAACTAATTTAAAGCTGCTTCTTTCAACATGATACAAGAGGTTAAATAAAAAAAACACTGTAAACAAAAGATTTATTAAAAATGATTCATTTATTTATTTAAGCCTGAAAACATGAAATGTCCAAAAAAAAAAAAAAAAAGAAAAATCACTGAACTGTGGTTTTCAAATGCTTTACACAGGAGGAATAACATCTGTTCACATCACCTAATAACTCCTACAACCCTCATTGCTATAAAACTACAACAACCATCCCTGGATGAGATGGAAAAAAAACCCAAAAACAGCGTGTCAGTGAGCTGTCAGTAGGAAAACCTGCTCAAATATCAAATATTACAGGAGCTTTCAGAGATGGTCACAAGATGCATTTGTACTCCTCAAACAAAACATATAGAAGAAAAATGCGCCTCAAGTCTTTTGTCTTTGTCTGTCCATCTGTGTGATCTCAGCAGACAGAGTACCAATGCTTGGTCCTGTGTGTACGATGGGTGAAAGTGTGTGCGTTCAGTCAGACTCTTCCTCTGAGCTGGCAGGTGTGGACACAGCCTCTTCCTCCTCTTCTTCTGATTCCTGCTACAAAAATATGAAGAAAGGGGGTAAGTACAGTGTCTGAGAGTAATACAGTATGAAAGAAAAACCTGGCTTATATTCCCTCTTTCCCGCTCTCTCCCATATGTTACCTCTCCCTCCCTCTCACACTCTTACCTGTGACATCTCTGTACTTTGAGTGCAGCTTTGTCTCCTCCCTGCAGCTGTCCCTCCATCAGCTTCACCCTAACTTAGTCATTTCAAAAGTCCTCTCTTGCCTCCTACCATTAAGTCAATTTGTTCCAGGTTCACTCAAACATAAAACACTTGGAAAATAAAAATGCCAGGTTCTCACTGAGCAGCCGTTTGGCTAGCTATCTTTGAAAGCTAACTTTTACTTTTTAGCTAGAGTAAATCTTACTGCTGCTGTCCCTAACTAGAGCTTAATACTGCCACATTTATTTACAACTGTAAACAAACACCTGCATCATACTGTCAGTGTTTGCGGTTTACTGTGTTAGTTATTCTGTCTGGGAACTACAATCTTAAAAGCTACCTGCTAGCAGGGGTTGGCCATATACCAGAGTCATGCTGTGCCACAATACGGATTTGCAGTCATCGTGACAAAAGTCTTAAAATAATGTACTTCAGTGTAGCAGCAACAGCATGTAGGTAGAGGGCTACGCGTGTACTCATAGAACAGGAGTTACAACCAGTAAGTATTTCTGTCACTCTAGCGTCAACTCTGGTAACACAAAGATGAGGAACGCAACGTTATGAGCAACGCATGCCAATTCAGTGGTTGCAAGAACCATCACAAAAGTCTTCATCTACTCCCACTATCCGAGGGAGAGGAGAGGCACTGGATTAACTTAATGGAAATGTCTCCACAACAACAACAACAATGACAACAGGGAAAGTAAGGATGGATCGATACTGCCTTCAAACTTAGAACCTGTAGGTTCTGCCATTTTAATGCTGCTTCACAGTTTATTTTGCTGGTTAGCCCGTTGAATGTGGTGTTAACGTGTTCCACCGCTATGGAGCAATGTAGGTGTATTTAATCATGATGGACAGTAGAGAGAAACTGTGAACATTAAGCCTCATTTGAAGCCAATTAAATAACCAGAGTAGCAGATTGGCCGTGGATGTCTCACATAGCCAGACCTAACGTCATCTCCACACTTCATACTGCAACACGCTCAGCTGGTTTTGCTGTTCCAGGAGAGTCTCTTATGTAATGGTATGTGTGTCTGTTGCTGCCGTATATACATGTGCTTGATAGATATGCCCTGTGGGGTCAGTCTCAGAATGAATCACATGACAGTCACAAATTAACCCACATTATGGGGCATTTCATTCCCATTTGGAGCCAATACACACTTCCTTTCGTTAAAATCAGGTCTTCTTTCTTAAGATATGCTCCTTTAGATTTGTTAATACGGTCCATTTTATTTCTGCAATAGAGTGATATAATGCTGTCACTGTAAAAAAAAAAAAAAAATCACTCTAAACAATCTCTACATCGACCTGTAATGTAAACTGAGAAGTGATGAATAACATTGCTGCACTTAATGTGTGGATCGTCACAAAATGTATATAGATATCTGGAAAACAGATTCATTGCAGCGAGTAATGTCGCACAGATGAACGCATGAGGATGAACGTGTTAACTGCTGCAGTCTGTACTGGCTTTACCTTCTTCCTCTTGGACTTGCTCTTGTGGTCAGAGTCTGACGAACTCTCCTCGCTGGTCTCGATGAACTCTCTACTCTTGAAGCTGTCGTTGCCTCCTCCCCGCTCTTTGTCCTTATCTCCCCCAGCAGACTTCCTCTTCTTCTCTTCCTTCTTACCTCCAGACTTTTTACTCTCTCTAATGGGTCAAAGGTGGGAAGAAAAAAGTCATACGTTCATATCTAAGCACATATTTAAGACCAGTTGTATCAAAAAATAGAAAAGACTGAACCTTACTTCTTGGAAACGGAGGCTGATCCCCCTCCGCTCTCTTTGTACTCCTTCTTTGCTTTATCATACTGCCTCTTGGCCTCTCCTGCCTTTGTTTCCCACTCCTGAAGGAAACAAGAATCAACAGGACATCATGCACACATCATTACTTTGTTCATTGTAAAATGCAACCTGACACACAAATATTCACAAAACTACTCTTTTAAGAACAGATGAGTGAAACTAAAGCAAACTTTCTCTCCTGCTCCTCCTTCTCCTTCCTCACCTCCTTCTCTTCTTTGCCCAGCTGTCTCCACATCTCTCCGGCCTTCTTGGATATCTCTGTGATGGAGATGCCCGGGTTCTCCGACTTGATTCGCTCACGGCTGGAGTTGAGCCACAACATGTAGGCGCTCATTGGCCTCTTGGGGCCGCCGGTATCTTTCTGCTTCTTCTACTCCGATTGAAGAAAAAGAAAGAAACTGACAGGTAAATGTGTGAAATTACACAGGTTTATATTCTGCAAGCCGATATGTCTCTCACGTTTTCCTACTGTCCCGAATGCTCTCTCACCTCTTTGCGTGGTTTCCTTTCTTTTTTCTCCTTCACCACTTTGGCTTTCTTCGCCTTCTTCTTCTTTGCGCCCTCATCATCGCTATCATCCCCGTCGTCACTGCTGTCGCTCGCAGAGGCATTGCTGTCGTACCTGATTGACGGAGGTGCAGAAACAGAAATGGGTAAAGTTACGTCAGCTGGGTGAAAGAAGCCACTGGTCTTCAAGCAAGTCTCCACGTCTCCAACAAACAGAGATCTTAAGGAAAGGTCACTCACTCTTCTGCAATGTCATCGTCTTCTTCCCCAGGGTTAAATGACTCATCTAAAACGGTTAAACAGGACAGAAATGCTCCCAGTCAGACGTGCTGGTCTTCTGAACATGTATCGCCTACTTCTACCACACAGAGACTCACCGCTTTCGGCATCTGATTCATCGCTGTCGTTGCCCTCCTCTCTGATCTTGCCTTCAGCCTTCATCCTCTCCAGGTAGGCATCGTGCTGGTCCTCGTCTGAGTCACTGTACTCGTCAATATTACCCTTCATGCCCTGAAAGTACACTGCACAGTCAAAAAAAAAAGCCCCCCAAAAAAACCAACACTACCCACAACACAGCACAGCCAAAGGAGAGTCTTCCTTGACCTACTGACAGTGAGGCAGAGAGCATCTAAATTTCAGGCTGCAGTTAAGAATTACTTTCAGAACTGATTAATCATTTCGCCAATAAAATGTAAGTAAACACTGAAAATAGAGCCCAAGCTGTTTCACCTCCATCTTTGTCCAGTTCAGTGCACCATTATACAAAGAAAGTGTATACAGTTAAATACTACAGATCTTGTCGAGGCTGGCTGTATAAAATCAATCATTTCATGTCCTCCCACGTGGTCCTTCCCATCTCAACGCTAACTGCGTCTGCCAGGGGACGGACAGACAAGTCAGGGAAGAGCTTATTAAAACCACGACAGGAAATGGAGAGCAGACCCATTCATTTCCACTGACCCACTCTCCTGACCCTGTCACCATGGCTACAGATGGCCTCATTGTTGTGTTTGAACTGTGTTGTCAGACAGACCAGGAACATGTCAACAGACAGCGTTAATGCAATCAGGACTGCCTGTGTCACAGCAGAAATACATGGGGCACAGATGCGGTGCAACACGTCTGTTGCAGCAGAGCGCGTCCAACGTAATCAACTGAAGCTGCTGCACTTTGATGCAGCCGGTCTATTTTATTCCCCACATTAAAAAAATATGTTAAAAAAGCAATGCAGCAGGTCAACCCTTTTTTTTCTAGGTTACACATAAAAATAAATCAGCCAAATCAAAGCGTGTCCATGATCCTTGTAATTAAAATGATCTAATCAATTCAGTACCAGTTAATACAAGACGTTACGAGGCAATATGGATGCACGCGCTGCTGAAATCACATTCTGCACATAAATTTAGAGTCGACATGTAGACAAGTCTGATTTTTGTCATATTTCAAGTGAAAATGCTTTAACTTACCCATTTTCAAAAGTGCTCTACTTTAAATCTCCCCAGAAAACACGGCTGGCACACAACCACACTACAAATATGGAGTCTGTGTAGCAGGTAGAAAAAGCCCCGCCTACGTGACACATTGCGTCCGATCCCCATGTATTTTGGCTATTAGGCAGTGGTCATGATAACAGCTGTGTCGACTGTTAAAGCACACCAAAAGCCCCCGGACCACACATTAGTCAGCATGATGCAAACAAATGTACACGCTCAGTTATCAGTCACACAGTCCTTCACCCCCCAGGTCCCATGATTAGTAATAAATCATTCAGGATTTATCAGGTTCAACACCAATCGTATTGGTAACGTCCAACCAAAATCAGTATTATTGGACCCATTCCTCGGCAACACACGCAGCAGCACACCATGCAAGCAGAAATCACTCCACACTGAAAAATTCAAGCGTCTAATCCACACGTGACGCCCGTGACCATACCCACCTTCTTCTACAGGGGTACAAGGACAGACACACAGGAGAAGGGCAACAAGCATCAATATCTGAGATGGAAGTCTGACAGAACGTATGTAATATCTTTGCTTGCAAAGTGGGAGATGCTGAAATGGCGAGAGAAGAAAGTTACCTCTTTGAACCCTCTGTTCTTGATGTTGAGCTTCTTGGCGTTGACGAAGTCAAACAGTTTGCCGTACTCTTCTCTAAGGAAAGGAGAAAGACGGGGTGGACAGAGTGAGGGCAGGACGATGTGATCGAAAAATACAGAACTTTAAGTCTTCTTTAAATACATCAGTACATCACATTTCCATTCTTGTGCTCGCTCACTTTTTAAATGTTTATATAAAGTAACTTTAAGATTCTGGACCGGACTCAAGTCTGATCAGCTGGCAAAACCTGAGGTTACATGTCGGTGGCTGTTGTAGTGATTCTATGGTTTTAACTGACATTGTGAAAACTGAGATGAAAGGAAATTTAGGCTGGCAAGAGATGAATAAAGTCAGTTATTCAATGAATTTGAATTCATGCTCTGATAATGTGGTGAAGTCTGATAAACTTAACTGAGTGAAAATATACCAATATACACTTTTTTTCCATTCAGTTTCTATCAATAGCAACTATAGAACCGGACTGACCGGAGTATCAGTATCAGATGACCCTGATGAGATGTGAAACTGAATCATTTTTGCATAGCATTGCATTTTTATTTGTCTTTCTGACCTCCTCATCATCTGTGACAACAGTAAATATTTGCTTTTTGACGCACATTCACTGAACAGTTTCACTCTTTAGGAATTCATTTCCTCTAAGCAGCAAAAAACACCACACAGGCCTCCAGAAACCGCAGCAGGTTAAACTGGGAAAATGAAAGACAGGCTGACTTCCAACTGACTCCCTGTAAACAGACTTGGAGACATTTAGTCTCGCAACATGAAGGCTACAAACAATACATAATCTGTGGGAGCACTCATCAAGGTGACACTGGGCAAGTGTCTGTGTCCTCACCTCTCGATGCTGCTGAAGGTGTACTGATTTCCCTGCTTGGTCTCGATCTCAAAGTCGAAGGACCGGGTTGTGGTGGTGCCTCTCGCAAAGTTGACGCAGGAGATCTCCTCGAAGCGCAGGTGCACGGGGGGCTTGTGGACGTAAATGAATCCCCTCTCCAGGGGGTAGAGGAGGCCTGAGGATGCTTTGTAGGAGCAGGTGATGCACTGAGCTCCTGAGTGACTGAAGAGTGAAGCATGTTGAGCATTACATACTTGAATATAGAAGAAAAAGTGTTTTTAGTGTATGTGTTTGGTGCTTACCCCTGGAAGTTTCCGGGCACAGTGATCTTGCGGTTGACCAGGGCCTTCATCACCCTGCTGACCATCTCATACAGAGAACCTGACATGTTTTTGCTGAGTTTGCCCTCAAAACGGCGCTCCACATCCTCCCTGTCAGACACACAGAGGAAAGGACCTGTTTACTGTTTTGAAATTCAACACTTTGACAGCTGCTGTTTGCAGGAAACAATGCAAAGAACAGAAGAAGTTGTTGAAACCACTGAACACATGAAAATCAGTCCTTCAAGTATTTGCCTCCCCCTAGTGGTAACACACTTCACAACATCACAAACTGTGTATCGAACAAACAATAGAGCTCGTGTTAGCAGTGAGGGTGTCTGCACGCAGCACATAAAATCATGGCGTCCTTCACTGTCACATACTCACTCGCTCATGTTGAGAGTGAGGTTGATGTCCTCTTCCTTGGAGAAGAGCAGAATGAGGAAGTGATAACGTGTCTGACCCTGCTTGATGGGAGGATCCAGACTGATCTATCGAGACAACATAAAAGACAGAGTGTGAGAAGAGAAATAACAGGGGGGAAATGCTTATTTGAAGTACAAAAAAAGTCAGATAGAAAAGGTCCTCTTACCACAAAGAACATCTGCCTCTGATCCTTGTGTGGCAGCAGGAACAGACGGAGGACGGTGGTGTAGGGAATCTTGTAGTCGAAGGTCTTACCATGGAGGTGAAGGAAAGTCGGGTAGATACGGATGTCGTATCTGAGAGAGGAAAAAGAAATGTGAGAGCAGTCTTGCTAAATTCTTAAAAAAGATGAGGTACGGGAGTTGTCATGCTTGGACATCCAGCTATCAATGCAAACGGTGCTTTAACTGCTGAAACTGCTACAGATTATGTGTCACATAAACTGATGACATAACACATTTGTTTTGTGTTTACGCGCTGATCGTCTACCTTCCTCTGGGTGTAAGACACTGCAGCTCTTTGAAGATACACACAGCGTCTCCTGTGGCCTGGATCACATCAGCCTTAGACAACACACTCTGGGCAAATGCCTGTATGAAAACACACACTTTTAGCACTATTATCAACAGAGATGACAAAACAAGCGAAAACAAATACAGAAAGAAGTAGAAAAAGGAAGCAGCCCATCCCTCCTCACCTCCACAGGGTCTTGTCGTTCATCAGACTGGCTGGGCGGGACGTAGAATCGGACCTCCATGAGGGAGACCTCGGTGTCGTCATTCTGGTGAAACTCCAGAGTGACTTCGTTCTTCCCTGTGGCGCACTGGGACACGTTGGACAGTGGAATCTCGAATGCCGTGTTGTCGTTCACATCAAATGATAACAGCGGCCCTGCGGTGGGAGAGGGAGCAAGAAACAGGAAAAACTACCATCAGAGCTTTTATTTGTCATATAAGGAAGTAAACTG